>NC_063369.1:12864884-12881691 GCF_021869965.1 Rhincodon typus
GTGTTCATCCAGCTCTACACCTTGTTATCTAACATTTGGAGCTGCTGGATTTAACACTTGAGGCACAATGGCACCAACTATCTCAGTTGCAAAACTGACTCTGCAACAGCTTTTCATTAGTTTTCAGTAGCAGTTTGTCACAGAACTGACAAGTGAGAAGTTTCACCCAGACTTCTAAAAAGCCAACAAGACAGGTCAGTATCTCTTTTCCCTCCTGCTCCTCTCTTCTCCCCCTCAAAAAAAATAAACAACATGCATTGTTAGTTTTTTGTTTGCACAGGGACGAACTTTTAAATCCAAAATGATCTGCTACTGAGCTGAGGTCAACAGCAGTCAATGTGATATCACCAAACAAAACTGACAAAAATCACCTTAGTCCAGCCATACATTTTGGGCTCCAGAGCCACCAAATATGTTCCTTTGCAAAACTGCCTATTCTCTAAATTCTATTTATGAATCATAGTGCGTGAATTTGGATTTAACAGCGATACAGTTTAAGTCTGCATATTAATAATCCATTCACTTGTTATAATATACATTTATTATAAAATATCTTGTGTTCCCTAGTTCAGAAACCTGGTAAAAGTCAGGCAAATTAAGTGATTAAGTTGGTCATTTATACATTTGTGATGACTTATACAAGAGCTGGACTGATTTCTAGCACTAATGGTATAAGAATGGCTAACTCTGCTCACCCATATTTACATTAGGAAGTATATCAACATTGGCCCAGTTACTTGGTAACTTCAAATCTCCCAGAACAGGTTTCCCAGTACTGGGACTGGCTTAAATGGGGGAAAAATGCATTTCTCCACATCAGTCTTACTTTTACATATGAATCCTGCGAAACTGTTTCCTGCAGGATTGACAGAAAATGTCAATCAGGATTGCAGAGCCTTGACTGATAATAGAATAGGTTGCACTATCCCCAGAGAGCACAAATTAACAGTCAAAATCCACATCAGAAGTTGACAGTCAGTAAGACTTTAACTGACAATTGCAACAAGAAAAGTTCTGCATGATGTCACCTTGACTTTTTAAAATAGTTGGTTACCTGCCAGGAGGTTTATCAAATCTCATGCTGCGGACTTAGTTTGTATTGTAAGTGACAATTACCTACTTCTCCCTTTACTCTTACCCCCATTAAGGTAATGAAATAGAATTAGTCCCATACAAATTAACAGCTGCAGTGGTTAAGCTCCTTCATACTAAAGCAAGTAGCCCAGCGACATTCATGCAGAACATGAAGTTCCATAATCAGTCTCTCAAATGATTGAGTATTTGCTTATAAAGACAATGCTCCATCTCAGCAGTAAGCAAGTAACTACTTACAACGCCATCCCCAGCAGCATCTCCAGCACCATCTCCAGATTCAGCACCGTCATCTTCTCCTGAAATTGAGTCATTTCAAGAATACTATTACACAATGCACTTCATTGATCAGTCACTTGAACAAGTGTAATGCATCGAAGAGGTACAAAGCAATCAAAACACTATATATAACTTATATAGGGATTGATCTGTTTGAACATTTCGTAAAGACTGCCGTTTCAAAATAGTGAACATGTAGACTGCTCACAGCAGAGCTAGCCAGTGTGTCACAGAATGACAACATAAATGACTGTATATAGAATGTCGCTCATTGGTTAGAATATTGAGTAGAAGACATTTGCGAAGAGTTCAGTTTACAAAGTGGTTAGAATCTGGAATGGAATGCAGCCTGAAAAGATATTGTGGAGTAGGTTTAATCCAAATCAATTCAAAAGGGAATGGACTTCTCTGAAGAGGATGAACATGCGAGAGAGAGGAAGAACAGCATTACGCACATACACAGAGCCAGTGCAGACACAATGAGCAGAGTAACTCCCTTCTGCAGCATAACAATTCTTAGATTCTATGAAACCCATTCTGGATAGACTATGGGACAGCAAAGCATTGCCCAACCAAGTCAATCCTATTTTCACCCTGAATTGACAAGCATGCCCAGCAGGTGGCACTACTTAAAAATCAGGAGGAAAATTGACTTTACCTGCCATTCTGAATAGATAATAGCTTGTAGTCTTCAACTGTTGACTTGAACCTGACTTTAGTTCTTAACAAGTAAAAATATACTGGATAGCTGAGCAAAACTTAGTGGCCAAATGTCATGTGTCAGCATGCACCTGTATCAGTACAGATTTTCAAAATCTTGGAGAATACAGTTCTTATAGAGGAAGATCAAAGGAAGATTAACTAAAATTTAAAATGCAGGAGGCAGAGGTGGTCTGATGAAAAAGTCAGACAACACTACTTGTACTTTAACGTGCCAAAGGGACAGATTGCAGGGCAGATAGAAATTGATACATACCTGCATCAGATCCATTAGGATCTTCAGATTTTGCTTGTTTATTCTCTGGTTCATCGGTACTGGCTGTGGAAAGCTTTCTCTTCCTCCCAAAGCCTGCATTCACTTTCTTCATCTGTTAATGATCAAAGAGAAATCAATTCTCATTCTTCATACACAAACAGCATTTAAAATACTTTTAAATATGGTATTGATTAGATCTCGCTTGTATGATCCACACAAATGAATATCAAATATTGCAATGATTAATTAATGCTCTGGACTCCACAAATATAAAGGAGTTATATTTGTGGAGTCCAGAACATTTTTTGTTTCCTATTTAATGATTTAGGATACACCCTACCTTGGTTCTCTGGACGGTACACAGAACATTCTACAAGCTAGCTAAGTTTGACCCAATATTTGTTGTCCCACTGTTTTAAAACAAGGTGGAAAGAACACTTCCTGATAAATTGACAATGCTGGACAACAGTTGGACTGTACAGAACTGATCAGATTTCACATTTCGTGAAAGGGGTCATTTCAAAAGTAAAATCTAACTTGTTCTGTGCAAGACCTGCTGTTATTTCCTGTGACTGGTACTAACCAAACAACTTACGAATGAATGCAAGAGAGAACAGAAAATTATCCAATACACTTCACACAGACAAAACATCTCAGACCTCAAACTCATGGTGAGAGTGCCATTCTGTGTCAGAGACGTCACTCACTTCCTTTGAAAGAGATACTTTTGCCACCATAATCAGATGCACACTTGTCTGTGTGCAAATGCACCATACGAGTTATGCGATTATTTTTGTATGTGGCAGCCACTGGTAGTCTGAAGTCTCAGTAATAATAGCCAACCTCTACTGAAATAGGCTGACAACCATGGAAGGAAGAGAGCAGAAAACATTAAAAGGTCAAATAATCATTACTATATGGATCAGTAGAGCAAAATCTTGCAGATAGCAAATTATTCTCCAGCTTTTAATAGCAAAGTCAATAAAAATAGACATTTGTCTTTTTTAAAAAGGACACTAATTTTTCAGATTTAAGTGACATTGAAACCAAGGGTTTCACTGAATCCACGTACTATTTTGAACGAACTGAATTGCTCAGTATTAAATACTGACTTACTAGATCAAAGTAATGAGCTTGTGAATTCTACATCACAAGACAAAAATATGTATATCCCTTTCCTAGGTACTTAATATATGATTTCATTATTAAAAAGAGACAAAGTCAAATCTTATCATCGTGTACTTGTCTAGATTGAGACAAAAACAAAACAATTCTAGAAAGGAAACAATATACACAGCATGCCAAGAGGATGCAGACTTGTTGGACAACAGTTGACATGGAGCTACAGCATGACCCGTTAACCATTGTGGTCTACTTTGATTGGTCAGGGCACTGCCAGGGAGATGCAGCACAGATTGCTGGCTCCAAACTCCTTGCTTCAGTGAAAACCAGAAGAAAGCCTGATGAATACAAGGTGAAAAACACTTGACTCCTTGTCTCTTTTAAAGCAATGTTTTTCGACAAGTTAATATCCTTCGTGAAAATTGTCTGAATTACATTCAGCAGGAAGAATATTTCTGTGTTTCACTTAGTAATGCACAAATCCTGTAAACTAGGGCAAAGTAAAGTAATTCAATATATTAAATTGTATTTGTTGCATATCAACTCATAAGGACTAATTGCAGACCCAGAAACAAACTCCTAAGCCAAAGCTGCAAAGAAGGATTGGTGCACAGAAAGACAAGTGGTATACCAGAGATAGTGGAATTGCCTCAGCATCAGTTATTTTTTCCAGAAAATTTTGATCAGAAAGGTAGTCAGGAAGAATCAGTAAAAACAAAAAGTAGTATGCTCAAAAAGGTAAATATAGAGACAGAGGATTTAAAATTTAAAGGGAACCTGCTTAGGAAGGTTATTGAAACTCAGGGCAGGACTTCATTTCAATTCAGAATCCAGGCTCTGAAAGAATAGCTCAAACAATTAAATTCATTGGATTCCCAAAGGATTGGAAAATATCAAAAGCAAAACACTGTTGATGCTGCAAATCTGAAATGAAACAAAAGAAAAGGTGGGAATACTCAGATTTTTGCAGCCTCTGTGGAGGGGGAAACAGATTTAATATCTCAAGTCAAAGAAAATATCAACCTTAATATCCCCATCTTCAAACTTATAGTTGGGAAGATGTTTGAAAGTATTAATATGGACATTATAGGAACATAAAACATGTTTGCCTGCTTTTCAGTGTACAGGTGGCAACTAATGCAAGCATCACAGACTAATTAAAAAAAACAGAAGATTCAAATACATAGCAAATGAGCAAATTCAAAAAAGGTAATTTGAGCATCATTCAATGCTAGTGAAAATCACATCTGGAACACAGACTATTTCCCTACTAAAAAAAAGCTCACATTGGAGGAGTTCACCCCAGAGCTTACAGTGCAAGAGGGGAAAGAAAAAAGACTATCCTGGCTTGTTCCTCCACCTCCGACCCAACACACACACACACACACACACACACACACACACACACACGAGTACCATTTATACATCACAGAAATTTCGGATACTGTATACAAGATCATCAGTGAGTCAGATTCTAGAAATATGCTCATTATTTACACTGCAAGAATCAATTTTGGATTTGTATAATTTCAACTCTGCAAAAGCCCTTGAATTTTTCAAGTTAAACTGCACCTACTCTGTAAATAAATTCCCAATCATACTGTACACTAAAACATATAACACTCCATACTGTTTAATGTGTAATGTTACATTTGACACTGCAGTACTGTCCCTTTCAAGCCACAGAGGCCAACTGTCCTCAGCTTAACCGTTTAATGTGAAAGTTTGCAAGCACTCGCCAACTCCAGGCTGGAAATAAAAAAGTGAAATTCAAAAACAACATTAAGCACACTTCGCATCAGCTACAGGAGACTAGATGTCACACTAACATACAAATTTAATACAGTATTAAGCAGCATGAAATTAATTTATAAAGCTAACAAGTGAAACTCAATATTCACTTTAACAATAAGACTTTAAAACAGTAATGTTCATCTTGCAATCTATGACAGAAACCACAAAGGTGTTCAATAAATTATACATTCAGTTTAATAAACATCTGCGTGCAAATACCCTAGAGTAAAGCAGGAAAGAGTCATGACTAATTTAATAGCATTTGAGGATGTGGAAATTGGTACTGCTCAATAATGATGGTTCTCAAGACTTAACTAACCAAATGCAATTCTCATCTCCTGGGTTTAAAAAGGCATGATACGACTTGGGTTATAGATATGTTAGAGGATTTTTCTGTTTAAGCACTTTCAGTTCTGCACTAGTTGAAACACTGCACATGAAAAATGGATTTTTCTTTGGACAAGGTGCTGGAAGTTCACATTGGTCCACTTCAAAAAAAAAATTAAAAGTTGTGCCCTTAAACTAAAAAAAGTCCCTCAGTGAGCAAACAAGATAAAACTTTCAGAATCCCTCATTTTACCTATTAATTACTGGATAAAATAAAAGTATTTAAAAAGGTACTTACGCCTCTGGTTCGAGTCCTGTCTCTCCTTCGCTGTCTGGCACCTCCTAACGGTCTTCCCGATCCCTGAACTCTGAACAGGTCCATGGGGATAATGTTTGGGGAGAAGAGCGAAGGGAGGTTCCTGGTGGAGGAGGCGGTGGCGGCGTTGGGGCCCCTGCCTCCCATCGACAGCTCATTCCAGCGTGCAGACATTCGCCCGGAACTTGCAGGTGACATGAAGGGGTCGTTCCGATTGGGTCTGTTATATGGAGGCCGGTCTCTAGACCAGTTCTGGCCCCACTGGTTAGCAGGGCCGTATGGGTCACGTGCTCTGTTCTGGAACTGATCTCTGCGGGTCCCGTAGGAGCTGTCGTAGTGGTCATAGCGACCTCCATAGGAATCGTTATAATCAGGCCCATATTCACTGTAACCGTAGCCAGATCTGTACAGATCACGGTCATTCAGTGAAGACCCGGAGTCGTAGGACTCGTAAGGTGTAAACCTGAAAGAGTCGCACAGCAAGCAAGGAATCTGGTCAGTAGCTGGAAAGTACCATGGTACAAGTCTGCCAAGAAGTGACAGCAGACTAAAAAAAAAACTAAACAACATAGCTGTAGCTAATGACATTTTAGCTAATTACAGAACCTATGTGGTTTGCGGTAATTAAATAAGAATTGGCTGAAATGGTCAGCCTCTAACAAACACTAGTATCGCATTTATTAAACTGCTAATTGAAATAGCAGAAAATGGGTCAGTGAAAAATGTAACTGATAATCGCACAGCATGGGTTAACAAATACAATATACTTAAGTAATGGTCCATGTTCTATAGTTTTGGCTGTGCAATTACTCTTCTTGGAGCACACTGCCATTCAAAACATGTTGCAAATGGTAAACAGCAGAATGGAAAAATCCACCAATATTTGGATTTTAGCCATTTTAAAGTTGTATGCCATGTTAACTTTTACTTGTGGATGGGAAGGGTTGGGTGGGGGAAGGAGTTAGACTATGAACTTAATGGCAACCTTAAAATGACAAAACAGATTTGTTTGACTTATAGGCTCTTATGCTTACATCATTTACCTGACATCATTGGACACGATACCTTTGAGAACCAGATCTCATCCTTACAGTCAGCAGGAACGATGGGGATTTTTCCACCATGCTACACCGTCTATGCCACCAAGCACATTTTATTGCAGATACCCTGCTAAAGCAAGCCCTATTTACATTGCCAATCTAGAGAGTGGATTCAAATCCAGCTTGAATGGAATATCAGAGTGTAATTAATTTTACGAAGTCAAATGTAGCATCTTGCTCTGAACAACTTTCTGAATTCCAGGATGGAGGAAATGAAGCTTACAAATTACTAAACAAGCTTGGTTTTGAATAACTAATCTGAATGTGTAAAAGAAATTGCAAACACACCAGAGTATATCAGCACATGCAACACAGGAAAAGAGAAGACTCAAGTGGTGTGCACAGTACAGCAGCTGCCAAGTTTGCAAGCAGTTAGATGAAGTCTTCCTGTCCACTAGACAATGCCAAAGATTCAATACTCCCATGGTAATTGGAATGGTTAAATCACCAACTTAAAGAGGAGCTAGACACATAATAGTATCTTAGGAACAAATCACATCTCACAACCTAGCATTGACTGCTACAGATGATTAAATAAAGTTAAATTTAAGGTTTTAGAAAGAGCTCACTTCCCTGAAAACTGATGTGTGACAACTCTGAAAAACAATACTTCTGTCAATAGTATGAAAACTCTCCTTATAATCATCAGCCCATCTTAGTACATTTAATAATATGACTTTTTTTGACCATTCAACTAAGCGATTAGATGAGTGTATACATGATCCATAGGCCTTAGCCAAGTTGCAATTAGGTTACGTTACACTATTAAGACCAAAATCATTATAGCAATCTCTTCCTCTTCCCTACTGCAGGGAGCAGTAAGTCAGTTCATCACATCAAATCAAATTAATTCTGCTAATGCTAGATTATAAAAGACCTATTTCTTAAATAGATGTACGTGCCTGAATGTCACAAATCACAACAAAATTCTGCATTTAAATATCAATTTATCCAACTTCCTGACAACAGGACCTGTCTGAACTTTAATTTCTCCCATAAACTTCAAAACACCAAGCTTTACCAACTGTTACTTGTTCTTCACATTTTACTTTAAGCAATATCCCACATAATGTGTTTCAAAAAAAAAAAAAAATGTTGAACAGGAATGTTGAGAACTGTACAATTAACATGGAAGGATAGCAACACTGGTACTAAGTTGACAAGGTCCACAATTGAGAGTTCAGTCATTTTGCAAATCAAAGTAGGTTGACTGATTCAGCTACTGGGTCACCAATTCTCTCAGAACGGAATTCTAAAATAGAAATGCACTTGGTTAAAGCTGCCATTTTTAAACCGAAGCACCAAACATCAGAATAATTTTAACCGCAAACTCTGATTCACCTGATTCAAAAACTGCCAACATAACATGGTCATGAAACTGTTAACCATCAAGAGGAGCTGATTTAAACATCACCATCCCATTCCAGGAAGCCTCTCTGAATCTTAAATTCAGAAGACTCAATTAACAAATGACCCACACTTAGGAAACGAGTAATGCTACTGAAAAAGGTAATTGGTACAGTAGAGCCTGAACAGCAAACAGTGAATTTTAAGCACGTAGAGCGAATATTCTAGTTGAGAAAAACTGTATTTTGAATGTTAACTTTTGTCATGACAACTGAAACTCATCTAAAAATACAGATACACAAAGGAAAGGTATTCTTGTCTGGGTGTAATGCCTTTAAAAGAGAGTTAAACTGCTACTTTTCCTGTTTAACACTGAATTTTCAGCAAATACCTGTTGTCCTGGTAAGAGTCTTGCACCTGGTTCTCAGTCTCTAGTTGAGAGAGCATGTCCAAACGCTTGTTGATCTTGGCAATGATGGTGTCTGTAGCTGTATTTTTAGGGAGCTCCCAAGACTTATTGCCAGAATTGTAGCCATAATTTGTTGCAGAACTGGGTATAGTATCCTGGGTGTAACTGTAATCATAGCCATCATATTCTGAAAGGGACAGAGAAAGACTTGAAACATATAGAAACCTCAAACTATATTAAAACTGTACACACCCCAGAGTCAAATGGTGAAAGTATATTTTGCAACATATAGCCATTTTTCAGGGATTAAACTGCATTAACACTATATATCACACTTGCTGGATAGGAACAAGTATCACAACACATTAACAATAAACACAATAAATCTGTTATTGCAACTCACATTTGACATACAGCTGCTGTTTTTAAGACTAGCACAGAACCATCTCTTTTGATCCAACTCATCCACAACGACCAGGCATCTCAATCCGACCTAGACCCATTTCCCAGCATTTGGCCCATATCCCTGCAAACCCATCTTATTCATATACCCATTCAGATGCTTTTTAAATATTATAATTTTACCCACCTCCACCACTTCCTCTGGCAGCTTGTTCCATAGACACACCACCCTCTGCATGAAAAAGTTACCCCTTGGGTCCTTTTTAAGTCTTTCCCCTCTCACCTTAAACCTACATCTTTTAGTTTTGGACTTCCTTACTGTAGGGAAAAGGCCTAAAAGACAACTTTGAGATCAGGCAATTAAATATATTTGATTCCTTTAAATCAAAATCATAGAAAAGAGTAGCTAAAGTTGCAAGGATCTAAGTCTCAATGTAACAAAACAAAAAACTTAGAGAATGAAGTCCCAGCAGTATTACGAAGAATTGTCTCAGTTCAGCCTTCACTAATGTCATCTCATTTCAATTTGTTTTAAAGCTTTTGAAACTTACAAATGTGGCAATTTCAATTTATTTATTGCCGACTGTAAAAAAACAAGCTGATTAAAATGACTAATTTTTTTTCTGGAATATAAAAAAAAATTCTTGGCAAGGCCAGTTGCCCATCCTTAATAATCAAGTCATGTTCTTCAACACTGCAGTCCATCTGACAAAAGTACATCCATGGTGCTTTCAGTAGGAAATTCCTAGATTTGATAAGGAGATGGTGAAGAAACAGTAATATAAATCTAAGTCAGGATGGTGCATACAATACATAGCTATGGTGGGCCCACTAAGTTTCTAAACAACAGTAAATACCAGGATGTTGATACCAAATATAGAACTATCCAAGATGCTTGAGGCATAATCAGACAAAATCTGATGCTGAGACAAAGGTATTCAAGAGGTTGACCAAGAACGCAGTCAAAAAGACTGATTTTAAGAGTGGGATTTAGAGATCATTGAACAGAGACAACTGAAGATATGGTTGCCGAAAAGGAGAGATAGAGTGGGACTAGTTTAGTTTGGGATTATGGTCAGCATGGACTGAAGGGTCTGTTTCTGTGCAACATGACTCTATAATTAAATAGGTACCTCCTGCACATTTTCTATCTAAGACATTGCTAGTAGGCAAGGCAAAGTTTTAGAAGCCTCCACCAGTTGTGATCTTTGCATGTTGCTACAAGCCTTTGCCAGTTCCAAAAATTTAAACAGCAACATTCTGGGATTGGGGCAAGCAAAGGCCGAGTAATCAGCATTCACTTCTACAGAACAAAATACAACCTCAAAAGGCCAGACACTTGAAGCATAGTGGCACTTGTTCCAGTGAGAACTGGAGGAGTGGAGGAGTGGAGGGAAAAGAACAATTAAAAACCCATAAGACTGCATATAACATTGGACCCACATAGGGGACTTGCACTGGAAACAGTGAATTCAAGTTTACTTCCAAGCTTAACTCCAGAATCTGTCAAAGCTGTTTTCTGTCAAGGCACACCACCCAAACCCAGTTCTGATCAAAATGTCTAAACAGGCTTGGGAGATCAAACAGCCTACTCTTGCTGCTAATTCATACACTCACATGTGCTTCATGTAAAGGCTGTGCTTCAGTTAATTAAATCCAAGAAGTTTGCTGATGTATCTGGATTGCCATGCTGTGTGCAAGAGCAGGTACTGAAATCAATGGAACCTGGGTATAATCAGGACTGGGGTGGTTGAGGTGGCCTCATATAGTATATATTATGTAATACATAAAAATGGGACAAGTACCTTCACAGCAAGTTGACACAAAGGAAACATACCGGCGAAAATGGCAGAACATAAATTTACATAAGCATTTTGTTGCACCCTAAATTTATCAACCGAGTGATATAAACACAGCAAAGATGTACGGTGGCCTCAACTGTCAATCACAGGCAGCCCAGAGTATCACATATAATCAAGATCAAAATCTTGATCACTTCCAATGTCAGAGGCAAGCTGGCATGTCTCCTAATCTAAATTGCTCAGTTGGCAATAACTTTGTTCATGGAATCACAGAACCCCCAACAGTGTGGAAACAGGCCACTTGGCCCACCAAGTCCACACCGCCCCTCTGAAGGGCATCCCACCCAATCCCATTCCCCTGTATTTCCCATGTCTAACCCAAACATCCCTGGGCACTATGGGCAATTTAGTATAGCCAATCCACCTACCCTGCATATCTTTGGACTGTGGGAGGAAACCCACGCAGACACAGGGAGAACGTACAAACTTCACACTGACAGTCGCCCAAGGCTGGAATCGAACCCGGATTGCTGGCGCTGTGAGGCAGCAGTGCTAACCACTGAGCCCAATAGTTACGTATAGCTTTCACAACAGTAATCCCACTGGAACAGTGGTACGTTTTCATCATTTTATTATAAAGTAGCTTGCAAAGACACACAAATATATGGGGTCAAATTACCAGACCAATTGCATCAATGCACCCATGTCACTGTCCCACCCAATCAAAAGCACCTAGCATTTAAATGCAGTTTTCGTCTTAGTAGAAGTGTTAATCTCTTTATAAAATATATTGTAAGAAAGGGATAGGCAATCAAGAACCCAGGAAGGTCTTACCCTGAGAATTAGTGGCTCCAGTGTTCCAAGAATCACCAGTTCCATACCCTGAAATGATCACAAAAAGGAGTATTTAATTAAAACCTCTCTTCAATATTTCCACTAATTAAGTATCACAAAAGTCTTTGCAAACAGAAGAAGCCACCACACGACAAAGCAACAGCATGAAAAGGGGATCTTTTCAAAGTTATCAAAACACAAAGATTTCCGAAAAGGTTAATCCAAAATTGGTCCACTTGCCCGGTAAAATACACATTAACACCGGTCTGTTCTAAACCACTTAATTGCATCCAAAACAGTTCAAACTGAACTGAAAACTCTGAAGAGAGAAACAATTCAACTTGAGCTGTTAATGCTACAGTGGTGTCTGCTACAAAGCACAACTTGGATTTTGTGAAAGGACAGTTGAACAGCATCAGAAGTGCACCTGAACATCCTGTAATTATAATGTAAGTTCACAAAGGAAAAACAAGACTAAGACAGGACACCACATGTTTACTGGGATTCAATTTTATAGGAACTAACAGAAGATAATCTTTTGTAGGTTCGAAGGAAACAGCCCAGTGTTTAAAAAGTTATCAAGACTATTGAAAAAAAAAATCACAGAACCAATTGGCTTACATTGACTCATTAAGGATAAATATTCTGCTGGTCAGGATAGGGTTGGGAGCATAGTTGGAATGTCACTGAAATATTAATTGAGACAGCCAATCTTATGTCATGGGGAAATGGGTTCAAATCCCATCATAGCAGCTGAAGTAATTTATTGTAATTTAAATTCCAATTCATTGTTCCCAAGATATTCTATAAGCGTATGAAAGGGAAAGGAGAACCAGGGCCCAGGAGGGATGAAGAGGTAAATTTGTGTATGCTGCTGGAGAACATTGTATCAAACAAGTACTTCATATCTGTCTTCACTTGAAACAAGGTGACCTTTGGTTAAATTGATACCAGTTGCATCTCCCTAATGAGAGAGAGGCCCTACTGTCTGTTAGGGCTGTGGCAACTTTAACTGTTTACAAAGGCCCATTCTGAATCTTCAGAAAAGCGATCCAATTAATTAGACTTCCCTATTTCTCCACTGGCCCAGTAAGATTTTTCCCTTTAAATATTTATCCAATTCACTTGAATATTATAATTGAATTAGCTTTTCCAGCTCCTCAGGCAAGAGGCTTCACAACAACCTGCTATCTTAAAATGTCATCATCTACTGATGAACACATCAGTAACAGTTCAATTAGCATGTTCTTAGCAAGACACTGAAGTCAGATTGCAGATTCAAGCCCTACTTCAATACTCGAAAGCAAAAATCAAGGCTGCCACTCAAACTCAATAGTGCAGTACTCCCCGCAGTGACAGAGGTTCCATCTTTCAATGTGACATTGAACCAAGGTTTAACTCTCCCTCTTATATGTAAAAGATCCCGTGACAGTGTCCTGATCAATATTTATCCCTCAATTGACTCAACTGTGTTTTAGTGATGTTATTATCACATTGTTGTTTGTGGGAGTTTGATGTGTGCAAATTGGATGCCATTTTAGTGACTGCATTTTAAAAACATTGTTAGCTGCAAAGCACTATGGAGCACCTTCCAATTAAATATGAAATACAAGTGCTTCCACTGGAAATGTGATCTTCTTGCATTAGTACAAAAACCATTCAATGATCTGAGCACCTCAAATCAGATCTCCCTTTCAAGCTTTTCTACTTTTAAGAACAAACTCAACTTCTCCACACAACTGAAATTTCACATGAAATCAAAATACTATGAATGCTAGAAATCAAATAAATAGCTAGCTGGAGAAAGTCAGTAGGTCTGACGACATGTGTAGAGGGAAACAGTTAACCTTTAAAAAAATCCTACATGCTTGGTCAATACTCTCATCGAATTTTGATTACTATTTGATTGAAGTTTACCACTAGATCTTGGATCCCACTTATACTTTTAACACGGTATGCACTTTGTGCAAGCACAAGAATTGCAACACGTGCTTTTATTTCCTCCCTTTTCATCAGCCAAGGCTCCACTCCTTCCAAGTGAAGCAGCAATTATGTATACTTCTTTCAATTTATTACACATTGTTTGCTATTCAGTGTTCAATATTGAGGCCTAGTTCTGACTGGGTAACCAGTTTTCTATCATATCATTTTAACTGACTACCTTCTCTTGATCCCAACCTGTCAGTAGCACGTCAGTCTTCCAGTGAAACTAGATAAACAGCAGCTTTTGTCCCAGTGGCCTGCAGACTTGAACACTTTATATTCAGTTTGACAACTTCAGATCACAACCTCCACCTCTAACACGTACTGAGGTTCCTCTCACTGGCTTTTTTGGGTTGTCTCCAATGATTCTTCACTCCTCAAGTTGCATACTAATGTATCGGCCGCCTTGCACTTCATCTATACACAAACTTCTACTCTTTAGTGTGCCCACTGCCACTCTTCTGCTTCCTGAAACCTTGTGTCAGTTAATTCCTACTACGTTCCACTAGATCACAGACTTTCCCTTCTATCCTTAAGCCAAAAAAAAAAAGCAGTTCCAAAGAGGACTGGAAACTCGGATTATTTCGGCGAAAGACGCTGCCAGACCCAAAGTTTATCCAGCATTCTGTTCTGCGTCCTCCCTGTTCCCATTCCAAGGGCTTTAAAAACTCGTACAGAGAAAAGAATGACCTCAACACCGAACACCAACTCTGGAAAGGAGAAACTGAGCCTGCTAGATCTATTGGGGTATTCTGTCATCATGATTTCTCTCTCTCTCCATTCCCCCATCCGCAAAATCTCGAATTTGTATGTCAAGGATGTGCTCGACGAGAACGTGCATGCCTGCTGGGAGCGGAGCGCGCACGTCAATATGAGGCGCGCAACCAGAAACAAACCTCGCCGAGAAGCGGCCGCCATTTTATAGCAACTCGATAAAAATTTAAAAAAGGCGGAGTGTGGATGGCGGGGGAAGAAAAGGTTGATTTTAAACAATCGCTGACCCGAGTAAAGGAAAGCGGCCGTAGCCTTTTGCTTTTCATTTAAAAATTAAGAAAGAGACATACGAGGGCGCATGTATTTTAAAAATCCAAGATGTTATAAAAATGCCCATGCGACTACGTGATCGCGGCTGTTTCTGACTTCGCGAACCGAATAAACCATTACTTTCCTAAAAGGATTTTTTTTCAAATCAGTACGAAGATTTTAAAAATAAGTTTTGTTGGGGGGGGTAAAGGGGGGGAAAAAAAGACACAAACCCGACGCGCTGGGTCAAATGAACTATTGTGCAGTCTAATTGACAGGCTCTCCCACCAATCGCGGGGCAGTATTCGGTGGTAAGTGAGGCTATCAACCAGTCAGGAACGCTGTAGGGCGGGACAAATGGCCCCCTCCCTTCCCATCATGTTAGGTTGGCCTCCCGCTTAACGTGACGCGCCTCGAGACGGAAATAAAAAATCCTTTTATTTTCTTCCCATCCAGAATAAAATCCCTGACACTCTCCAAGTCGCACAATGATCGAAACTGGTCTCGCACGACAGAGCAACATATTTCAAAAAGTCAGAAATAACCGTTCTCTGCACCTACCAGAGTACCAAGAATCCATTTTGACTTCGTTGAATTATATAAAAAAAAATCCACCGCCCCGCTCTTGCAGAATTTTCTAGCTCCGGAAGGACCGCCTACCGGCGCTGATTGGTCTATGTGGTGGGCGGGTCCAGCCATTCTCCCTTTTTCGATTGGACTCCCCCTGTTGTCCATCAGGGTGACGCACAATGCAGATTTGCCTAATAAGATGCAAGGTGAAAGTTGCAACCTTCAGTTTTCCTACCATTGTTCATTCAGTTACTTGTTGCAACACCGGTGGGAGGCCAGGTTCTGAACGGGGTTGAAACGAATAGGGAAGCCTCATAGCCTTTGGCTTGGGGGGGTGGGGTTTAATAGAATTCTGTAGGAGAGCTAAAAGCAATAGGCCTCAGAGCAAGAGCAATGGGGGTGGGTGTTTCAATGCGGTTTAGGGAGCGAGATGGAGCTCAGAGCAGGGCGTATTCAGAGCAATGAAGATCTCAATGTTATTCGGAGCAAGAGGGTCTCATGGCAGGGGGCTCTGGGAGCAGCGGGACTCCAACCAATAGGGCTCTCGGAGAAGTGGGATGAAGGGTAATACCGTGGCTCCCTCCAAACTCTTTGTTGTTGGACAATCCTTTTCTACGTGGATTTTGTCATTTCTGAAGTTTCCCTTATTCCTATTCCAATCCAAGTTATAATATAAACAGCATAAATAAATCCAATTTAATACTCGTAGTACAGAATATGAGTGTCGTTGGTTGGGGGGTGGAATGTTTTGGTGAAGCTTTCTGCCTTGCGCACTTCAGGAAATCTTGTAAGATATGCCTGTGTAAATGGAAAACAGCTAAAGATACTTTGTGGTTGAGTTTATATCTATGCCTGAATGTGAGCACAACATATCTCATAGATCTTGTAATGTCAGCAGTAGTATGTGATATTAAATCATTTAGTATTCATCTGCTTCTTACATGAATGTAAAGATTCCCATTTCATTATTCTGAAAAGGAACAAGGGACCTTTTCCCAATGTTCTGGCTAATATTTATCCCTCAATCATTAAGCTAAAAGGAGAAGGGAATGTGGAGCTTTTTGTCTTACAACCATCAAGATTAGGATCCAAGAAACAGGATTGGAGACATGACGCTAACATACAGCATTCGAAAAGAGTGCTGATTGGGCCATCATTTTTCTCGATTTTGAAACTTACCAGTATGTAGCACACGCACAACTTTCGCTAACATCGCTTGTCCCAACATTTCCCAGAATATGTACAGTGTGAGGAGGTAACCATAGCACCCAAGCCCTGAGGCCTGGGGCCTGCATGGAGCACAATATTCCATGTAGTCTGAGATAACAAGGTGTAGAGCTGGATGAATAGAGCTGGATGAACACAGCAGGCCAAGCAGCATCAGAGGAGCAGGAAAGCTGACGTTTCGGGCCTAGACCCTTTTTCTGAAGA
>NC_063369.1:12882091-12899764 GCF_021869965.1 Rhincodon typus
TTCAGAAAATCATTTTCTGAAGAAGGGTCTAGGCCCGAAACGTCAGCTTTCCTGCTCCTCTGATGCTGCTTGGCCTGCTGTGTTCATCCAGCTCTACACCTTGTTATCTCAGATTCTCCAGCATCTGCAGTTCCTACTATCCTATTCCACATAGTCTGTTGTCTTAGGCACTTGAACTGCAGACTCTCGGATTAAAAAGCTGATGCTCATCCAACTGAGCTACCTTGGGTCCAGTTGAACCAGCATTGGCATGGTGATGCAGCAGGTATTGTTCACTGTCAATCTTAGTTTTCAAACCAGGCAGGTGGACCATAGTTGGTCAGCTGTTGCCATGAGAATGCAGCAATTAGCAATCTCCTACCCCTTTTTCAAAAGTGAAGACTGCTTGTCTTTCAGCATGTATCATTTCAGTTAGCACAAAGCTGCAGACAAGGGATAGTTGGAACAAACTTTAATTTAATTTGGCTCAATTCTAAAGCAATCAGCCAAAAGGTGATCTGTCAGTTTTCCTATCTGGTGCTAACTGCCACTCTCAGAATTCCATTCATTTCTTGTCAGCTGACCCTTTCTTTTGATTGGTGTAGAAAGTGTCTTAGTCAAGAGAAAACTTGTCTGATACCTGGGAATGGGGTGGGTATTTTAAGAAGAAACGTTAGACAGGCTGGAGTTGAGAAGAATGAGGTGTGATCTTATTGAAACCTGTAACATCCTGAGAGAACGACAGGTTGAATGCTGAAAGGATGTTTCCCCCTTATGAGAGAGACTAGAACTTGGGAACACCGTTTAAAAATAGGGTTACTCATTTGAGGAGGAGATGAGGAGAATTTTCATCTGAGGGTTGTGACATTTTGGATATCTTCTTCAGATGGAGGCAGGTCATTGAAAAGTTTTAAGGCAGAAGTAAATAGATTCTTGACTAACAAAGGAGTCAAAGGAAAATGAAATTAAGATCACAAATAGCATGATTTTATCAAATAGTGGAGAAGGCACAAAGGGTTGAATGGCCTGCTCCTAAATTTATTTGTTAAATAAATTACTAATTACTCATTACTAATTTCTCAACTTTTTAGTAAATAAAACTCCATCAACTCTGTGAAAATAGAAACATGGGAGCAGGAGTAAGCCATTCTGCCCCTCAAGCTTGCTCCACCATTCTCAATCAAGACTGATCATCAACTTCAATGCCATATTCCTGTGCTATCCCCATATTATGTGATACTATTTAGTAAGTGAAAATATATCAGTCTCTCTCGAATTTAATGTTTGTATGTCCACCAGCTTCAGAGTTGAGAATTTGAAAGGCTCATCACTCTATGAATCATAAATGGCTTGCATTTTTTTCCTCAATTGTGTCCCCTGAATATCGATCCCACAAATAAACAACCTTTGTACATCAACTCTGTCTATCCATTTAATTTATAGAATTTTAAAGAAATGGATTTTCAAAGTTTTATGAAATATATGATGTATTGGATTAAAAGACAAGTGTTATTATTACCAGTGTAGTACAAGCAATGTTACCTGAGAAGGAAGAACTTGAAGGGTGTCGAGGGGAGAAAGGCTGGGGAATTTCAGGAGGTGAATTGCTCATTCAGAGAGCTGTTGCAGATACAATGGGTTAAACAGCCTCCTCCTGCACTGTAACCAGTCCATAGTTTTTGCAAATTGGTGGCACACAGCCTTTCAATAATGCAGTGGGGATTCCACCTCCATCGTTGGCCCTTTTGGTCCCACTGTCTGATGGCTTTGTCAAGCCTCATGCCAAGTTGGTGTTGTACTGAAGTGGTGGAGGACACGGAGTGTGACGCACTCACATCAAAGACCGCATCTATGTTGAGGAAATCCTCAGTGTGCTTCTTCCAGCGAGCATTGACTGCTATTGTCAGTGTGACCAGCAGGCCCAAACCAGGTGAAACACAGAGAGCGTGCGAAAACCTGGCGCAATCTCAGCCCATCTAACTCCTTGCCTCATCAAACACAGCCTCCGGTGAGGCAGGGCATGCAGTTCAGATCCCCCATCTGGCTATTTAATCACTTTGGGATTTGCAGTAACTCTACCAGTGGAATAAATTAATCTTTGGTCCTGGAGGAACTGGATGTAGAGTATCATATTATTCAAAAGGCAATTTGGTTAGGTTTTGTGATGCACCTTTAGGGACATGTGGAACACAGATACCCAACTTGGACTGGAAGAAAAGTAATCCTTCATCTTTACAAAACTGCCTAGTAAGAAGGAAAAGGAAAAGACTGAAGAAGATCAGCAGATCTGGCAATATACAATGGAGCAAGTAACAGAGTTACTATTGAGTATGGTATGACACCCCTTCTTCAGAAAAGGTAGGACCAAATTGCTGCAGATGCAGATGTTGAAAACAAAAGTGCTGGAGATCACAGTGGGTCAGGCAGCATCCACGGAAAGAAAGCAAGTTCATGACCCTTCTTCAGAAAAGGTTGGTTGAGGCAGGAACCTTTAAGACATTTAAGAAATATTTAGGTAATCACTTTGAAGTACCATAATTTGGGCCTAGAGTTGGAAAATGGGATGAAACTGCGTGGATTCTCAATATCTAGTCCAGACACATTCGAGAACTTACTTGAGAAACTCAGCAGGTCTGGCAACGGCTGTGAAGAGAAAACTGAATTAATGTTTCAAATCCTGAGACCCTTCTTCACCTCTGAAGAGTAGTTGAGGCGGAAATCCTCAAGACAGTTAAGGAGTATTTAGATGGTCATTTGAAGGAGCATAATATGGCCCTAGAGCTAGGAAATGGGACGCTAGACCTGCTGAATTTCTCCAGCAATTTCGGTTCTTCATTCTGTTTAACTCCTGGAACCTGGTCCCTGCCATTCAGTAGAATTATGGCTGATCTGTACATTTTCCTGCATAAGCGTTGATTTCTCTATTGATAAATAATTTATTGAGATCTCTCAACCGAAAAGAACAACACTCTGCAGTATTGAGTTCCAAAAACAACCAAACTTCTGAGAAAGAGAAAGAGTTCTTAGATTTAGATATTTTCTTCATTAACATTTTACACATTTCTGGAATAGGTTAGCCTTGAACCCAGGTACGCTTGATTTAGGACAAGAGTCGATGAAAGAAAGGAAATGTCCAAGGGAAAATGGGAGGTTTGACACCAGATCCTACACCTACTGAAACAGGAGCACCAACCCACTGCTCCGCCAATAATGAAGCACTAAGGTAAAAAGTAACACGCATGTGAGCAGCGGCCAGACATAATGAGGTAGTCGTGCGGCGCCTCCCACGTGATGTACACCCCGCGACGCGACAACCCCACGTGACTCGACGCTTTTGACGTCGCCGAGGGCCCGACCGTTTTCTTTCTGAAGCCGGACCACAATGGACGGTCGCTACGGAGGTGGGTTACAGTCGGGCTTTCCCTTTCCTTAGCACTCGCGACTCCACCTGCCCCATCAGCATTTTCGTCCTTGGTGAAAATCGACAAATTCCTTCTTTTTCTATTCTCCCCTCCTTCAACAACCCCATTACCATAGAAAGCCCGATTTCCTCCGTTGGCGCCCCTATTATTAGGTGTTTGCTTCTACCTCTTTTTTTTGCGCCATTAGTAAAACCGCAGCATTGCCACGGTGGTCCGTCCCATCCCGGTTTCGCTAATTGGTCCAGCCACTCCTGGAGATCCCTGCCATTGGCTGGCGACGATGTCAGTCATCCGCCGAACAGCCTTGGCTCCCTCCGACAGAGATGTCGAATTGTTTTTACAGACGCGGTTCGATCGTTTTTTCTCCTACCCGGGATATTTTTGGAGGGTAGAGGAATTACTGGGGGAGCTTTTTTTTTAGAAATAAGACAAATCTGTGTTCAGCCAAATAAAAATTGTGACGCACGTTTTCGCACGCGTGGTTTGCTATCGCTATTCCGTGGCGGTTTTAAAGCTTGGATGTTTTCCCATCGGTTCCTAATTTTTCTTTTCCGTCTAAATTGAGTTTCATTAAATACTGTGCGTTGATTTCTGGCGGGAGTGTGGTGCATGGTGAGGATCCTTTTTTTTTCACCCACCCCTCTTGCTCCGATGCCCTTTTGCCCGATTCCTTCGATCGCTACAAAATGGCCGTCGCCACCTCCTACTCCAAGCGCGCCCCAGAGCTCGCACTCGCGCGCGCACGCACGCGCCACAAACCGAACACTCCAACTCGGCGTGATGTAACTCCCCCGTCACCCCCTTGCACCCTTGCCCTCTCTTCTCCCTCTCCTTCCCACCTCCGTCGTTTCCCCTCTCTCCCCCTCCCCCACCCCCACCCTTCCCCCCGCCTTTCCATTATTCTTTGATAGTGCTCCCCAGTTTTGCTGCTTAGGTAGCTGTACTGTAAGAGTTATAAGTAGGAATGTTGCTGCCAAATTACTGCAATATTGTTGTAGTAATTGCTTACTAATTCTTGCCATTTATCATCTACTTTTCTAGATCTCTGTTAAGACCTTGTTTTTGAGCAGAGACAGATTTTGGGTATAGAGATTAGATACTTGCTCGATTTGCTTGATATAGAATGTCTTTCAGCCTGCTTTTGTTCACCTGGATATGTTGTCTGCAAAAACCTGGTGATTGCTTCCTGTTGTAATGAACTGTAATAAAAATGAAACTTGTGCAACAATCTCAATGGAGTTGCTTTGGTGAATACAAAATTGGATGGGATTTTCTAGGTTAGGATTATTTTAAGATCTGCCTTGGGAATGAATTTAAGAATAGCATTTCGGAGTGCCTGGTACTAATGTCTGTTGTCACACTATGTTTGCCAACATGAGGGCTTGATTTCACTTGCGTTCACTCATACAGTCATAGAGGTATACAACATGGAAACAGACCCTTCAGTTATCCATGCGACCAGATATCCTGAATAAATCTAGTCCCATTTGCCAGCATTTGGCCTGTATCCCTCTAAACCCTTCCTATTCATGTACCAATCCAGATGCCTTTTAAATGTTGCAATTGTACTAGCCTCCACCACTTTGTCTGCAGCTCATTCTGTGCACACAACATCCTCCATGTGAAAATGTTGCCTCTGAGGTTCTTTTGAAATCTTTCCCCTTTCACCTTAAACTTGTGCCTTCTAGTTTTGGACTTCCCCCACCCCACCCTGGGGAAAAGACATTGTCTGTTCACCCTCACAATGCCCCCCATGACCTTATAAGGTCATCCCCCTTCCATTGATGCTCTGAGGAAAATAGCACCAACGAATTCAGCCTCTCCCTATAGCTCAAAGCCTGTAACTCAAAGGCAGTGTACCCAGCACCGATCGTTATGGCACACCATTGGTCACAGGCCTCCTGTCTAAAAAGCAGCCCTCCATCACACCCTCTGTTTTGTACCTTCAAATCAGTTCTGTATCCAGATGGCTAGTTCTCCCTGTATTTCATGTGATCTGACCTTTCTAACCAGTGTACCATGAGGAACCTTGTCAAACACCTTCATTGAAGTTCATGTAGATCACACAATCAAGTTATTGAGACATGATTTTCCACACATAAAGCCAAATTGTCTGTCTCTGATCAGTGCTTGCTTTTCTAAATACATGTAAATCCTGTTCCTCCAACAATTTGCTCACCACCACCGTCAATCTCATTGGTCTGTAGTTACCTGGCTTTTCCTTATCGCCATGTTGGCCATCCTCCAGTACCTCCTCTGTGGCTATCGATGATACAGATATCTCAACAAGGGGTCCAGCAATACTTCCCTAGCTTTCCCATAGATTTCTAGGGTACACCTGATCAGGTCCGGGGGATTTAGCCACCTTTATGCATTTTAAGCAGTCTAGCACCACCTCCTCTGTATTATGGATATTTTTCAATATGTCGCTATTTATTTTCCCATGTTCTATATCTTCTGTAATCCTTCTCCAAATAAACAATGATGCAAAATGCTCGTTTAGTATCACTCCTATCTCCTGTGGTTCTGTGTATAGGCTACCTTGTTGATCTTTAAAGGGCCCTATTCTGTCCCTAGTTGGCCTTTTGTCCTTGATGTATTTGTAGAATCCCTTTGAATTCTCCCTAGCCCTATTGCTGAAGTCAACTCATGCCCCCTTTTTGAGCCCCTGATCTCCCTCTTAATTATACTCTTCTGGGAATTCAGTCGCTCTCTGTTGTCTGTACCTGGCATATGCTTCCTCCTTTTTCTTGACCAAAACCTCAGTTTCTCTAGTCATTCACTATTCCCTACACCTGCTGGCCTTGCCCTTCTCCCTAACAGGAACATACTGTCTCTGTTTCCTAGGGGAACGAAAACAGAGGACTAGATTAGTGCATTTGGTTACTGTTTCTGTTCAGAACAGGAGGCAAATCTTGTGCTAGGCAATATGGTGCACATGTAATTTGTAATTTAATATTTGTCACAGGTGCATCCCAGTTATTGGGAGGCATATTATCAGCTACTTCTGTATCCAGTCATCTTACAACAGTAGTTATCCAGGCCTAGAACGTACAGCAAATTTAGAACAACTTTTTAAGTCTCTGGTCACATTTTCCTTCAGGTTGGCTACTTTTGGATAATTTGGCACTGAGCACTTAAGATGTGGTAGATGCTCAAAGTTTTAGATTATATCTTCATGTAGTTATATTCTGTTTAGTATAACATTGAGTATTAACTTGCTTCATAGCACTGGCTATACTGAGGGGGAGGTGATGGACAGTGTTACCCAAGCCTTGTTCTGGGTAATTTCCCACCATGGCAGAATCAATAAGTTTGGAATTGAGTCTATAATGTCTATTGTTGGACAAAGCTATTTGGTTCACTAACATCCTTTAAAGAGGAATGTTGTCTTTGCCTGATCTTACCTATGTGTAATTCTAGACGAGACAATGTGGCCAGCCCCTAACTACCCTCTGAAATGGCCTAACAAGCTGCTCAGTTGCAATCATCTCTACAAAGTCTCAAAACAAATGAAATCGAATGGGCCACCTGGACTTCAGCACTGGAAATGACAATGGCAAACACAACTCTTTTGACACTGTGAAGTCCTCCTTACTAATGTCTATGGGCCAGGGCCAGAATTGGGAGAACTGTTTCAGACCCGTCAAGTAGCAATCTGACGTTCATATTCTCAGAATTGTACCTTACAGACGCTATCTCAGACACCACCTATTGGTAGGATAAGCCCAGCAGAGGTAGACTCAGTGGTCTACAATCAGGAAGGAATTGCATCAGTGTCATCAGCCAACAAGAAAAACCATACTTGATCTCATTCTCGCCAGTCTGCCGGTAGATGCATCTGTCCATAACAGTCTTGGTAAAAGTGACCACCACACAGTCCTCGTGGAGACCTGGTCCAACCCTTGATGATACCTTATGTTGTGTTGTGTGGGTACAATAACCATGTTAAATCAGATTTACTTTGAACACGCCCAGCACCTTGAGACTGGGCATCCATGAGGTGCTGTG
The DNA here is from genome assembly GCF_021869965.1 of Rhincodon typus. Taxonomy (NCBI): domain Eukaryota; kingdom Metazoa; phylum Chordata; class Chondrichthyes; order Orectolobiformes; family Rhincodontidae; genus Rhincodon; species Rhincodon typus. Next base: position 12,889,504 of record NC_063369.1, read on the forward strand.
GGCTAACAGCAGCAGAATTGAACACCTACAAAATTTGCAATCTCATGGACCTATGTATCCCCACTCTACAATCACCATCAAGTCAAAGGATCAACCCTCGTTCATTGAAGAGTGCAGGATGGCATGCCAGGAGCTGCACTAGGCATACTTAACAATGAGCTCAACCTGGTGAAGCTGCAAAATAGTCCTAACTGTGTGTCAAACAGCATTAGCAACAAATGATAGACTTAAGAGATTCCACGTCCAACAGATCAGATATAAGCTGTGCAGTCCTGTTGCATCTAGTCATGAATGATGGTGTATAATTGAACAGCTCAGTGACAAAGGAACTTCTACTGACATCCTCCTCTTCAGTGATTGGGGAGCCCAGCATATTAGCGCAAGAGATAAGGCAGAAGTGTTGAGTGGATGAGCCATCTCTGCCTGCCCCAGGTTCCCCAGGATCATATGTCAATCTTTAACCAATTTGGTTCTCTTGACGTTTTGGTGGGAGTCACTGGATACTGCAAAGTCTGTGGTCCCTGACAGCATTCAAGTACTGAAGACTTTCCAGAATTTTCTGTACCCATAGCCAAGCTGTTCCAGTGAAAAGAAAACAACCTTGTCGCATGGTGAGTAGTCAGGGAATGGAATGCACTGTTGGAAATGTGCTGGAGGCAGGTTCAGTGGAGGCATTGAAGAGGCACTGGATTTTTTGGATAGAAATGGTGTGCCGGGTTATGTGGAAAAGATTGGATCAAATATCCTTCTACGCGCTCATGATTGTGTGATCATCCGTGCTATCAAGCACCACTTGCTTAACAGTATTTGAACTGATTCCTGTTTTGGATTCAGCTCCCGACCTCATTACGGCGTTGGACAGAAGAGGTGATTCCTGATGTGAGGAGAGTGTAACTGCGTTTCATGTCGAGGCTGCATTTAACAGTGTGGCGTTGAGAAGCCCAAGCAAAATTGGAGTCAGTGGAAATTGGTGGTGGAAGGAGTTAAGTTGGAGTCCCACCTGGCACAAAGAAGGATGGTTGTAGTTGTTGGAGGTCAGTCATCTCAGTTCCACAGCCCATTTCCAGGAGTTTCTCTGCGTATTGTCCTCGGCCCAACCATCTTCATTAGTTTCATCAATTACCTTTCCTCCATCATGTGGCTATAAGTGGGGATATTCACTAATGATTGTGCAGTGTTTAACACCATTTACAATCATTTCGATTCTGAAGCTGTCCATACCTAAATGCAGTAAGACCCAGAGAATATATAGGCTTGGACTGACAAGTGGCATTTAAGCCAAATGCCAGGCAATAACCTCCAATGAGAAAGAATCTAACTATAACCCCTTAACAATTTTCATCACTGAATTCCCCACTATCAACATTTAAGGGGTTACCATTGACCAGAAACTGAATTGGGTGAGCGATATAAATACGGTGACTACAAAACGAGGTCAGGAATCTTGCAGTAAGTCATTAATGATGTTGATGCTCCCTGACTCCAAAGCCTATCCATCATCTACAAGGAGTTCCCTAATGCTCCCTAATAGCCTAGTTGAGTGTGATGCCAACAACACTTGAGCATAACACCATCCATGATCATGCAGTCTGCTTGATTGGCACCACATACAAAAACATTCACTTCCAACATTACTGACATTCGGTAGCAGCAGTATGTACCACCTACAAGATGCAATGAAGAAATTCACCAAGTCTTTTTCGACAGCACCTATCAAACCTGCAACCACTTCCATCGAGAAGGACCAGGGCAACAGATATGTGGAAACACCACCATCTGCAAGTGCTTGTCCAAGTCAGAATAGTGAGTGGCTTGGAAATCTATTGCTGTTCCTTCAGTGTTTGAGTCAAAATTCTGGCATTTCCTTTATGATGGCATTGTGGGTCCACCTGCAGCAAATAGAGAGTGGATATTCAAGAAGGCAGCTCTCGACCGCCTTCTAGACATAGGCCTCACTGGCTTTGCCAGCATTTATTGACTGTATCCTATGAATGAAGAAAGTCCTAACATATGGATCATTTCTAATTCTTTTACTATCGTTTCTAGATAATGAAAGAAAGTTAGTAGAATCTTGCACTGTAGTCCTTTGTTTTCTTTCTACATGTTGCATGTTTGAGAAACATTTAGCTGATATGCTGCCATTAATTCTGTACTTGCTTGTATAATATCTCCTGAGACATTTCATAAAGTAATCCTGTATGATACCTTTTTTCTGATTCTTTCAATGTAATTACAACATTCCTCATTTATACTGGATTAACTTTGTTACAAGTTTTGCATGGATAGGAATGTGTAATGTGCTATCATTTGTCTATTTGCCTATGGCAAAATCCTCAAGTTTATTCTTGGCTGAGATATACAAGATGTTGCCAAACATATGCCTTAATGTCTCCACATTGGGGTAATTATTCTGCATTGTTCACAAGTTGAAATTAGGTAGCATTGAAACATCTAATTGTTTTCTTTTTAAAACAAGTGGGTGATATAATAAAATAATATACTCCCTTACATAATAGGAAGTATAGGTGCTAGAAATATGGGCTATTCAGATTGAAACCATGTATCTGTTTCTATTTTGTCTAATTGTAATATAAGATGCTGTAATGTTGAATGTGATTGGAATTGGTTAATGAGTGGACTAAGAAACATTTACTTACGATAAACTCAGTTATGGCCTTCCATTTTTTTCCCCAGTACATTCACAGTGCAAGTTGATTCTTGCACATTTATATCATTCTACAGTCAATTTGATTTACTGCATGCTTATTCTGTAATCTCTAATTGTTAAGGCTTCTCTTCTCATCTCAGTCTTTGCGTAAAACCTAAAACAGTTCCGTGCTAAATTGATGCCTATCTTTTGAGGTGAGTTAGTGTTATATAATTTGTGTATCAATATGTCCTGCAGCTACAAGATGTCTTCAACTTCTTGGTTTGAATGACTGTTAACAATTGAGTATGAGCATTGAGTTTGCTTTTTAAATCTTCTTCCAGAATTTATTTTGCTTTAGTGTTTAATGCATCAGTCTGTCACTGGAGTGGTAATGCACACATTTCGGCAGGTTGAATAGGTATATTCTTTGCACTGGACAAGTGGTAATAGTTGCATTACAGTTGGCACTAAAATTTATAGTTTAGGAAAGTGGGGATTGAGGCAGCAGGGTGGTGATGAAATCCATTAGGTTTTCAACTTGTGCTCTGTCAAATCTGTATGTATACAATGAATATGGTGAATATTATAATCTGTTCAGCTTCAAATCACCTGTCAGAATTCATTTGGCTTGCATGAGCAATGATTATTTATGCAAGTTGCATGTCAGTCCCTTCAGGAGAAGAGATTAGAATATTGACAGAAGTCAGCCTTGGGTCACCTGCAAGAATTGTACATATTGTAGCTCATTGTACATGACTTAACTTGTTAGTTATGTTGAGCTGAATTACCTCACCGTTGCTATTATAACAAATTATGCCAGAATCTTCTGGATTTTACTTCCTTACAAACAAACCAGTGAAGTGTATTTCTGTGAAATTGATTGAAGTATCAATTGAGTTGACGATCGGTGTCTGATTCTGTTTTCCTTAGAGTACGGAGACGATGATGCTTGGAACGCAGGAGGAGACGATGGTCAAGGTGATTTGCTTTTACTTTATCACTTTAATCCCAGAATTGGGGAGACATTGTGGGCTAATAGAATCAGGAATTGCTATTTTGCATTATTTGAACATGTACAGTGCAGGTCCATTATAATGTGGACATTGCAGTGCACAAAGTGAAACAGTTACAACTGGACCATCATAAGAAAAAGTGTGATTTCTCCTATTTTAAACAAGCAAAATTAACATCTTAATATCTCCTGGTATTCATGGGAATCCTGTGCTTTATGAGTTCAGTTTATTGAAACATGTAATGGACTTTCACTGTGTAAGGAATAATGGGTTTATTAGGAAAGCAAGTCTCGGATTCAGTTAATGCCGAGGATCAAATTTGTTATATTGGGCATAAATTGAATAGTAAGCTATGTTATTGATTATTTACTAGATGAGTAATTCTGGGACCTGGACTGACAATCTAGTAATGGTTCAAATCCTACAGTGGTAGCTATAGGCATTTAATTCAGTTAATGAAATTTGAAATAAAATGCTAATAATCTGTAACACGGAAATTTATGGATTATTATTAAAAGCTATTTGGCTTGCTGTCCTTTAGGGTAGGTAATCTACCACCTTTACCTGGTTTGGCTTCCAAATGGTTGATTCTTAACTGCCCTCTGAAATGGCCTAGCAAATAACTCCATTGTATCTAATGTGCTAAAATGACATTTGGAGATAGAAAACATGTTCGTTAGGCAGGGTTAAGTACGTGTGTGCAAAAATAATAAAATCTGCTTATCTGTTCACTTTAATTGTCTGGTCTTTTGAAACTTGTTAGTTGTCCATCCTTAAAAGGTATAGCAATGTACAGTATCTTGGTACAGAAAACTAACACACAGATATACTCAAGTTTTGATACAGCACTTGACAAAGTTGCTCTCGTGAGAAGTTGCGGAAGGCATATTTGTTTTTCTACTAATTTTGTGAGATTGCTAGTCAGATTTTAAAATCTTCTAGTGATTGACATACCAAGAAATACTGCAATGAAATGAGAATGGCATTCCCACATCCAGATCCATTGCCATCCATTTCATTCATAAATTTGCATTTTCATTTAAACTTGCCACTGTTAGAAGCATGGAAAAAATGTAGGTGGTCCTCCAAAATGGAATTACGTAAGGGAATGTGATGACTTGTAAATCCCTTTTCTAAAAATGCATCTGTCAGGTCAGCAGTGACTTAAAGTTAACCAATGAGACTTTGTTCGTAATTGTGTATTGACCTTTGTGGTTTTTTAATTCTAATTTGCCAAAGTTAAATTGCTTATTGCATAACATGAACTTGAATACCTGTGAGATTAGATGTTTGAAGAATGTTGTATTTAAGGTCTTTAAGACAAAGCAATTTGTTAGGATAAGTGGAAGAGCTCTAAGACTAGAGGGTATAAGTTTAAGATGCGGAGTGAATGCTTTCGAGGGGATCTGAGGAAAAAAACTTTTCACCCAGGCAGCATCTGGATGGACACTTAATGCCAGCAGTAGTAAACTATGGCCCAAATGCAGGTAAATGGAATTTGTGTAATTAGGTCTTTTTTGGTTGACGTAGATATGGTGGAGCAAAGGGCCTGTTTCTGTGCTCTATGACTCTGACATTTATTCTGGATTCGGAGGAAGTAATGAAAACGTAATCTTAAAATGAGATCTAGGCCATTTCGGAGTAAAGTTGGGAAGCAAATCTGGAACTGTTTTCCCCTTAAAAGCTGCAGATATTAGGACCATTAATTTTCAAAAGGGATCAGTCCATTGTTGATCGTTTTGAGGGCTATGATCAATTGTTGGGTAAATAAAGTTTTTAAGTACAGATTAGCTATGATCTTATTGAATAGTGGTACAGTCTATGGTTGAAAGTCTGTTCCTCTGACTTATTTCAATTTTTTTCCTAATCTGAATGTCTGATCTTTTGTTTTGTTTCTGTTAGGGTATGATGGCTATGATTACAATTACAACCAAGATAATTCAGAAAATTATTCAGGAAATTATGGCTATAACTCTGGCAATAAAGCTTGGGATGCTCCTAAAAACACTAACACAGATTCCATCATCGCTAAGATCAACCAACGTCTGGACATGCTCTCTCAGTTAGAGTGTGATAATACACCAGGTCGCTCTTCAGGCCAACACAACAGGTATCTTCTGGAAGGTCACTAAATGGTAAAATGCTGTACACATAAAATGAAGAAATTGGCACTTGGGACTGATGTGACACTTCAAATTTAAATAGGCTGGCACACATTTCTTCTTTCCTCCCTCCACCCTCGCCTAACCCCAAAGCAACATTCGCGCTTATCTACACTATGGTGAGAAACCCTGATTTATTCATTATTTTAACCCTTTTTTAATTAGAAGTAACTTTAAATTAACTCAATTAAGCATGGATTGAATGCTTAAGGCTTTAACTAACAATTCATTGTTTAAAACAAAATTATAGCTAATGTTTTGTGTGGTATTCTATGCCAGATTAGCCAGATGCAAGAATTAATCTTAATTTGAGCCACTGGGATTGTTGGCATAATTGTTTGTTTAATCATATGGGGTATTCCAACTATGGATGTGTCAAATTACTGTTTGCAGTAAAATGTATGCTTCATGATGTGCAGATTATAGAATGCTGTAATTATCTTGTAAAATCTCCCTTCTTTCCAGCAATTAGGTTAAGTTTTTGAGGATGGCATCCAGCAAATGAACATTTGTGATGGGGGTTGGGGTGGAGAATAGAACATTGGACAGTTGACGTGAACCATTTGTCTCCAAAGATTGCTGTTGGCCAAATGAATTGTTTTCCAATTTCTATGAAGGAAAGTTGGATATTGAGCGATTGCAGGCTGGTCACCCCATTACTTACACGTGCATTTGTCTTTTTGGTTTCAGTAAGCCACCTTTTGCTGCTATATTTAGTAATTTAGACATGTTTACAGATGTAGAAGTAAAACCTCAGACACCATGATTACCTGAAATATCCTGTTTAGTTTTTAGTCTGCTATCAGTGAGTGGCAGGCTTTTGCCATCGTCCTTTCCAGCTACTGATTAGATTCCTTGCTTGCTCTGCAACTCTTTCAGGTTTACACCTTATGAGTCCTATGACTCCAGGTCTTCAATGAATGACCATGATCCGTACAGATCTGGCTACGGCTATGGTTACGGTGATTCTGGACCTAATTATAACGATTCCTATGGAGGTCACTATGACCACTACGACAACTCCTACGGGACTCGCAGAGATCAGTACCACAACAGAGCATATAGTAGTCAACGGGGTCAGAATTGGTCTAGAGACTGGGCTCCAAATAAGAGAGCAAACTGGAATGACCCCTACATGCAGCCTGGAGGTTCCAGGCGGATGTCTGGACACTGGAATGAGCCAATGGGAGGCAGAGGCTTCAATGCTGCCTCCTCCACCAGAAACCTCCCTTCACTCTTCTCCCCAAACATTATCCCCATGGACCTGTTCCGAGCTCAGGGCTCGGCAAGAGCGTTTGGTGGCAGACTGAGAAGGAGGGACAAGAATCGAAACAGAGGCGTAAGTACCTTTTTTAAACAATGCACTTTATTTTAATCAGTAGCCAGTGGGTATGATCAATGAAGGATCAAAAATGGCCAAGGTACAGGATAACTCTTTGCAGTGGAATGTCCATCTCCCATTTTTAATATCCAGAAATGAGGTGTTTCCTTTGCTCAATCGCTTGTCATTAAGCATAATATTCACGTTTTTAACCAGCTGCCTTATTCAGAATCCTAGGAAGAATGAGGTTTTCGGACATGTTAGTGATCTTTAAGATAGTGTAGTGAGGTAGGACTGTTTTTAAGGTAACTCTTTGTGTGAAGTACTTGAATGTTATGGCTTGATGTAAGACTTCGAATGTCTTGTCTTTTCTCCCTGTACTCATGCGCACACCCCTCCCTCCAGAAGCTTGCGACGCTTGTCCATGTGAGCCAAGTTGATGTGTGATGGTAGGGTACAAGCATTACTGGGTATTGATTTGAGTGTCACTTCGGGCAGGGATTGCACTTTGTCAAGACTGATTCATAATACTGAAACTGCTATCTAAGTGGAGAGCCAGTCTCTCATACTAGGATGTTTGAGGTCTTTCTTGGTCGGGTGATTAAAAGGTATGAAATGTGTACTAAGCCATAGAAAAAGCCATTCCAGGAAGGAAGATCGGCTATGGTATGCTTTTACATCAAATTGCATTGTTCGGGGATACCCTCTGTGCACTTACAGTTGCTTTGGGATTATTAACTTTGTTTATTTCAAAGTTCATGTGCTATAATGTATGGTTTTACACGCAGACCATTTATAATGAATCATTATCTGAATATAATTAACTGATATTCTAAGACCAACTTCTGTGGCAAGAACAAACTTTAATTTGTCAAACAAATGTTTTAAGTTTTTGAAATGTGATTCAAATGCCAATTGTTTTTGCTTTATATCAGAGGAAGAAGGTTATAGGTGGTCCAGGTAGGAAGAGGAAACAGTCAACAAGTAGCACTGAAGATCCTGAAAACAAACAAGCTAAAACAGATGATGGTGAAGATTCTGATGCTGGTACTGAACACTGCAATGTTATTTACTTGGACGTTTTGTACTGTTTATAAATGAGATGAGTGCATGCAAGGTTGAGGCCAGGTTTGAGCTATTGAATAGAGTTGCTGAACAAATGAGTTGCGATCAGAAGTGCCCTTTATGTTAGTGATGGCTCAAGATGGGCCTCTGTCATGCTGCGCATTAGGTTGCAATGTGCAATATGCTGAAGAGAAAAATCACTTGAAGAAAGCGTGGAAGACCTGTTCATATTAAAATATAGGGAGGCCGAATGGTTCTGCTTCTAATCCATTATTTAGAATGACTGAAAAATTGAAATATTTATTGGGGGACAATGCAAATTAGAAATTGTGCATCTCATCCAGTGAAAGCAATATTATCACAAAATCATTTATACAAGACTTCTGTAGCAATTCAAAAGAAAGTAGTTAATGTTGTTATTCTTAATAATCTTACACAGTAACTGTTCAAAAGCAATTGTTTTTGTTTCTTTATTGTAGAAGACAAGGAAGATGATGGGGCTGAATCAGTAAGTAAAACTTTTTTGTTGAAGACTTTCTTGTGAAAGTACCTGAGTGGTTAGGGCATGGGTTAGGATTTGGTACAGTTTTGCTTCTCAAAATTGGAATTGTTTTGATTTGGCCAGGAAGGATGTTTTCGTAAGAAAGGTAGAGATGGGAAGCCAGAAGATGTCTGAATTTTGTTAACGTATTGACCTGGTTCAGTGGTAGCACGTGCTTTTTCTGTGGGGTCGAGCTCAAACCCTACTACAGTGACATGAGTGCTTGTAGTCAAGGCCAACAATTTAACTCTAGGGTACTTTGTCTGCTATAGTATTACTGGTAGGAGAATGGGACATCAGAAAATGTTTTGTTGCATTTACCTTGATTACCACGGTGATACATGTGTAGTGCTCTACAGACTGGGAATCTCTTTGACATCTTGCAATCATTCCTTTCAAGTGAATAGTTTTATATGCAAGGAAGGCAAAAGAACTATAGACTGGCAAACCTGACATCGGTGGTGGGCAAGTTGATGGAGGAAATCCTGGGGGAAAGGATTTACATGTATTTGGAACGGCAGGGATTGATTAGGCATATTTGATGTGGCTTTGTTCGTGGGAAATCGTGTCTCACAAAGATGATGGAGTTTTTTGAAGAAGTAACAAAGAGGATTGATGAGGGCACAGTGTTGGACGTGATCTTATGTGGATTTCAGTAAGACATTTGACAAGATTCCTCATGGTTAGCAAGGTTAGATCACACGGAATAGAGGGAGAACTAGCTATTTGGATACGGAACTGGCTGAAAGATAGAAGACAGGTGGTGGTGGAGGGATGCTTTTCAAACTGGAGGCCTGTGACCAGCAGTGTACCACAGGGATCGGTGCTGGGTCCACTGCTTTTTGTCAGTTATATGAATGATTTAAATGTGAACATAGAAGGTAAGGTTGGTATGTTTGCAGATGACACAAAAATAGGCTGTGTAGTAGACAGCGAAGAAGGTTACCTCTGAGTACAACACGATCTTGATTAGATGGGCCACTGGGCCAAGGAGTGGCAGATGGAGTTTAATTTAGATAAATGTGAGGTGCTGCATTTTGGAAAGGCAAATCAGGGCAGGACTCTTACACTTAATGGTAAGGTCCTGGGGAGTGTTGCTGAACAAAGAGATCTTGGCATGCAGGTTCATAATTCCTTGAAAGTGGAGTCGCAGGTAGATAGGATAGTGAAGAAGGTGTTTGGTATGCTTGTATTTATTGGTCATCGCATTGATTATAGGAGTTGGGAGGTCATGTTGCAGCTGTACAGGACATTGGTTAGACCACTTTTGGAATACTGTGTGCAGTTCTCGTCTCCCTGCTATAGGAAGGATGTTGTGGAACTTGAAAGGGTTCAGAAAAGATTTACAAAGATGTTGCCAGGGTTGGAGAGTTTGAGCTATAGGCAGAAGCTGAATAGGTTGGGGTTATTTTCCCTGGAGCGTCAGAGGCTGAGGGATGACCTTATAGAGGTTTATAAAATCATGAGGGGCATGGATAGGATAAATAGACAAGGAGATAACAAGGTGTA
>NC_063369.1:12900164-13044571 GCF_021869965.1 Rhincodon typus
CTAGACCCTTCTTCAGAAAATGATTTTCTGAAGAAGGGTCTAGGCCCGAAACGTCACCTTTCCTGCTCCTCGGATGCTGCTTGGCCTGCTGTGTTCATCCAGTTGTACACCTTGTTATCTCAGATTCTCCAGCATCTGCAGTTCCTACTATCTCTAAATAGACAAGGACTTCTGCCTAGGGTAGAGGAGTTCAAAACTAGAGGGTATAGTTTTAAGGTGAGAAGGGAAAGGTTTAAGAGGGAACGAAGGGGTAACTTTTTCAAGCAGAGGGTGGTGCATGTATGGAATGAGCTGCCAGAGGAAGTGGTGGAGGTGGGTACAATTACAACATTGAAAAGGCATTTGGATGGATATATGAATAAGAAGGGTTTAAGAGAGATGTAGGCCAAATGCTGGCAAGTAGGACTAGATTTATTCAGGATATATGGTCCACATGAATAGCACGTATCAATGTGTTAGGTTGTGCAGTGCAATTGATCCTTGGTTGGCAGTTAAAATCTTTCTGGTGTGGTTATGGAAGTTTGTAAGCTGCTCCAGTGCTAGGTCCAATTCCTGGTCTGTGCTTTTGTATAGATTTTTTGATGGGCTGTGAACCTAGGACATACCGCGAGTGATTTATCCCCATTGCTCTTGCAAACCACCACTTTGAACCTGAAATCATAGGTGCACATGCGGTGCTGTTAGGAAGTAGTGATGATTGCAGTGTAATTAGAATTAGCATCTCAAAATCAAGGAGATTTGGGTGAGCTTGCTGTTGTAAATGCCAAAAAATGTTAATGGGTGGTTGGTGAGAATGGGAAAGCTTGCTTGTCTTGCCAGAGTAGCTTGCTGTTGAGGATTGTGCTTATAGAATGCCCACTTGAATGAGTTAGCAAGTTGTCTGCATTGACCTTGGAAACTGTAGTATTTAATTGTTGTTACTACTACCATGTGAGGTCTGTGTTCATACAATTTATAATCAGTTAAGTGCAAGTTTACAAAAAATCCCTCTGATTGGAATTTGTTCATTTAACTAAAATGGAATATGGAAGTTGTTCAATATAAAGTTGTCACACACCATTAAAACACCTTGCAATAAATTAACCTTTAATCTGTTTCTTTAGGGACAGAGATGAAAGTTATTAGCAATCAAGATTAGTCTGCTTGGGTTCAAGTTCCACCTGCTCCAGAGTGTATAATAACATCTCTGAGAACATGAATGCTGGACTCCTGGGCGGGCGCAGCAGCTTTTGCAGACCAACCTCCGCATCCAGGGCATCATCCTCTGCCACTTCCGCCATCTGCAGTCCGACCCTACCACCAAAGACAGACTTCCCTCCCCACCCCATCTACCTTTCATAAGGACTGCTCACTTCATGACTGCCTCACCCACTCCACGCTCCACACTCCCCTCTCCCCTCCAACATCACCACACCCGACATCTTTCCTTGCAACCACAGGAGGTGCTACACCTCCCCTCTTGCCTCCATCCAAGACCCTAGATAAATTTTCCAAATCCAACAGGGGTTCACCTGTACATCCTCCAACTATCTGTTGCTCCCGATGTGGTCTCCGATGTGATCAGTGAGACTAAGTGCAGACTCGGTGACTGATTCGCGGAACATCTGCACTCTGTACCCTATAATCAACAATATCTTCCAGTTGCCAACTATTTTAACTCTGCCTCCCACTCCATTGGTGACATGTCCATCCAGTGTTACAATGACACCACACGCAAATTGGAGGAACAATATCTCATGTTCTGCCTCAGGAGCCTACAGCCCGATGGCCTCAACATAGAATTCACTAGTTTCAAAATCTCCCCAACCCCGGCCTCCTTGATCTGATGCAACCTGTCCATCTTCTTTCCAACCTTTCTGCCCCACCCTTCCCACTGACCAATCCCCACTACCCCCTACCTGCATCCACCTATCACCATCCTGCCTCTCTTACTCCAGCCCCACCCCTCCTCCATTTATTTCCCAGTTCCCTTCCCCTTCCCCAGCCCTAATGAAGGGTCCCGACCCAAAATGTCAACATTACTGCACCTCTGATGCTCCCTGAACTGCTGTGTTCCTCCAGCTCCACACTGTATTGACCCTGACTCCAGCATCTGCAGTTCTTGCTATCCTTTAGCAGACCACTAAATGTTCTAAGATATTTCTTTCTTCCTCACAGTGTACTGGAGATATTCATGAATATTTTTTTCTCTCCCTTGGTCAAAAGTCTGGTCATCAGAGTTGTTGCTTGAAGTTTTGCAAAGTGGCTGTTCTTAGCTAGTTTCTATGAACAGCATAAAGAAACCTATCAGCAAAAGGAGGCTATTTGGCTCTTTGAACCTGCTGCACAATTTAATATCGCCATGGCTGATCATCTGACAGGGTATCTTGTTCCTGCTTTCTCCCAATACCCTTTAGTCCTTAAAAAAAACTATTTCTACATATTTCCTAAAAACTTTCAATTTTTTTTGGTCTCAACTGCTTTTTGTGGTAGAAAATTCCACAGGCTCACCATCTCTGGGTGAAGAAATGTCTCCTCATCGCAGTCCTAAATAGCCTACCCTGTATCCTTGAACCATGAGCTCTGGTCCTGGACTGCCCAGTCATTGGGAACATCCTTCATTCATTTAGCCTGTATGGCCTTGTTAGAGTTTAATAGGTATCTGACATTCTCCTCCACCACCACACCACCCCATTCTTCTAAACTGTATATAGTCCTAATTGATCGAGTCTCACGCCATACATCAGTCCCACCATTCCAGGAATCAGTCTATTAAACCTTCATTGTGCATTTTTAATGGCCAGAAATGCTTCCTCAGATGCGACCAAAACTGCACACACTACTCCAGGTGTGGTCTCACCAAGGTCCTTTACAGTTGCAGCAAGACATGCCTGCTTTGTGTTCTAATCCCCTTGCTCAGAAGGCTAATATACTTCTGTCTTATTAGCACCTACTGCATCTGCATGCTTATTTTCAGTGGCTGGTGTACACAACACAGGTCTTGTTGCACTTTCCCCCTTTCCCAATCTTCTTCCCCTATTCAGAATGATAATCTGCCTGCTTATTTTTGCTACCAAAGTGAATAACCTCACATTTATGCACATTATTCTGCATTGCGATGTATTTACCACTTGTCTAAATCACTCCAGCTTCTCTGCATCCTCCTCACAGCATATCTTCCCACCAGGCTTTGAGTTATCTACGAACATGGAGGTATTACATTTACTTCCCTCATCTAAATCATGGACTTAGATTGTGAATTGTTTCCTGTCTGCCAACCAGTTCTCAATTCAGTACATAATCTCTGATCCCATTGTGTTTTAATTTTGCATGCAAATCTCTAATGTGGGACTTCACTATAAATCCACATAAACCACATCCATTGGCTTCTCCTTATCCAGTCTACTAGTTACATTCTCAAACAATTCCAGCACATTTGGCAGGCACATCTTCCCCTTAAATCCATGCTGACATTGTTTGATCCTGTCACAATCTTCCAGTTTAAAAGCTCAAAATAGCAGGCTTATTAATATTGAGCAATCAAGGGTTCTGCAAAAAAAGTCAATTACGCTGAGCACACTTAAAATTCTTTCTCCCGTCTACTATTTCTTTAGAAATGCAAGAAGTCTAGCCTCATTGTCTGTTTAGTATTTCAAGAATCTTTTATATTGTCTGGGCAACTAGTAGAAGAGGGCACAGTCTCAATGAAGGGAAGAGCCTTCAGAACTGGGATGAGGAATTTCTTCAGTCAGTGGCTGGTGCATCTGTGGAACTCATTGCCAGAGAAAATTGTGGAGGTCAAGTCATTGAATGTCTTTAAGGCAGATTCACTATTGGTAAGGGCATCAAGGGTTATGGGGAGAAGGCAGTGAAAAACATGTCCACCATGATCAAATGGTGGAGCAAACTTTGGGCCAAATGACCTAATTCTGATCCTATACCTAATGGATCTGCGTATCACCAGTCCACTTGGATCTTGTAGTTGTGCAGTAAGGTACTTTTTTTTCAGTCTCTTCTGTTTGGTTAGATTAAGAATACATCTTTTTGAATTAAATCTTTAATCTCACAATTCTATTGTCGATGACTAGCAACTAACCAAACTGTGACTAAAATGAATGGAAACGTGCTTTTCGGGTAAAATAATCTTGTCCCCTGAAGTAGTCATAGTCATGGAAATAGACCCTTAATCCAAACCAGAAATGCCAAACAATTTTCCCAAATAAAACTAGTTTTATTTCATTTCATTTCCCTGCATTTGGTCCATACCCTTCTAAACCTTTCCTATTCATGTACCTGTCCAAATATCTTTAAAATGTTGTAATTGTACCTGCATCTACCACTTTGGCAGTTCGTTCCCCACACAAACCACCCTCTAGGAAAAAATTGCCCCTCAGATCCCTTTTAAGTCTTTCTCTTTTCATCTTCATTTGGACTCCCTACCCTAGGGAAAAGACCTTTGCTTGTTCGCCTTACCTCATGATTTTATGAATTTCTATAAGGTCACTCCTCAACCTTGTATGTACAGGGAGAAAAATGTCTCTGCCTATCCAGCCTCTGATAACTCAAACCCTCCAATCCCAGCACCATCCTTGTAAATCATTTCTGCACCATCCTTGTAAATCTTTTCTGCACCCTCTCCAATTTAATTATTATCCTTCCTATAGCTGGGCAACTGGAATTGTACAGTATTTCAAAAGTGGCCTCACCAATGTCCTGTACAACTGCAACGTAATGTCTCAACTCAAATAATCAGTAGTTTGAGCAATGAAGGCAAGCTGTGCCAAACGCCACCTTAACCAACCTGTCTACCAGTGACGCAACTTTCAAAGAACTATGTGAAATAACTCCACGGAGGCTGATAACCCGTCACAAGGTCACATATGCATAGTACTTGACACTGGTCCAGCTTTCTCAGAGCCAGCTCTGAGTGAACAGGACTCTGACACTCCTGTTTAGATCTGTCAGCCAGGGCTCCCTGAATGAACCAGGTTACTCAATGAGGTCCACCTGGCTGATCTTGATCCAATCACTACATTCCTCCCCCTCTAAGTCGAAGGACATAGGCATGTTCTTTTTTTCTTTGTAGCCTCTCCTGGGGCATTTTCGCCCTGGATTGGGTTCCTCCGACTCGGCCTTGGGTACAGATGGTGTGTACTGAATTGGAGCCTGCCTCTTGCAACTAGAGCATCTTGGAAGAAATTCATCCTCCTCTTCAGACGGTATAAGCATCACGGCTGCGACATCCACTGTGTCTATCTCAAACTCAGATTTCTTTGACAGTAGACGGAGGAGGAGAATCGGTGGTTCTGATAACCTTCATGTCTGTTCTGAGAGGCTGGGTATGTTTCGCTCCTGCCCCATTTGCAAGTTTGCAGCATTCATGTGGACCACATGCTTGTTCAGGACCACCTCACCTATCCGAATGGTATGTCACAGGACCTGATATCACGTCAACCATGCCTGTTACCAATTTAGGGCCGTTTCTGTGGTTTTGGCACCAAATTTTATCCCTAGAAGTGAACTGTCTCCCTGTCTTAGAGGAATCTGGTGTAGTTGCATGAGGGGTGGTCTGATAATCAAATAGGAATTGGAACAGTTTGGAATCAGATGAAGCTGCAGGCTCTTTCTTTAAACCGACCTTCAGAGTTTGGACTGTGCTTTCCGTCAGATCATTCGATGTTGGATGTTATGTGCGGAATGCCATTTGACTTAGGGCATATTCAAATTGCCAGCTAGTAAATGGTGGCCCGTTGTGTGTGACCAACGTTTCCGTGAACGATGTATTGCAAAAGATGCTTGCAGCTTTTTGGCCATCATCCTGTGTTTGAAAAATGAGCTCTGTGCATGCCCAACCACTTTGAGTGGGTGTTCACAATGACTACTAACGTTGAGCCCATGAAAAGGTTCGGGTTAGTTGATGTGTAACCGAGTGCAGGGTTTACCCTGGCCATTCTCCCCACCACACCATCTCCCCCCCCCCCCCCAAAAAAAAAAATATGGGGGTGCTGCTGGCAGTAGTTTTTGTCCTTGTTGGCACTCTGGGCTCTGCCCCACCGATGTAGCTATGTCTGCATCCAATCCTAGCCTCCAGATGTAACTTCCTGCCAACGTGTTTATTTTCAACACCCCTGGATGACCCTGGTGGAGTTCAACCACTATCTGATGGCAACCTTTGCTTGGGACAATCACTTTTGCTCCCCACAATAAAATGCTGTCTTCTATGGTGATCTGGTCTTGCTGGGTCCAGAAGGTTTCACTTCTGGTTGTGATGGCCCTTTTTTTGTTTCCTCTATCATCACTGGCTGTTTTAATTTTGCCAGGACCAGAACGTTTTGCATCCAGTTTGATATTGTCAGCAGTAACCGGAAGGGTGTCCAGAAGTTTAAAATCAGAATGGACTCCTGTATTAGTGACACCATCAGTGGTGTATCTGCCAACAAGAGGCAGCTCAAGGTATCAGCGTTTGCTACTTTGCTTCCCAGATAGTGTTTCAACTTGTAATTGTATGTACTTTTAATTCGGTGGTGGTCTCTCATCCTACTTGAAACTATGTGTGGTACGTCCTTGTCCTCTCTGCGTAGCCCTAGCAGGGACTTGAGTTCTGTTTTGGTCTTGATGGAATTTCCTCACACCAAAGATGACCACTAAACCTTCCTTCCTCTATCTGGGTATAATTGCGCTCTGCATCAGCCAAATCCAGGAAGTGTACGCTATTGGGGTTCCTCTGCATTGGGCCATCTGTGACCCAACAATATCCCAATACCTTACAGGGAGGCATTGCATGTCAGCACTTGATCTAGCTTGGGATCATAGTGTGCTAACATCTTAGATGACAATAGCTGCTGCTTCTGCTTCCTTCAAGGCTATGCCTAGACAATGAAACCATTTCCAAGGTTGACACTTTTTCAGTAGCAGATGCAAGGGTGCCAGGATGGAGACCAGGTTATGTATGAACATTTTGTAATAATTCATGAGCCTAGGGAAAGACCTAAGCTCCGATACAGAGATAGGAACTGGGGCAGTTTATCTACCAACAGGTGTACCCTGTTCTTGCCGACTCTATAGCCCAAGTTAGTCACTGCCTGGAACACACATTTTTCCCTTCTAACGTGTATGCCTGCCTTGGAAAAATGTCTCAGGATTACGTCCAAGTTGTCTAAGTGCTCTTTATTGGTCTTTTCTGTTGTTAGCACGCCAGCCAGGGGTAGACCTTTGCAAAATGTTCACCATACATGCAGAGCCATGCATGGGTACCATCTAAGAACCGGGTGACTACTTAACCCAGATGCCTATTTTGGTTCTGCTTTGGGTGTAGCTAAACAATTTAACTGTTTCAAGCCAGATGTAGGTGGGCTTTCCAGGGTCTGCACTCTTTTTGATACCGGCCTGACTTCTCTTACTCAATTCAGGCCAAGTGGCAAGATCGAACAATTCATGCTTCCCAACTGACAGTATGATGCCAGAAATGCTTATCCCAACTCAAAGACAACTTCTATGAGTGAATTTCATCAACGTATTTTTTTTTTTCTCTTGTCACCACTTAAATAACTCTACAGAGGCTGGCATCCCATCACCAAGTCACATTTTATTCACACACTGACTGCCTCTGACATTGACCCAGGTCTCTCAGCCAGCTCTGTTTAAACAGAGCCCCTGACATATCTGTTTATCTGTCAACTAGGGCTCCCTGATTAGACCAGGTCAACAGCCCAAATAAGGGATCTTTTACCCTGAGGTTTACCTGGCTGACTTCGTTACAATCACTACACTATGTACCTGAATCACAAGATGTCTTTGTTCAATAACGCTCCCTGCACTACTGTTAACTGTATAAGTGCTGCCCTTGTTCATATGACCAAAATGCAACACCAAATTAAACTCCATCTGCCACTTCTTGGCCTCCGAGTTGGCCAATGCTCATTGCTGGAGAAACACGTTAAACTTTTGTTCTTATGGGGCATTGCTACTTTTGACAGCACCAGTGTCAATCTGCTTAAAGCATTGCATAAATTGACAACAGCATAATTGATGGCTAATAGGTCAGTAAAAATTGGGCGTAGTTTAGTATGTTGTGATTAGTAACAGCAAACAGCAAGCTACCATTAGAATTCTATCAATAAACACTACTAAACATAGATGACTTGTTATTTATGCCGTTATTGGTCACAAAGTGCTATTAAGCACAAAATGTTTGACAATTGGACAAGTGTAACTGCATTTCAAAGTAATTCACTATACGTTTCAAGTATTCCTAACTTATAGCATTATGTAAATACAAATCCTTTATCCTGCTAAATTACAGCAATCACAGGGATGGCCTCACAGATCAAAACAATTTTTCCTAGGTATAAATATTTTCTTCTACACATGTTAGTCTCATTTAGTCATCTAGGGCTGAATCTCTCTTGATATTTTGGCAATGTCATTTTCATCAAGTTTTGTGGAGGGTTTCTCTCCATGAAGCCTTGTGGTTTTCTTGTGTTATTGACAAACTCATCTTGTTAACTACATACCACCACACCCCTACAGCATTCCTCCCTGGTGCTGGACTGACCCTCTCACTTGACATAGCTAGAAGTACTTGATGTTGTTGGAATATTGTGGAATTCCTGGCACTGGCATCATGTTTACAAGGCTAGTGGACAGCAGGTGAAGCGCTGGTAGTTTCGAGCTACAGATCACGACAGTTCACAGACTGGAAATGTCTTGGAATAATTTATTCAAGAGCTGCAATATGCGTTATGTGGGATAGAAGGCAAACTGTTATCAATTGCCATTAATTGCAAATCAGTGGCAATTATGAAACAGGACGGGGAGGAGTGAAGCATAGAGAAGGAAGAATGTGGGGAATGTTTATTTTTATTTCTTTAAGTGTGCTATGGAAGCATCAAAATGAGGACTGTTTTTAATATCTTTACAGTGCATTGGGAGGATAGAGAATGCAAGTAAAGTTGTAGCTAAAGTATATCTAAATTTTTGGAGGATTATCTATCTTGCTTTAATTGTAGTTGGTGCTTGTAAAGGTACACCCTTGCCTACCAGCCTGTGTTAGGATCTAACCTGACTGCTTTGTTTTAGGAATCTAAAATTTTAGATTTACTGTGAATTGCATCCTTTTCAGGGTGGTGAGGACAAGGACTCAAGTGAGAAAGGCGAGAAGAAACCAAAGCGTTGTAAGTTTAACTTAAACAGTAGTTTCTTCAGTGATTGCTGTAAAACATGTAAACCTTGCCAATTTTCATTCATGTACATGATACAGGAGAGTACAGAGTTGCCCTCTTATGTTTTTGGGCATGAATGCTGCTATTCACTCCCTCTTTTACTGTCAATTCTTGAAATAGGGCACCCTAGACTGAAATCCTAGATTGGGGTATCATTCCTAAAATGATACCTAGTCCATGCATAGTTAGGTCTTCTCAATAGAGAATTTTAGAATAGGCAGGATAAAACTGGGTGGAATTCCACCATGTAGGCAGATTATAAAATAAGGTTTGAGGAAAGCAGGCAGGAGCTTGGTGAATTTCGAAGCGCTCCCAAGGATCTTAACTCCCAATCTTAACAGCTTTCCCAGTGTTATTTCTCCTCCATCTCTGCCCAAAAAATTCTTCTGGCTGCACCTTGTCAAATTGTTTACATCCAATACTGTATGTGATGAAATTCCCTTCAGTTAAATGCTGCAAAGGTTTATTCTCTTAATTATGGGAAATAGATGTCACTGTCGGCAATAGCATTAAATGCCAAGCCCTAAGTGCCTTTGAAAAGGCGGTAGTGAGCTGCCCTTCTTGAACCACAGTTCATTTGGTTTGGTACACTCTCAATGCTGTTAGGGAGATAATTCCAAGATTTTGACCCAGCCATGCTGAAGAAGTGGTAATATTTTCCACATCAGGATGGTGATTGGCTTGGAGGGGAAGTTGAGAGTGTTGATGCTCTCTTGTATGTGCTACCCTCGTCCTTCCAGGTGGTGGTAGTTGTTGCACTGCATCTCATGGTTGGTATTCTGCTGCTACTAAGTGTTGATTAAAGGAGGAAGTGAATGTTTATGGGTGTGGTGCCAGTCAAGTGGGTTGCTTTGTCTTGAATGGCGTCCAAGCGTCCTGTGTGGTTTCAGTTATGTTTATCCAGGCAAATGGGGTATATTTCACTCCTTGCATCTTGTAGAGAGCGGGCAGGCTTTGGGGAGCCGGGATATGACTTAATCACTGCTGTATTCCTTGCTTCTGACCTGCTGTTTAGGCCACTATTTCTATGCACAGTCCAGTCTGTTTCTGGTCAATGATCAGTTCCAGGATGTTGATAATGGGGGAAACTAGCGATGATTGATGATGCCAAACTTTCAAGCGATCAAGTTTAGATTCTTTCTTATTAGAGATGATCTTTGCCTGGCAATTGTGTGGCATGAATGCTGCTCACTACTTGCATGTCCACACCTGGATGTTGTCCAGGTCGTGCTGCAATTAGACATGGACTTAAGGTGGAGGGACAATCATTGATCAAACAGCTGAAGACGTTGGGCCTACACAGTGTCTTCAGGAGTGCCTGCAGATACATTCTGGAGCTGAAATAATTGAACTCCAACTATCTTCCTTTGTGTCAGGTATGATTCCAACCAGTGGGGAGTTATCCTTTTGATTTCCCATTAACTCCAGTTTTGCTAGGGCTCAGTGATGCGATGCTTCGTCAAAACCACAAGCTCTTCTGTAGCCTAAGAATCTATCCTACTGTCACACTAAGTGAGACTGTCTACATCCTTGGCGTTCTTACTGAATTGAATATTAATTTAATAACAAATGTTTATTTCGGCATGTAATTACCTCCAGGTTTTAATTTTTGCCAATGAGATTTTCTTTGTTGAAACATACCACCCAATAAGGCAGTGTAAAAGCATTTATGAATGAGTCATGTTATATTTCTGATTTATGTATCTTGTCCTAATAGTCGGTACCAAGGATACCTCACAATTTCCTTTTTTTAACTGGCAATTTTTTAAAAGGCCAGGGAAATCACTGATATGTTCCTTGTGACAAATACCATTTGTTGAATGCAGGTTTTGAACCACCATGGCCAGAGCTCAGTACAGACCCCTTTGAAGCACTTTTAGAGAGATGCAAACAGTGTAGCCTGTTACTAGGGAGTGTACACTTGACAGACTGAGCGGAGGACTAATCACCTCATACGCAGCAAATGAGACTGTTGCAAGGCTTTGGTGCTTTGCATTAATTAATTAAAAGATAATACATTGACAATTTTGTTTTCAAATAGTTCCTACTATGCAAGAGAAGAAGAAGACCGGCAAGCCCAAGAAGAATCGAGACCGCCTCGCAGAGAGGTACTGATCACTAGTGCCATGGTGCTATTTTGGTCAGGAATTAGTTTTTGTCTATCTTGTTTATGATCCACATGTTGTAGAAATGTGCAATGCTGAGTTTCTGTGTATTGTCCTTAAGAAAAGATGGGAACTCCTTTTTTAGCTATTGTCTCCCCTTACTGCTTACAGAGGAAGAATTGGGTGATAGTGGTTACTGTCCTCTCGTAAGAATTAATCACTTCTGTGAACTCCAGTGGTTGCAGAAGTACATCATTTATGTTGGGAAGAAGGAGGCATATCTACCTCCCAGCGCATTCTACACTGGGAGGGGCTGCCACTGCCTTTAGCATGTAAAACTTGAGCAGCTGCCCAAGGCATTCAACTTTAATACTACCTCTACTTAAATTAGTTCTGAATCTTGTATTGGCAATATCAGTGTCTATTTGCGTTGTTAATATGTATATGATTGCCTAATAATTAGAAGTGTAAATAAATGCTTTAGGATTTCTTGATCACCCTCGGGCCAGATTCCTCGTGTTAATCCTGTTTGGGTTTTTTTTGCAGGATAACATATGCCTGTTCAGTCTGTAAGTTCCGTACATTTGAAGATGAGGAGATTGCTGCTCACATGAAGAGCAAGTTTCACAAAGAAACTTTAAAATTCATTGGGACCAAGCTTAAACCTCAGACTGCTGACTTCTTGGATGTATGCATTTTTCTGCCTTTTTAAAATATTAATTTTCTTGTGGGATATCCGACTGTAACCTTGAGTTTATGTTTGAAACCTTGGAGGTTTGTTCCTGTTACTTCACTAGTAGTGAATAAATTCTAAAGCAGGTGACTAAGGTCTCACTGGGTTAAAATGTATGAAAATGTTGATTGCAGTCTACCTTGGCTGTTTCATGTGGCTGTCGACCAAAGATGTGCTTGAATATTGCAGCCAGTGGTGTTTAGATGACACAAACAAATTGCTGGAGAAACTTAGCAAGTCTGGCAGCATCTGTAGAGACAAAACAGACTTAACTGAAGAAAGGTCACTGGACCCGAAATGTTAAGCCTGCTTTCTGACCATAGATGCTGCTAGACCTGCTGAGTTTCTCCAGCAATTTCTGTTTCTGTTTTTGAGTTCCAGCATCTTTTGTTTGTTTTATTGTTGTGTTTAGGGACAGGTTGCTTTGTTTCTCCCCCTCGTTCTATTTTCTCTGTCTCTGTGGCTCTATCAGCTTGCATAATTACATTGTAATCGAGAACAGAATCTCTGGCCATGGCTTCCTCCAGTACAGAAGCTAATTGAATATATCTACGCCACTCTAGCTGATGACTAACCATGCTGTGATCAAGGAACAAATTGGCATGTTTGAAGTACTGATAATTAAGCCTTAAACTGTTGGAGCTTCACAACTTGGAAAAGATTTACAAGAATGTTGCCAGGGTTGAAGGGTTTGAGTTACAGGGAGATGCTGAACAGACTGGGGCTATTTTCCCTGGAGTGTTGGTGGCTGAGGGGGTGATCTTATAGAGGTTTGTAAAATCATGAGGGCACAAATTGGGTAAATAGACATGGTCTTCTCCCTGGGGTGGGGAAGTCCAAAACTAGAGAGTATAGCTTTAATATGAGAGGGGAAAGGTTTAAAAAGGATCTAAGGGGCAACTTTTTCATGCCGAGGGTGGTGCGTGTTTAGAATGAGCTGTCAGAGGAAGTGGGGAGGGTCGTACAATTACAACTTCTAAAAGACATCTGGATGGATATATGACTAGGAAGGGTTTAGAGGGATATGGGCCAAATGCTGGCAGATGGGACTAGATGTATTTAGGATATCTGGCCGACATGGACAAATTGGACCGAAGGGTCTGTTGTTAGAGTCATAGGGTCGTGCTGTACATCGCTATGACTCTAGTTCTTAAGCAGGAGAAATTTGCAGTTTCTAATGTTAAGGGGGAAAAAAGTAATGGATCTCTTGGAGTATGTGGTAGTCTAGTGAAAGTTTAAAACCATGCCCATAAACTCTTTTTGTAGTGTTCATTTGATCTTATGATAACATTGCCGTAATCTGATTCTAAAAGAAGGTATTGCATTCATCTTTTGAAAGCAACTGGTTTTACGTTTTGTAGTTGGGGTGCTATTTGTAAAATCAGATATGTTTGCAAAGGGTCGTTAATCCGTAAAGCCATTTTTCTTGAATGCAGTGAAAGCACATTGTAAACCTGGTAAGTTAAACCTGTCAGCTTAAAACCTAAACTAAGACATTTCGGATCAGCAAGGAACTTGACCAATTTAACTCTCAATGGATGTGCTCTAGATGGCCAAATATGAGCTGGTTAGGTGGATTGGCCATGCTAAAAAATGGCCCCATTGTGTCAGGGGATTTGCAGGTTTGGTATTTTAGTCATCGTTAAAAACCCATGTGGGGTTACGGACGGGGTGTATGTTTGGGTGGGATGCACATTTGGTAGGCTGAATGGCCTCTTTATGCACTGCAGGGATTCTATGATAGACTGGGTCCTCTAATGAAACGTGCCTCTTCCTGGGAGTGCTTAGACCAGCAAAGTTATCTCTAGGTGGAATGCATCTGCAAGTATATTATAGCAAAAAACACCAACACAAGTTCACTAACATCAGTGCTTGGAATCCTCGATGGAGACGTCTCGAATATTATTATCTTGTGATTATTATAGTCGTGAGGATGCAAGAATGTGCCTAAACTCTTCATAATAGATAAATTATTGAGAGTATCACCTCTAAATTTAAATTGTAGTAATGAACACTATCATAGAATATATAATATTTGAACACAATCATTTCACTTAAGCAGACAGTGACCACTCTAAGTGAATATTCAGTGGTCTATTTTCTGACTAATGTCTTAGATGTATAATCAATTCAAAATAGTTATAATGTGACTATTCTACTTTAAATTTGTATGCAATGTTTAAATCCTTAAAAACAATTAGATATTTAAACAAATAAGATTAAAAGAATACTACACTCTCAAACTGGAATAATTCTGTTACAGTGTCTTTGCCTCAACCTTCAAGCAAGTTGGTGTCAAACTTGACTCTTTTGTGCTCTAAGATGAGACACCTCTATCTCTGTCCTGGCTTTATAAGTTCAAAAGTTTATCTGTAGGTATAGAAGAGGTTTTCATTATTAGCTGTATACTGAAAAAATGTTTAATTTAGTCTTTACATCTTTCTTTATGGATGTTTCGTTGGCCTTTTGTCTGGTTTCTGTCTTTCACTGTTTTCAAACAGTAAACACCCATGATCTTTGAGGTCCTTGAGAGTCACACACTAAAAATATTTTCTCTCAGTTCCTTGACATTTGATTAAATGTTACGTGGTGTATTATTTCTATTGATTTCTTTGCCTTAATTGTTTTTGTTTAATCAGTCATTTTCTTGACATGGTTTGGTTCTATTGATAGTTAGCAGCCTTTTGATACCTGAGCAATATAGTCATTCCATGCTGGTGTAAATTTGATAGGCTATGCAACTGTAAGGCATTCCACTGGAGATGTTTGGATGTGCGTACTTTCAGCTGGGATCACTAGCTAGTCATCAGAATTGAGAGTTTGACTCTGGCCAATTACAGTCATGATAATGGAATAGTTTAGGTTAGATGGGCTTCAGATCGGTTTCACAGGTCGGCGCAACATCGAGGGCCGAAGGGCCTGTACTGCGCTGTAATGTTCTATGTTCTATGTTCATAACCATAAGGGTTCCATTCCTGAGAACCCTTGCAAATAATGAAATTCACAAATGCAGCAATCATTACAAATAGGTTAAAATGGTTAAAAATATCACCGGATATGTGATTTTTGCCTGCAATTGTTTTTTGTTGTTACTTAGCATAAATAGATGAATTTGTGATTTGGCTGATACTGAGGATTTACCGTACTTTTTACTTGTAACTCTAATCTGTCAATTAGCTACTGAGCATTAGGGGAGCCAGGCTGACTTTAATTTCATGTGTGGTAATGATCGCTCCAAATTTTATTGTAGGAGTATATCTCTAACAAGAATAAAAAAACGCAAAAACGTCGGGAGCAAATCGGAGATGAAACTATTCTGAAAAAGCAGCTGATGCAGCAACATGATGTACTCCAAGGTAAGTCAGAAACTAATTATTCAATGCCCAGTTGTATTTGATTTCTAAGAATTAATTCTGTAAACTACGATTGTAACAGTTTAAAATAAATTTTTTGAAATTTAGGGAGGCAATTGCCTGGACTACCACTAGACTATTAATCCAGAAACCCAGGTATAGTTCTGGGAACCTGGGTTTGAATCCTTCCATGGCAGATGGTGGAATTTGAATTCAATTAAAAATTTGGATTGAAGAGTCTAATGATGACCATAAAGCCACTGTTCATTGTTGGAAAGCAACTTATCTAGTTAACTGATCTCCTTTAGGGAAGAAAAACTGCCATCCTTACCTGATTTAGCTTACATGCAACTTTGGACCCACAGCAATGTGATTGCCTCTTTAAATTGCCCTCTGAAATGGCCAAACAAGCCACTCAGTTATAACAATTACTAGAAAGTCTCAATAAAGAAATAAAACTGACCACCTGGTATCAACTTAGGCACCTGAAATGGCAATGGTAAAAACAGCCCTATCAACCCTGCAAAAGTCTTCCTTACTAACATATGGGGCTGGTGCCAAAATTGGGAGAGGTGTCTCAGACTAGTTGAGAAGCAGCCTCACAGACATGTACACGTGGTTTCTTACCTTAGATACTATTTCAGACATCACCATTTCTGACTGTATCCTGTCCTGCTGGCAGGACAGACCCAGCAGAGGTGGCAGCACAGTGGTATACAATCAGGAGAGAGTTGCCCTGTGTATCGTCAGCATTGACTCAAGATGCCATGAAGTCTCATGGCATCAGATCAAACACGGGCAAGAAAATCTCCTGATTACCACATACCGTGCTTCATCAACTAATGAATCAATGTTCCACCATGTTGAATAACGTTTGGAGGAAGCATTGAGAATATACTTAGGTTGGAGGGTTTCACTGTTCACGTTCAGGAGTGACTTGGCAGCAGCTCTGCTGATTGAACTGATGGAGTCCACAGACTGGGTCTGTGATAGGTGGTAAGGGAACCAACAAGAGGCAAAATATACTTGCTCTCATCCTCACCACTCTGACTGCCTCAGGTACACCTTCACATCTCAGTAGCGAGTGACTACTGGACAGTCCTTGTGAGAACAATGCCCTGTGTTTATATTGATAACACTTTACATTGTGTTGTGTGGACACAATTACCGTGCTAAAGGGGACAGACTTCATGCACAACTAGCAACTTGAGACTTGGCATCTGTGAGGAGCTGTGGGCCAACAACAGCAGAAAAATATACCTAAAAATGAGGTGACAACGTGGTGAAGCTGCAAAACATAAGACTAGTTGTGTGCTAAACAGTATAAGCCGGAAGTGATAGAACTAAAAATCTGACAATGAATGGATCAGATGTAAGCTCTGCAGTCCTGCTATATCCATTTGAGAGTGGTGGTAGATAATTAAAACAATTCACTGGAGGAGGTTACTCCACAAATAACCCCATCCTGATTGACAGGGGCACTAAGCTCATGAGTACAAAAGTTAAGGTTGAAGCATTTGCAACAGTCTTCAACCAGAAGTGCCAAGTGGCTGATTCATCTCTGCTTCCTCTGGAGATTTCCAGCATCACAGATGGCAGTCTTCAGCCACTTTGATTCACTTCATGTGACATCAGAAAACTTGGAGGCGCTAGGTACTGCAAAGGCTGTGGATCCTGAAAACATTCTGGTGATGGTACTGAAGACTTGTTGTCCAGAACCTGCTGCATCCTTAGTCAAGCTCTTCCACTACATTTGCAACACTGTCATCTACCTGGCAATTGTGCAGATATATCCTGTACGCAAAAAAGCAGGACAAATCCAAACTGGCCATTTACTGCCTTATAAATCCACTCTCATCAGTCAAGTGATGTAAGGTGTTGTCAATTACCTGCTCACTGATGTTGAGCTTGGGTTCCACCAGCTTCTGGCTTCATTACAGCCTTGGTTCAAACATGGATAAGTGTTGAACTTCGGAGGTGAGGTGAGAATGACAGCCTTTGGCATAAAGGGCATACTTGACTGAGTATGGCATCAGGGAGCCCTAACAAAATGAGAGTTTATGGAAATCTGGGGGAAAGCTGTCTACTGGGTTGTAGTCATACATAGCACAAAGGAAGGTGTTTGTGGTTAGATCAGTCATCTCAGCTCCAGGGCATCTTTACAGGAGATAGTAGGAACTGCAGATGCTGGAAAATCTGAGATAACAAAAGGGTCTAGGCCCAAAACATCAGCCTTCCTGCTCCTATGATGCTGCTTGGCCTGCTGTGTTCATCCAGCTCTACACCTTGTTATCTCTACAGGAGTTCCTCTGTGTAGTGTCCTAGACCCAACCGTCTTTAGCTGCTTCATCAATTACATTTGTCCATCATAAAGTCATTGGTGGGTATGATTGCACCATTCAGGATTCTTCAGATGCTGTAGCTATACAAGACTAAATATGGGAAGATCTGGACAATATCTATGCTTGGGATGAAAAGTGCCAAAAAACATTTGTGACCCACAAACGCCAGGCAATGACTGTCTCTCGTGTGAGGCGATCCAGCCCCCACCCTTTGACATTTACTAGCAGTACCATCTCTGAATCTGCTACTATCAACATCCTCAGCTTTACCTTTGACCAGAAACTGAACTGGACTGGCCAGATCAATATAATGGCTGTAAGAGCAGCTTGGAGGCTGGGAATAGTGCAGCAAATAACTCTGACCTGACTCCCCAAAGCCTGTCCAACATTGAAAAGGCACAATTCAGGTTTGTAATCAAACACTCATCTGAAAAAGTGGGGAGTATATCTCCAGCCACAGTTGAGAAACTTGTCATCATTCAGGACAAAGTCCACTTGATTGGCACTGTTTGCTTCCTCCACCACTGCTCCAGTAGCAGCAGTGTGTACCATCTACAGGATGCATTGCAGAAATTCACCAAAGTTCCTTTGATAGCACTTTGCAAACCCACGACCACTAACATCTAGAAGGACCAGGGTTGCAGTTTTACCTGGGAGCACCACCTATAAGGGTGTCATCTGGGTCAAAATTCTGGGGTTCCTACTGGCATTGTGGATCTATCTGTAACAACCAACCACCAGTGACATGCTTCTCCCACTTTTGAATGCTTGAAAGAACTTTGATCATATTTTAGCCAAGATCATTTCAGAAATAATGCCTTATTGTGATGTAGTTAAAGTAGGCAGTCTGACAAGGTGGAAAATGAAACATACACACGATGTGTTTTTAAAGTGTGGAATGGGTGGGAAAGTTGTATTGTTCTATTATCTCTGCCTTATCCAGAAGTGGTCAACAGTGATATTGGGTGCAGGAGTAGGGGA
Source organism: Rhincodon typus (assembly GCF_021869965.1). Taxonomy (NCBI): domain Eukaryota; kingdom Metazoa; phylum Chordata; class Chondrichthyes; order Orectolobiformes; family Rhincodontidae; genus Rhincodon; species Rhincodon typus. Next base: position 12,918,879 of record NC_063369.1, read on the forward strand.
AAGTGGCATGCTACAATATTGATGCTTCACATCTAAATGCTAACATTTAACTGAAAATAGTTGGTTGTGAAATACCATGTGTCGGCATGCAGCTCAGTGAAGTTACACAAAATCAATTAAATTTAAACTCTACAAATAATGTCTCTTTAAATTTGGTGTTGATGTGGAATACTATTTGTACTTGAGAATTATTGGTGTGGATAGAATTTGCAAATGTCAGGCACATTTCCTGAACCACACTTAAATATTTGTACTGGATTTTTTTTGCTCTTTATTGCTTTTGTGTATCTGAGTGATAGAATTGTTGTGAGAGGAAGCCAGGATACGAGGAGAGTCTAGCCCAAACTGCCAAAGCTATTTATGATGCTGTGTAGTAATTCTGATTTCCTTTCAAGGTAAAGTGTAATAGATGTCACTTCAGTGCAATCCTGCTTTATTTCTGAGTATTGATCATGTTGAATGGGAACCTCCTATTCCTGTTTTTATTCCTCATGCTTGTAGGTGTGTTGTTGACTGTTCATCTGTTGCTCTGATTTATGCTTTGGTTCAGCATAATATGGTTTGTGAAGTCCCCACAGAAACTGGACAAATCTACAGTTATTGTCAGAGTGGTCACAGTAAATCTACCTTTTGTTATAATGTTTTGTATTCATTTAATTTTGGATTCATGCCTGCTGAAATTCCAATTAAACTTTGTTTCTGTAACTAGACTTTTTTTTCTTATTGTAGGCATTGGTATGGAACAATGCATGAAAAAGGTGGAGGCAGCTCATTGTATGGCTTGTGAGCTGTTCATCCCTATGCAGACTGGCTTCATTGGGCAGCACTTAAGGTCAGCTGAGCACAACAGAAACCGCAAAGTAAGTGATGGAGCAGTTTCAGATCAGTACCAGCAAAGCATTTTCTTTGAAATTAGTTTCGTTTTTGTAATGATAGTCTTCATCCTGTTCTATTCTTATCGTTCAGTACCCCTTAATCACCCCCACTCCTTCCTCAATGCTTTGTCTCCTTGCTATCTGCATGACCCCCACACCATGCAAATGGGCCAAAAAAAAGTATTGAATGCATTGTGGGAACTATTTGTGATGTGTGATATGTGAATTTATTTTTTGCTGCGGGTTCACATTTGTTGTCCTTTCAAGATTTTGATAACTGTTAGAAGTACTTCTGAATAAATGTGGATTTGATTCAACATTCAAGATATTTAACTGAAAAGCTCCATAATCCATGAAATCCCAGGTTTGTACAGTATTAACTTGCTACTGTTTCTTCCTCTTAACCAGATGGCAATTGAGAGAGCCAAAAAGGGTAGCCTTGTTATTGCTAAGAGTATTCTGAATAACAGCAACATTGCAACAATGCTAGAGAAGTATGTCAAGGTAAGCATATAATAATCTTGTTTGATCACTGTTGCAAAGAAAGAAAATTGCCTTGTCTAGCATTCTTAAGTCAGGTTTAGCAAAGGGTCAGCACAGCGTAGAGTCAGAGAGACACAGTATGCAGCTTGAGGAACGTAGCAGGCCGGGCAGCATCAGAGGAGCAGAAAAGTTAATGGTTTGGGTCGGGACCCTTCTTCATCTGCCCTGAAACTCTTTGACCGCATACTTAAACCCAGCCCATTCTTGCTCTTCTGATGCTGCCTGGCCTGCTGTGTTTCTCAAGCTGCATACTGTGTGTCTCTGACGCCAGCATCTGCAGTTCTTGCTATCTCTTTAGCAAAGGGTTGATGTTGAGCCAAGGTCTCTGAACTGCCTGAACAATTCTAAGCAGCTTATCCGAACATCTAAGTTTGTTTTGAGACAACTCATTTCTGTTCTGCTCTAGACTGCTCCGTGTTGACTGCATTTTGTTGTGGGGCAATCTCACTTATGGACAAGACTATACAAATTAACTTAAAATTGTAAAGCTTAGTAGAAAGGATTCTTGGCCCAAATGTGAGACCAGTTCTGTAGTGAGATTTTGTTTTGTTGACCACAGTGTCCCTGGTAGTTAATCAAATTTGGATTTGTCTAGAATTTCACACCTTGTTCCTAAATTTTAGTAGGATTAGAGTTGGGCTCTTGAATAAAGGAACAAAATAACATTGCCCAAATCAGTGATTTACATTGCATCATTGTCAGTTCTACATAACAATACCTAATGCTGCTTGTTAAATTTGTTTTCTCCAAAGGGTGAGAAACCATTCACTGATGATCCAGATGACAAAGATGAAGAAGAAGGTGGCATGCAAGAAGGTGATGGTGAGGGTGATGGGCTCAATGACAGCATGAATGATGGAGAGAAGAGAGAGGGCGAAGAAGGAGAAGGTGGTGAAGAGGTTGAAGGTGGTGATGGTGAACAGGATGATGGTGAAGAACATGCTGAGGGTGATGAAGGAGAAGAAGCAATAGATAGACCTGAGGATGCAGTTGATGCTGCAGATGAAGAAATGGAGGCAGAGGGAGAGCCTGAAGCTGAAATGGAAGACTTGGGAGAGGGAGAGGATGATGTGACTGAAAGCAAGGACCCTGAAGAGCCTTTTGAAGCTGATGAAGATAAGATTCTAGAAGGAGAGGATGATGCATTGCCATTTGACACAGAGTTAGAGTAAATTTAGTGACTTGATAAACAGATGTGGATAAATGATTATGTTCCCCAGTCATTCACTAAAACTTATACTAGTTTTAACGTTTCTCATTGTTTGACCTGCTAGTAGATTTGTGTTATTGCTGTACTTGAGTTCCAGCTGATTGTTTCATGAGTCTAGTAAATGCTTCCTATGTACTGTGCTGAATGGCTTTTCATGATGTAGACCATAAGCTCTCCTGAACCTTTGTGTGAAACATTTTACAATAAACATTCTTTCTATAATCTGACTAATGTGACAATCTTTTGAAGCATGTCAGATGAGTATCTTCAGGACTAGGCATTATGGAAATGAGATGTATGGAAGGGGTTTTTGCTTTTGTCAGTTTAAAAACTTATGTTTTGGGCTTTGTAAACCAAGACACTGTGTTTAGTAACACAACATAATGAATGTGTTGTTAGGTAGTATGTGGAACAGCTACAGTACAGGTTGACCTTGGATTAGAACCGGCACATTATATATGAATAGCTAATAAGCAGCAAAAAGGAAAATGGTTAAGCAAGATGAAAGAGGAGGTTATGATTAGATGGAAGTCAGGAGGTGATTAAGAATTGATAATAGTGAGAGACAAAATAGCATTGATGAGAAACATTGAGGAACTATCTATAGCATTGAAACCTAAAGGATGTATGAATGGTTACAGCAGGATTGCTGTTAAATAGTAATGACAAACGTGATTAGCATTAATTCCTTATGCTTTACAAGTGTCCCCGGATGATTCCTCCTGTGATTCCATCTCTCCTAATCTCACCTGTTGCTCTGTATTCACTATACTTCTTGATCTTCCCCTCTCTGGTGAATGGTCTATGCTTAGCAAAAGGGATTTGGTTTTGTTCCTTTATGCCCCTATTTTAGTGTATTTTGGGCAGTGACCTCATGTTGAACTGTGTTTACATCACATTTGCCTTTGTACCACCACTGAACATCAATCTGTTGAGACTGCCAGACCATAAAGATGCAGGAGCAGAAACAGGCACTTCACACCATAAGAGTCTATTTTGCCATTCAGTTGAGATCATGGTTGATCTAATGATCCACAACTCCCATTTTCTGCCCGTTCCTTATAATCCTCATTCCCTTACTAGTTAAAATTCTGTCTATCTAAGCCTTGATATATCACAGAATCCCTACGGTATGGAAACAGGCCCTTTGGCCCAACAAATCCACGCCAACCCTTGGAGCATTCCACCCAGACCCATCCCCCTATAACCCACCTAATCTACACATCCCTGAACACTATGGGCAACTTAGCATAGCCAATCCCCTTACCCTGCACATCTTTGGACTGTGGGAGGAAACCCACGCAGACTCCCCACAGACAGTCGCCCAAGGGTGGAATTTAACCTGTGACCCTGGTGCTGTGCAGCAGCAGTGCTAACCACTGAGCCACCGTAAAAGCAGGACCAGTCCAAACTGGCTCATCAGTTTACTCTTGATCATCAGTAAAGTGATGAAAAGTGTCATCAAGCAGCAATCAATAGCTGCTTATCAATAGCACTATGAACATCCTGGGGATTACTATTGATCATAAACTGGATTGGACTAGCCAGATGAATACTGTTGCTACAAGAGCAGATTAGAGATTGGGAATCCTGCAGTGAATAACTCACCTCCTGACTCCCCAAAGCCTGTATACAATCTACAAAGCACAAGTCAGGATTTTGATGGAATACTCCCCAGTTGTCTGGATGAGCGCAGCGCCAACAACACTCAAGAAGCTTGACAGCATCTAGAATAAATCAGATTGCTTGATTAGCTCTATATCCATAAATATTCACACCCTCAATCACCAATCCTCAGTAGCAGCAGTGTGTACCATTTCCAAGATGCACTGCAGAAATTCTCTTCATGACCTTCCAAACTCTCAACCGCTACAGGTTCATGGGCAGTTGTTACATAGGAACACCATCGTGTGCAAGATCCCCTCCAAGTCATTCAGCATCCTGACTTGGAAATACATTGCTATTCCTTCAGTGTCACTGGGTCAAAATCCTGGAACTCCTTCCCTAACAGCATTGCAGGTCTATATACAGCAAATATAAAGCAGCTCACTACCATTACCACCTACTCAAGGGCAAGTAGGGATGGGTAATAAATTCTGTCCCAGCCACGTGGCCCATGTCCTATGAATGAATTTAAAAAAAACACTCCAACTGGAGAAGAAACATTTGTGATGGTGCAAAATCACTGTGAGCATCTCTGAGAGGCCCAGGCTGTGGTCAAGCATAAAAAATGGAGGAATCGTGCAAAAACCTGACCATCTCACCCACGTCTCTTCAAGCGACACATGCAGCAACAAATGAGGGCATAGATAAGGTGAATAGCTAGGGTCTTTTCCCCAGGGTTGGGGAGTTCAAAATTAGAGGGCATGATTTTAAGGTGAGAGGAGGAAGATTTATGAGACCTGAGGGGCAACTTTTTCACACAGAGTGATTTTTATATGGAATGAACTGGCAGAGGAAGTGGTAGATACAGGTACTTTTTCAACATTTATAAGATTTAGACAGGTAAATGAATAGGAAAGGTGCAGAAGGATATGGACCAAATGCAGGTAAATGGGATTAGTTTAGTTTGGGAAATTTGGTGGATATGTTTCTATGCTGTATGACTCTGTGCAGGTCTCGCATTAGAATCAACAAATCCACTGTGGAAGAAAGTCATTCTTGGTCTCAAGGGATTGCCCAAGAAGACTCCAAAGTAACTGAAATAGCATCGGCAACATTATCTTTTCTCATTCCTACCCCCAATCCAGGTTTGATTTTTTTTATAAAGCTGCATCACCACCTCCTTTTTCCTTGCATAACCATATTTTGTAAACCTAGTTTTATAACACAATCCAGGCCACATGACACCACTTTCACTTGATAATCCTAGGTCAAAGGATCACAAAAGAAAAGTTCAGATGGATATAAGAAAATCTCCTGGACTTAGAAGTTTGAGAAGTCCTGGTGTCACGGCCAACATTCCTCTTATTTTTTAGCCTGTGGGATCTTGCTAGTCTGTTTGCTTTTACAGCTGTAGTCGTAATTAATTTGCTGTGAAGAAACAGAACTGCTCACAGTACTCTTGGTGTGGTCTCATCTCGGCCCTGTACAATTGCAGAAAGACATCCCTGCTCCTGTACTAAAGTAATCTTGCTATGAAGGCCACATACCATTGCCTTCTTTATCACCTGCTGCACTGCACACTTAGACTTTCAGTATACAAGGACACACAGGTCTCATTACACCTTCCCTTTCCCAATCTCCATTCTGTGAATAATTTGCCTCCCTGTTTTTGCTCCCAAAATGGATAACCTCACATTTATCCACATTATACTTCAGCTACCATTCATTTACTCACTCAACTTGTCTAAATCACACTGAAATATTTCCTCATTCTTCCACTTAGCTTTGAGTTGTCTGCAAATTTGAATTTTATATGCTAATCTTTTATGTGGGACCTTACTGAAAGCATTCTAAAACATCTAAGACCACATTCACTAGCTCCTTCTCATCAACTCTATTAGTTACATCCTCAAAAAATTCCAGTAGATTTGTCAAGCATGATTTTCCTTTTGTAAATCCATGCTAACTCTGGCTGATACTGTCATTGTTTTCCAAACTTCCTACAATTTTTTTTATATAATAGACTCCAGCATTATCCCCATTACTGATGTCAGGCTAACTAGTCTATAATTCCCCGTTTTTCTTTCAACCTCCTATTGCCACCCAATCCACAGAAACCATTTCAGAGTCTATAGAATATTGAAAGATGACCACCAACATATCCATTATTTCTAGGGATACAGGCTACATCTTCAAGTACTCTGAATGTAGATCATCAGGTTCTGGGGAAGGCTATCATATATTTTGAGATAGTAAGAACTGCTGATGCTGGAGTCAGAGATAACACAGCGTGGAGCTGGAGGAGCATAGCGGGCCAGGCAGCATCAGAGGATCAGGAAAGTTGGCGTTTTGGGTCGGGACCCTTCTTCAGAAATGAGGGAGGGGGAAGTGAGCTCTGAAATAAATAGGGTAGGGGTGGGGCTGGTGAAGGTAGGTGGGATGGTGATAGGTGAGTGCAGGTAGGCAGTGGTGGGGATTGGTCAATGAGGTGGGAGGAGCGGATAGGTGGGAGAGAAGATGGACAGGTTGTGTCAGGTCAAGGAGGCAGGGATGAAAGTGAGGGTTGGTCATGGGATGAGGCAGGGGGTGGGGAGATTTTGAAACTGGTAAAGTCCACATTGAGACCATCGGGCTGTAGGCTCCCAAGGCGGAATATGAGGTGCTACTCCTCCAGTTTCTGAGTGGTGTCATTGTGACCCTGGAGGAGGCCCAGGATGGACATGTTGCACAGGGAGCGGGAGAGGGAGATGCAGCAGATGCTGTACATTGGTGAGACCAAGCGGACGCTTGGAGACCTGCGCTCTGTTTGTGGCAAACGACAACACCTTCCCGTCGCAAACCATTTCATCTCCCCCTTCCACCATCCCACCTACCTTCCCGAGCCTCACCCCTCCTCTTATTTCAGAGCTCCCTTCCCCCTCCCACATTTCTGAAGAAGGGTACCAACCTGAAAAGCCAACTTTCCTGCCCCTCTGATGCTGCCTGGCCTGCTGTGTTCATCCAGCTCTACATCTATTTATAAATACTGTCCTGATTTGTCTTTCCAAAAGCACCTCACATATATGTAAATTAAACTCCATCTGCCACTCCTCGGCCCAGTGGTCCATCTGAACAAGATCTCATTGTACTCTTCTTCGCAGTCCACTACTCTCTGGTGTCATCTGCATAGTGTCCATGAACCTTTCAAGAAATCTCCCGAAGGAGTCATACCAGGCTTGAAACGTTAGTTCCCCATAGATGTTGCCAGAGTTGCTGAGTTAAAACCACTTGGTTTTTAATTTCAGATTTCTAGCACCCGAATGATTTTGCTTTTATTTAAAAAAAAATCAGTCCCCTTCCTTGTTTACAATACACGCTCCCAAGTTATTCACGAGTGGAACTTTTTCTGCACAGATCAGGAGCTGGATGAACCCACTACTTCCGTTAGCTGTTCCAGACTGGCTCAAGGGGTACAAACTCCCATGCCCATTCCCCTCCTACAAAATGCACAAAGAAAAATGAGTTAAATTAATCTCATGTTTTTCTCACGGAACAAGACAATTTTAAAAAAGGCATCAAGAGGGTTCTGAAGAAGGGTCAGTGGAACCGAAACATTAACTCTGTTTCCTCTCCACAGACGTCGCCAGGACCTGCTGAGTTTCTCCAGCATTGTCTGTTATATTACTAGGTCTGTTTCACAAACAGTTTTCTTATTTTCTCTCTCTTCGCAGGCACTGTCAGGACCCGAGTTTCTTCAGCACTTTCTGTTTTTGCTTGGTATTTATATTCCTAGGTCTGTTTTACAAATAGAGTTTTACTCTGTCATCTCTCTTATCCACAGATGTGTTGCTGCGAGCATCTGCTCCGTTTCTCCAACATTGTTCTTGTTTGGATCAAAAGGGGTTGATGCCACTCGTTTCAAAAGCGCCAACTGGATATCGTAACGGGCTCGAGCTCCGGCCGTCACCAGACGCTCCACATGGTGACTGAGATAACAAGGTGTAGAGCTGGATGAACACAGCAGGCCAAGCAGCATCAGAGGAGCAGGAAAGCTGACGTTTTGGGCCTAGACCCTTCTTCAGAAATGGAGGAGGGGTAGGGGATTCTGAAGTAAATAGGGAGAGAGGGGGAGGCGGATAGAAGATGGATAAAGGAGAAGATAGGAGAGGAGATGCGGGGATGGAGCCAGTAAAGGTAAGTGTAGGTGGGGAGTTAGGGAGGAGATAGGTCAGTCCAGGGAGGACGGACAGGTCAAGGGAGCGGGATGAGGCTAGTAGGTAGGAGATGGGGGTGGGGCTTGAGGTGGGAGGAGGGGATAGTTGGGAGGAAGGACAGGTTAGGGAGGTGGGGACAAGCTGGGCTGGTTTTGGGATGCGGTTGGGGGAGGGGAGATTTTGAAGCTTGTGAAGTCCACATTGATACCATTGGGCTGCAGGGTTCCCAAGCAAAATATGAGGTGCTGTTCCTGCAATCTTTGGGTGGCATCGTTGTGGCACGGCAGGAGGCCCAGGATGGACATGTCATCTAAGGAGTGGGAAGGGGGAGTTGAAATGGTTCGCGACTGGGAGGTGCAGTTGTTTGTCGCGAACTGAGCATAGGTGTTCCACAAAGCGGTCCCCAAGCTTCCGCTTGGTTTCCCCGACGTAGGGGTGGCCACATCTGGAACAGCGGATACAGTATACCACATTAGCAGATGTGCAGGTGAACATCTGCTTGATGTGGAACGTCTTCTTGGGGCCTGGGATAGGGGTGAGGGGGAAGGTGTAGGAGCAGGTATAACACTTCCTGCGGTTGCAGGGAAAAGTGCCGGGTGTGGTGGGGCTGGAGGGGAGTGTGGAGCGGACAAGGGAGTCACGGAGAGAGTGGTCCCTCCAGAAAACAGATAAGGGTGGGGAGGGAAAAATGTCTTTGGTGGTGGGGTTGGATTGCCGATGGCGGAAGTGTCAGAGGATGATGCTTTGGATCCGGAGGTTGGTGGGGTGGTACGTGAGGACGAGTGGGATTCTGTTTTGGTTGTTATTGCGGGGAGGGGGTGTGAGGGATGAGTTGCAGGAAATGCGGGAGACATGGTCGAGGGTGTTCTGGACCACTGAGGGGGTGATGTTGCGGTCCTTGAGAAACGAGGACATCTGAGATGTTCGGGAGTGGAATACCTCATCCTGGGAGCAGATGCGGCGGAGGCCACGGAATTGGGATTAGGGGATGGCATTTTTGCAGGAAGGTGGGTGGGAGGAGGTGTATTCTAGGTAGCTGTGGGAGTCGGTATGCTTGAAATTGATATCAGTTTCCAGGTGGTTGCCAGAGATGGAAACAGAGAGGTCCAGGAAGGAGAGAGAGGTATCAGAGATGGTCCAGGTGTACTTAAGGTTGGGGTGGAAGGTGTTGGTGAATTGGATGAACTGTTCAAGCTCCTCGTGGGAGCACGAGGCGGCGCTGATACCGTCATCGATGTAACGGAGGAAGAGGTGGGGTTTAGGGCCAGTGTAGCTACGGAAGAGGGATTGTTCCACGTATCCTACAAAGAGGCAGGCATAGCTTGGGCCCATGCGGGTACCCATGGCCACCCCCTTTGTCTGTAGGAAGTGGGAGGAATTGAAAGAGAAGTTGTTAAGGGTGAGGACGAGTTCGGCTAAGCAGATGAGGGTGTCAGTGGAGGGGGACTGGTCGGGCCTGCGGGACAGGATGAAGCGGAGGGCCTTTAGGCCATCTGCATGGAGAATGCAAGTGCATAGGGACTGGACGTCCATGGTAAAGATGAGGTGTTGGGGACCGGGGAATCGGAAGTTTTGGAGGAGGTGGAGGGCGTGGGTGGGGAGTTGCTGGACCAAGAGGGAGAAAATGGAGTTGAGATAAGTAGAGATGAGTTCGGTGGGCAGGAGCAGGCAGAGACAATGGGTCGACCAGGGCAGTCAGGTTTGTGGATTTTGGGAAGGAGATAGAAGCGGGTGGTGCGGGTTTGGGGCATGATGAGGCTGGAGGCTGTGTTGGGCGGTCACCTGAAGTGGTGAGGTTGTGGATGGTTTGGGAGATGATGTTTTGGTGGTCGGGGGTGGGGTCATGATCAAGAGGGCCGTAGGAGGAGGTGTCAGAGAGCCGGCGTCGGGCCTCGGCGATGTAGAGGTCAGTGACTGTCGTCAGGGTGGGATTGCCTCTGATTGACGTCGGCATGACTAATCGAGAGCCGCTGTGCCAACGTGACCCCGCCCATATAGCAAGACCCTGGCCAATCGGCGATGGACGGGCGGTACATCCGGGCAACCAGCCGCTGAGTCGGGAGACTGCTTTTGAATGAAGCCGGAGCAAAATGGACGGTCGTTATTCAGGTTAGTCAAGCAAGTCTGGGGTGATAAGCGCTTCATGAAGGTGTGATCGCCTTCATTTATTTTAAGAGAAATGAAAATAAAGAAAGTCAGTGTCCATTGTACCGCCGTATAGGTGACACAGCAATTGGCGATTTTCTATAAATTGTCCCCCATTTTTTGCCCTTCCTCCTAAGAAAAATTAAAAAGCCGCCGCCGCCGCCGAAGGTGCTTTTCTCAACGAAAGAAAAACAACGCCACGGGCTGCCGCCGGTAGCCCCGCCTCTCCGGTATCTGATTGGTAGACGGTCCTTTGTTTGGGCGGGTCTGTTCTGTGATTGGGTCAGGACCGGTGTCACTCATTTTTCGGGGTGTCAGGGTGAGTTGCACGATCGCTGCGGGACGTGCGCCTTGCAACCACCCTCCTTTTCCCAGCTGTTTATTTTCCCGTATAAAAACAGGAGTTGCATATTGATGCGCCACGTTTTCCAAACGGCCAATTGGTCAGTTTCTGAAGTACAGCTGGAAGTCTTCCCCCACCGTAAAATCCAACGTGAAATTCGATGACGGTCTAAATGTTGCGAGCTAGTCTGGGATGTTGTTTTGACCATTTCCACTGTTAACGACGGTTTTCGTTTCTCGTTCCCCAGCCCCACAAAATGGCGCCTCTCGTTGACAACAGTCCGTTCCGTATCCCATCGTCAACTCCTGCCCCACGTGTACCGTTAACACTCACATAACCCCCGCCCTCTCCACCACGCGCTCACGCTGGCCAATCGCTCTCTGACCTCGCGCGCTCACGCGGCCGATCGCCGTCTCACGTGCACCCTCGCGGCTACTCTGTGCAGCCCTTTATCCTCCCCGCGGTCCCGTTGCGCGTTCCCTCCCCTAGTGTGAGTCAATATTGACCAGTTTCCCCGCCCGCTATTCCGAACCATTCTGCTGCTCATTGTGCGACGAAGCTGTGGGTGTTTTTGAGGGGTGGGGTGTTATATTGAGGTTTCAGCTCAAGTTTTTCAGGGTATATCTTTAAATGTGAATTCATTTTGGGAATGAAATGTTTACCCCCGCACCAGTCGCCCAATCAAGATGCAGCAAAACAAAGCCTGAATCTGGAAAAACGCGGGAAATCAACACGCGAAGTGAAGGGATACATTTCCCCTTTATCATCTCTGATGTGAGTTCCCAACTAAGCCCCTGTTGTAAGTGGGAGTCGGCTATTTATTTGTTCAGAGATAGTGGGAACTGCCGATCCTGGAGAATCTGAGGTAACAAGGTGTAGAGCTGGATGAACACAGCAGGCTCAGCAGCATCAGAGGAGCAGGAAAAGGAAGAGCACAGCAGCAAGAAGAAGGGTCCAGACCCGAAACGTCAGCCTTCCTGCTCCTTTGATACTGCTTGGCCTGCTGTGTTCATCCAGCTCTACACCTTGTTATCTCGGATATTTATCTGCTGGCTTTGTATCCGTTCGCAAGCTTCTAACTTGTCATACAACTTGTAGTCAAGAGCCTTGTCACACTCAAAATTGAAACGTGATGCCCTCTTTTCACTAGTTGTTTTGTTCTCCCCCCATTAATGTACATAATCAGATGAGAAGAACTTGATAAGCAAGACAGGCCGATGCTTTATCATGCGTCGATACGAAGTTAGGAAGCGTTCCTAAGATGCCTGTTGACATTGCCTTGACAATGAATTAAAGCATCCTATTATCGTCTATTAAGAAATATAATTTATTTCCTTTCCATTGTGATTTATTTGCCTCTATTTAACCATTTAAATATATCTATTTTAATCATTAAATATGCAGGTTCTCAATTTGCTTTAATTGTTTATTTAAAGATGGGCTCAATTTAAAAAAAACAACGGTGGATGCTGGAAATCGGAAACAAAAACAGAAATTACTGGGAAAAACTCAGCAGGTCTGGCAGCATTTCTGCAGAGAAAGCAGAGTTAACATTTCAGGTCCACTGACCCTCCTTCAGAACAACTTTTTAAAATGTGTAGGATTAGATATTCTGAGTTGTTTGGTGTCTTTTATTCAGTGACAGACAATTTGTTAGCAAGTGAACTGTTAAAACCAATCTAATGAAACAACAACTAACCTTGTGGATTCTTGTGTTGTCAATCCCTTCATTTCCAGGAGCAGTTTGAAAATGGACATAAAGAGGATTATGCCAAAGAAAATACATTCTGATTTGCCTAATGTTCTTTGAAATTAAATTGCTAACCTCCATTCACAAAAATAAGTTATGACTTTCAAAATAAATGCCAATGTTCTCCATTTAAAATACTTGCATTTTCTTTCTGCATGAACTTTTTATTTACCCTTAATCACATTCTCTTAGCACTCAGGGTTTCTGCTCCCTTCCAACTATCTATAAGCATTTATGCAACTGACATTGTTAGTACATCATCATGTATAATTTTGATTTTAATCTACATTTCTCCAAAGTCTTTATCCCTGTTATATTTATTTTATAAACACCTCCCCCTCCAAAGTGTCTGAGTTCATAGGGTTATCCTCTGTTTTGCCCAGACTTCCTGATCTGCTTCTAATCTCATTCTGAGATCAAGGATATTCTGCACTCTTTTTCTTCCCCCATCAGTGTGAGTGTTCCTCTCCGGAGTGGTTGTTGAACTTTATTCCTTGTCTTCCAAGTTTCTGTTGAATCTCGTTCAATTGATCAATGCATTATGATTTCTCGTCCAGAATCTATTTCAGCCATATATGATCTTGGTTGTGTTTTCTTTTTTGCTATGATCTTTCCTTCTCTCTGCTGATCTCTTACCTATAACGTCTACAACTCTGATAACTCTTCTCTCCGTGTTTTTTATTGAAGTTTTGAACTTGATTTTCACTTTGCTCTTCTTCCTGCTGTTTCACTCTTATTGTCATTTTCAGTGATGACATGTTCCAACATCTGAGACAGATGGAAGTCGTGTTTTCAACCTTCTGTCTATCAGTGACTCTGAATATGATGACTGTGATGCTTATGTTATTTGCACTCCTTGCTCAGCTTTTCCCTTTGCTTGAGATTAGTGAGGTGAATTGATAACATGAATAAAATATCCATGTAAATCATAATCTGTTAAAAAAATTGTCATTTCCAAACTTTGGACACCTATTTGATAATACACTGTCTGGACTGCCATACATTGAGTAGATTCTCTTGAGTGATTTTACTGCTGCCAATGCTGTGACACTATGCAGATGATTCAGTTGAATGCACCTGGTGTAATAGTCTAGAATAATCATGAAGATCTTCCCTTTGAAATCAAATAAATCCATTCCCAGATGCTTCCCTGACCTTTAATGGAAAAGATTAAGATAATAGTGGCCCTTTTCTTTTCTCTTGGGTGTTTACACCACACAGAATACAGATGCCAAACATTTCCTTTATGCAGTGAATTATATCTGACCAGATTGATTGATTATCATATCCTTGCAGAACACTCTACAATTCTCAAACGTGCTTGATGAATTTTATTGAAGAATGTCAAGTCAAAGACCTCTTGGTATTGGTAATCTTTCATTGAAAATTAGCAAATCATCAATAACAATGAGGTGTTTGCAAGGTTCAAATTATTGTCATGTTTTAGATTGTTGATTCGTAATCTGGCGTCCTTCCAAACAATATTTTTGGATCTAGTTATGTTCTTCATCTCGTATCATTTGCAGCTTTCTTTTAGTAGCTGGTAAATGTTTAGTAACTTCTGATGAGTAGGCATCAACTTCATCAATGAATTCCAGATCTTCTGTTAAATTTAATGGTGTCCTTGATGGTGTGGCTGCTGTCGAATGATATCTGCCCTAAACACGTTCTGCAGTTGAAATATACATCATGAGCCTTAATCTAAACTGCTGAAATATGGGCAGCAACTTGGTCATACGTTTTGTGTTCAAAAGAGTGAGCAATGGTTTATGGTTAAATTTCAAAATTAAAACTAAGACCATCACGTAGTCTGATTGTTTTTCTTTCACACACTACAGTTGTTGCTAAAACTACTTTCTCATTAATGGCATACACTATTTAGTCTCTGTTAGTGATCTACTGCCATTGTAGACTTGTCAGCATTTTCCATCTGTCAGCATGAGGAAGGGCATTGTCCCAATCTTGTTAAAAATTTATCAGCTGCTACTACGATTGTTAAAGTAAATTATTGTGTCTTAAGATTTCTAAGGAGAACAGGAGTGACTTGATTTTATCAAATACCTTTTTGTGGCCAATGTTCCAGCATCATTGGCCCTGGCTTAAAACCTAATCACAAGTCTCATTGATCTCTGCAAGTGAAGTAGAAACTTGCTCACTGGATTCACCATCCCAAGGATCTTTTTAAGCACTGTGTTCCTAGGTGGTGGGAATTCTCTGATGGCTTATAGTTTTTTGGATCTACTGTGATTTCAGTAGCTTGGATAATGTTAGGTTTTGAAAACTTGCATGTCTCATTCAGTTTTAGACCTGCATTCTGTTGGACTTCGCCACTTGTAACTCTTTGGCTATGTTCCTCTTTTGTGGATCCATGTATTAGTATGACATCCATGTGGCATATTACACCGTTGATGCTTTCCAGCGAGTTGGATATCATTCTCTGAAAAATTTCTGGAGCGAATGCATTTAGCAAAGGTAATCTGTTAAAACAATTATGCCGAAAGGATGTAATAAATGTACTTAACTTTCTGGAGTTTACATCTGGAAGTAATTGCCAAAATCCATAGTTAGCATCTAGTTTGGTGAATAGGACTTTGGACTGTTTTGATAGACCTTTATCCATTGATGCCATTTGGTGAATTTCATAAAACATTGCTTTGTTTAAGTGAGTTATATCCACACCGATTCTTATCAGATCATTTGGCTTTGGTATTGTACCATTCACAAACACCACCTTGCTGGCATAGTAACCAATGAAATCATTCATGTATCAAATTCTCCATTTCTTCTTTAATTTTGTCCAAGGGTAAGTGAGGCACGTTTTTTTCAGTTTGAATAAGTAGACTGATTTAGCACTATGCTGTAGGAGGTGTGATACTTTCTTCAGTTTTTACAAATGTGAGAATTTTGGAAATCACATCAAAATTGATTTACTCGCTTTCTTTGTACCTGAAATCAGCTCTCCTTTAGAATGTACCATTGGAGTATTTAACTTCACTTGAGATGATGCCTACAGTTCAGCGCTTGCTTAGCACAGCAGTAAAATATCAGCAGTTTAGATTATGTGCTAAAGTGTTTGGAGTGGTACTTGGAACCCACAAAGCTTTTGACTCAGTTGAGAGTACTATTATTGCTCAGTACTGCTTCAGATTATAATGGAATTAGGTTCAATATTCTGTTTCACAATCTACTTTGTACTGTTGGTCTTTATTTTCCAAACCATAACATGACATTATAGTAACAAATAGTCTTATTTTGCAGGCTCATATGGAAATTGGAACACAGAATCTTCTGGTGAAGGTAAAAATGTCAGAGGTGCTTAATGGTGGGAATGGGATGGATGATTTGCCTGTTCTTACTCTCCAAACTATGGAACTTGGTTTGACTCAACAAGGTGTGATTGTAAACCCGATAGCTACATCAGATGGCTTAGTAGGCTTTGGAATAGAAAGCCTGTCACTAATTGTTATCCTCCGATGTTGTCCTTGTTCTGTATCCTTTTTTAGTTCAGTGTGAAATCTGTCAGTTATTCTTTATATGACATTAATGTATAAAAAGTGGTATTGTGCGTGTTTCTTAGCCTGCAGCTGGAAGGGAACTTGCCAAAAGGTGAAGGGGTCAGAACTGCAGACTGTAGTTGCTGGTTTAGGAGAGGCAGGTATAGGTAGAGATGAAAAGATCTAGTCTGTTTGCTGGACTCAGAACATTGTGTTGTTGCAGTTATGGTTTTCCTGCCTTGCATCCACAATGAGGCATTATTGCAGGATTACAATCAAAATGAAGAAATGGTTTATCCAAACTATTTGAGGTTCATCCTTTGTAGAAAAGCTAAGCTGTTGATTTTGTCTGGAAATATGGGAGAAAACACTGGCTCCTAGATCTCACACAATGTAGGAGGTTTGCAGAGGGTTATCTCTGAGCCAGAAACTCTGTCTTTAAATTCCACACCACAAAAGTTGTTGGCATGGAGACCGTGTTTGAAGATATGCTTTAAAAATATGGCTGTTGTCTTTTCGTTCATTATATGTAGATAAAATATTATTGTAGGGCAGAATAGTACATAATTTAAGTTTCACTATTATTTACCTGCTCGAGGTAACTCAATTTCTCCAACTTGAACTGTTTGTCTATGGCGGGTGCAGGAACCATTTCCAATATTAAGAGTCTCAAAACACTTAGAACTTGCAGACATATTGGTTCAAGAAAAACACTGACAATGTTATTGCAATTTATCTGCCCTCTTCAGGTTATGATGACTACAGTTATGGACATGGTTCTGGATCCAGTTATGGCTACGGTGGTAAATCCTGGAACTCACACAAAGGCAACCAGACTTCTGAATCCATTGTAGCTAAAATTAACCAACGGTTAGATCTCCTTTCTCGTAACGAAGGTGATGATCAGGAAAGGTATCTATCAGAGCTTCAAAAGCAGCTTGACTGCTGTGTGCCATTTGGAAGACTAAGACTGATTGTTTCGAAAAATTTAGATTAGACCCTGAACTAGCATGAGATATTATGTTTTATCTTTTGGCATTCTGCTGTGGATATAATATTACATTCACTCTCCACTTGTCCTAGCAGTATTTAACCAACTTGCTCAGACATGTTCTGATACAGTTCTTGAGCAGGTTGGACTTAAACATGGATCTTCTAGCTCAGAGGTATGAGCTCTCCCACTGTGTCACAAGAGCACTACTCATGTACTACTGACTGTTTACTTAATTCAATACTTGTGAAGTTGATAGAGGCAGAATGGCCTTCTTTCTGTCTTGGCATAACTTGATCAAGATGTTTACTCTGATTGGAAGGTGTGTAATTTGTTGTTTCTAATTGGTTCTGGAGGTGTACTTTCTTGATTGCGGTAGGTTGAGGAGGGTTTTTTGTTGTCTAAATGCAGAGAACACTATTGTCATTGTTCAAAAACTTTAAATGAGCTTTGTCCTGATTTAATAGACATGATTTTACATTTATTGCAGTCATATTGCTGTTCCACTTTTGTGAAAACAACAATAACAAAAAGTAACTCATTGGCCCAGTGGATTTCTTGACACATACATTCTGTGGCATTGTTAACCCACACTGACCAGGAGAGTGTTTCTGATCTAAATCGCTTCTCTCAGTTGGGGAAGCAAGTTAGCAGCCTCTCCCTGTGGTTCACCATTGACTGTCAGTATGTTGAAAGGTGTAATGTAGCTTGATATGTATTTATGATAATCATAAGTAATATTCAAGCCACACAAATGCCAGGCAATGACCATCTTTTCCTTTTCTAATTTGTGAGATGAGAGCATCGCTAGTTAGGCCCATTTATTTCACATCCCTAATTGCCCAGAGGACAGTGAAGAGTCAGCCGAACTGTTGAGGGTCTGGAGTCACATGCAGGCCAGACTAGGTAAGGATGGGAATTTCCTTCCCTAAAGAAGGTTAGTGAACCAGATGGGTTTTTCCAACAATTGACAGTGGATTCATCGTCATCATTAGACTCTTAATGCCAGATTTTTATTGAATTCAAATTTATCTGCCACAGCAGGATTTGAACTCTAGTCCCTGGAATGTTACCAGGGCCTCTGGATTAATAGTCTAATCATAATGCCGGCAGGCTATCGCCTCCAATAAGAGCGAATCTGACCACTGTCCCTTGACATTCAATGGTGTTACCATCACTGAATTCCCCCACTATCCATATCGTTGAAGTTACTATTGACCAGAAACTCAACTGGATTTGCCACATTAACATAGTGGCTCCAAAAGCAAGCCAGAGGCTAGGAATACTGTGGTAAGTAACTCACATCCTGACTCCCCAAAACCTGTCCGCCCTCTCTGAAGCCAAAGTCAGGAGTCCGATGGAATACTCCCACTAGGCTGGATGGGTGCATCCCCTACAGCATTCAATAAACTTGACACCATCCAGGATAATGTAGCCCAGTGGATTGGCACCAGATCCAGAAGCATCCACTCCCTCCGTCACCAATGTTGAGTAGCAGCAATGTGTCCTAGCTTCAGGGTGCACTACAGAAATTCACCCAAGATCCTAAGACAGCACCTTCCAAATGAATGACCACTTCCATCTAGAAGGACAAGGGCAGCAGATACATTGGGACACCACCACTTGCAAGTTCCCCTCCAAGGCACTCACCATCCAGACTTGGAAATATATTGTCATTCCTTCACTGTCACTGGGTCAAAATCCTGGAATTCCCTCCCTTGAAGGCATTGTGGATCAACCTACAACATGCGAACTGCAGCATTTTGAGACTTCAGCTTACCACCACCTTCCAAAGGATAACTAGGGACTGGCAATAAATGCTGGCCAGCCAGTGATGCTCACATTCCATGAGTGAATGAAAAAGAAACACAATTACTGAAGTAATGATAAAGATGCATAAAGAGGTGTGTCGAGGATCCATGATATTTTCACTGAAGAGCTCACTGAAGCTTATGAGCAAATTGGCACGTTGATCACCAAAGATGGAAAAAAAAATGAAGGTTACCAGTCCAACAGATCTTTGCTTTCAGAAGTGATGAAGATCGAAGAAGAGGCGATACAGCAATAAGCAGGTTGTGCTGGAATGGCTTTGTATTTATGAATGTTAAATTGAAGATCTTGGATATTCAGAAAGCATATTTCATCTCAGGCCTTTTATATCATGAAAATTAGTTTGTTAGAGGTTGCTAGTTAACATTTTGGGAATGGCAGACTTGTCAATTGATATTCTGTGATCTCAACTGATGTACATGTTTTAGACAGATAACTGAAACTATTTCTCTACAGGGAATCACTGTTTTAGTTCCTGATTAAATTGCATGCAATTTGCATGATTTTGCTGATGACCAAATATTTTGTTAGGCTTAATTAGGTTCTTTTTCCAGTGTATCTAGTATAAACCCGTTTTTGAAGTTTGTTGTAGCATTTATTTGGGTTGAAAAATGATTGCTTTCCTACAGTCATACGTTTTGTTTATTTGCTGATTCAAATGGAAAACATAATCCACTTTTTTTAATGCGTGTCTTTTTTAGTGCTGTCTTCAATTGCACACTGCCAGGTTTACTGAATTAGTGGGATCAGTTTTGTCAACTTGTTCAGGATTTGAAATATTTGGATTATTTTGGTATATTGTTTATATGGGTTGGTCCACATGTTGGAATCTTAACTAAGAGAGATATGATTGAATAGTTGAATTTAATTACCATCTGAATGTCAGCAATCATTCCAGAAATATTTGCCTCATCTATAACTACAGTTGGGGTGCCTGCTGACTGGAGGGTGGCTAATATCATGCCTTTCTTTAAGAAGGGCTGTAAGGAGAAACTGGGGAACCAAAGACCTGTGAGTCTGACTTCAGTTGTGGGTCAGTTTTTGGAGATGATTCTAAAAGAGAGGATTTATAGACATTTAGAGAGGCAAATATTGACTAGGGATAGTCAACGCGGTTTTTGAAGTAAGTGCACAGAGGCTGGTATCTCATCACCAAGTCACCCTTTATTTACTTGTTCACAGAACACTGGCCTGAACTGAGGAGATTCTAAATCTCCTGTTATGATTGGTCAGGCAGTGCCTCGTGATTGGCCAGGTTAACAACCCTATTCCAGGACCTCATAGTTAACAAGATTCACCTGGTTCCAATCATACATCCTTCCACACTCCCTCCAAGTCCAGGGATGTAGGCCTGGTCTTTCTCTTGTAGCTTTTCTTGGAATGTTTTTGCTCTGGTTCCTCTGATTTGGACTCTGACAAGGGCAGTGCGTACCAGACCATAGTCCTGTCTCTTGCGTCCGGAGCATCTCAGGAGAGTTTCCTCCTCCTCTTCCGGTGGTAATGGTATCAAGGCTGCATCCATCTTGAACTCTGAAGTTTCCTCAATAATAGATGGAGGGGGAGAACCTATGGTGTCTGACAGGCTTTCTGGCTGCTCGGAGGGACCATGTATGTTTTGCTCTTGACCCATTTGCGAGGCAACAGCTTTCAGGTGATCCATGTTTGTCAGGACTACCTTACCTTCCCAAACTTCATAAGTTGTGGGACCTGACCTCACGTCAACCTTGCCTTGTACCCATACAGGGCCATTTCCATGGTTCCGGCACCAAATTTCATCCCCCCAAATTAAATTGTCTCTTTCACTTAGGGGCATATGGCCAGCATTGGCATTCCTACTGCCATTTCACTCTTTCCCCCACCAGGTCTGGGAATAATCAGGTTTAACCTGGTGTGGAGTCTTCTCCCCATCACCAACTCTGGAGCAATCCCTGTTATTGCATGAAGGGTGGTCCTATAACTGAACAGGAACCAGGTATCAAATGATGCTTTAGGCTGCTTTTTCAAGCCTGCCTTCAAGGTTTGGTCCATTCTTTCTGCCAGACCAATGGATGATGGATGGTCTGGAGCTGTCCTTTGTGCTGAATGCCATTCGACCTCAAGAAATACTCAAACTCACTGTTGGTAAATGACCTTCCATTGTCAGTGAACAATACTTCTGGGAATCAGTGTATCGTGAATGATGCTCGCTGCTTCTCAACTGTCATCCCAGAGTTTGCCAAACGGACTTAATGCACATCCAACCATTTTGAATGGACATCCCCAATGACCAGGAACATTGAGCTCATGAAACGTGCAACCGGGTACAGGGTTTACCCACTCATTCCCATGAATGTGGGACTGCCGCTGGTGGCAATTTTTTTGTCCTTATTGGCACTCTGGGCACTGCCCCACCAATGCAGGTATGTCAGCATCCAACCCTGGCCACCAAACATAGCCTGTTGCTAGGATCTTCATTTTGGAAACCCTTGGATGACCCTGGCAGGATTCGGCCAGTATCTGGCGGCGACCTTTACTCAGGACAATCGCTCTTGCTCCCTATAATAAGATGTCAAACTCTATGGTGACCTGGTCTCGCCGGGTCCAGAAAGGTTTCAGTCCTGGTTGCGATGGCTCTCTGTCTTCCCCGTTACCTCTAGCAGTTTTAGTTTTGCTAGGACAAGATCTTTGTGTCCACAATCAGATATTGTCAGTGATGGCCAAAAGGGTGTCCAAGAAATTTAAAACCAAATGGACTCTTCCAGGGGAGGCACCACCTGTGCAGTATCTGCCAGTGGGAGGTGGCTCAAGGCATCTGCATTAGTCACTTGGCTTCCTGGACAGCATTCTAACTTGTACGTATTGAAGAATAAAGACCCACCACCGAATTTGACCAGGGAAAACTATGGGCAGCATCACCTTGTCTTCCTTCAGTAGCTTTAGCAGGGTTTGTAATCTGTTACTATGACAAATTTCCATCTGTAAAGGTACTGGTGGAATTTCCTCACACCAGAGATGACCGCCAAACCTTCCTTCTCTATCTGGGCATATTTGAGTACAGCGTCAGCCAAAGTCCGGGAAGCATACGCTATTGGGCGTTCTTCTCCATTGGGCCACTGGTAAGCCAACATTACCCCAATACCGTACGGGGAGGCATTGCATGTTAACACCACATCCTTCATCGGAACGTAGTGGCCCAACACCTTGGATGACGATAGCTGCTGTTTCACTTCCCTAAAGGCTACTTTTGTCTATGCGACCAAGGCAGACCCTTTTTCAATAGTAGCTGTAAGGGTGCCAAGATGGAGACCAGGTCACGTATGAATTTTCTCTAATAATTCACTAACCCAAGGAAAGACTCATGCTCCGGTACAGACGTGGGAGCCAGGGCTCCTTTGATTGCCTTCACCTTTATCTTCCAATGGGTGTAACTTGGTTTTGTCAACTCTGTAACCCAAGTAGGTCACTTGGGGCACCTGGAACACACATTTTTCCCTTCTAAGTCGTATGCTTGCCTGGGAGAAAAGTTTTAAGCACCATGTCCAAGTTCTCCAAGTGCCCTGCATTGGTCTTCGTGATTGTTAGCACGTCATCCAGATAAATGTCAAGCTGGGTTAGGCTTTGTAAAATATTCTCCGTGGTCTGCTGGAAAAGGGTGCAGGCTGATGATTCCCTAAATAGCAGTCTTGTGTATTGGTATAAATCCTTATGGGTGTTAATTGTTACTTCTGGGAGTCCTCATCCAGTCGCAGTTGCAGGTAGGCATGGCTCATGTCCAGCTTTGTAAAGGTCAGACCCCCTGACAACTTTGCATATAAGTCCTCTATGCAAGAGATTGGGTATTTATCCAGCTATGAGAAGTGGTTCACCGCTTGGTTAAAATCTTGACAAAGGCAAACTGAACCATCAGGGTTCACATTTGGTATGACTGGTGCAGCCCACTCTGCAAACTGTACTGCTTTGAGGAATCCTTCGCTCTCCAGCGTCTTGATTTCCACCTCTACTTTTGCCCGTAAGGCAAATGTCACCAGGCATACCTCACAAAATCTCGGAATTGCTTCCTGGTCAACGTGTAAAGTGGCTTTGGTCCCCTTGATAGTCCCAGGCCCTTCTTGAAAAACCCCAGGATATTTCACTAGGACTTCATTGAGGCAGCTATTTTCCATTGAAAAATATTGAGCCAATCTAGGTGAATCTTTCTCAACCAATTCCTCTCCAGTAGGCTTGGGCCTGAGCCTCTTAGTATCATCAGCGGTAACTGCACCAACCGCTTCTCATAAAAGTTTTGGAACTGAAGTCGTACCCTTTAATTTGCAATGGTTCCCCAGTGTAGGTACTCGATCTGACCGAGGTGTTGTGTATACTTAAGGGTTGGAGATCCAAGCAAATCTTGTTAAAGATATAGCTGCACCAGTATTGACCTCCAAGGGAATTGTGTGACCATTTAACCAAACATTACTTTTAATAGGTTCTGATTTGGACATCGCTAAGTAATTTAATTATTCCAACCGACATGTAGGAGACTTTCCAGGCTGTGCACTCTCCTGGGTACCAGCCTATGAGTTTTCCTACTCAAGTCAGGCCTTGTAGGACTTCTTTGCTTTCTTGACTCTGTATACCAGCAGCAATTACAATGCCTTGCTGGCCCAGATCCTGAGGATTTTTTTTAGGCACTTGGCCGAGGCTTGGCTTTGTCCTGGGGTCCTGCTGTGGGCTGGCCTAGAGTCCCTCTGCTGAGGATATGCCCTGCAAGAGGCTCTGCATTTGCCTACACTGAAGTGGTGTTTTCCATTCTCAGTTAGACAGCTGAGGACGTCCACTTCCATTGGGATGCCTTGTAGTTCCCATCCTCCACTTGCAGCATTTTCTAATGACCAAAGCCAGTTGCAATGCCTGTTTGAAGTCCAGTTGAGCTTCACCTAGTAGTAGGCACTTCTGCGTGGTTATATCATTAACCCCACATACCAAATGGTCTCTCAGCATCTCATTCAGTGTTAACTCGAAATCACATGCTTCTGCCAGTCATCTTAATCTCATCAAAAATCCCGATACAGATTCTCACAGTTCTCTAGCAGCCAAATAAAACCAATAGCATATCAGAATTAGAGGAGGTTTGGGGTTGTAATATTCCTTTATCAACTCTGTCGGCTCTTGGAAGGTTTTAGTGTTTGGAGCATCTGGGAAGGTTAAGCCCCTTCTAACCAAAAATGATGCAGGCCTGCAAGCAGTCAGAAGGATTACTCATTGCTTTTCATTTGCCCCAATGTCATTTGCCTGGAAAAAATATTGCATTCTTTCCACATACTGGAGCCAGTCTTTGACAGCAGGATCAAACGATTCAAGAGTTCCAAATAAAGGCATAGTGCCAGAAATGCTTACCCCAACTCCAGGATGATTGTGAGTGAATATTCTTTCAGGATGTATTGTTTTTCCCCCATTGCCACTAAAATAACTGCACAGAGGCTGGTATCCCATCACCAAGTCACCCTTTATTTACTTGTGTGCGCTCCAGCTCAGAATCTGTACCCTGAACTGAGGAGATTCTAAAATCCTGTTAATATTGATCAGCCAGTGCCTCCTGATTGGGGTTATTAACCTGGGCCAATCAAGGACCTCTTAATCAACGAGATCAACCTGGTTCCAAGCACTACAGTGTTGTGTGAGGAAAATCATGTCTCACAAACTTGAGTGAGTTTTTGAGAAGTTACCAAAAAGATTGAGGGCAGAGCAGTAGGACATTATCTACTTGGACTTTTATAAAACCTTTGACAAGGTTCTACATGGTAGACTAATTAACAAAGTTAGGTCACATGGAATTCAGGGTGACCTTGCCAATTGGATACATCATTGGCTTAATGGTAGGAGACTGAGAGTGGTGGTGGAGAGTTGTATTTTTGGACTGGAAGCCTGTCACCAGCGGTGTTCCACGGGGATTGGTTTTGGGTCCTTTTTTTGGCATTTATATAAATAATTTGGATGAGAATATAGAAGGCATGGTTAGTAAGTTTGTGGACGACACCAAAAGTGGTGGCATAGTAGACAGTGAAAAAGGTTTTCTAAGAATACAAAGGAATCTTAATCACATGAGTCAAATAGGTGAAAAATGTCAGAGTTCAATTTGGATAAATGCGAGATATTGCATTTTGGTACAACAAACAGGGGCAGGACTTAGATAATTAATGGTAGGGCCTTGGGTAGTTTTGTCAAACAGAGGGACCTATGGGTTCCTTTGAAGTTTACATCACATAGACAGTGGTTAAAAAAGGTGTTTAGCACGCTTGCCTTCATTGCTCAGTCGTTTGAGCATAGGTGTTGGGAAGTCATTTTGAGGTTGTGCAGGACATTGGTGAGGCCTCTTCTGGAATACTATGTCCAGTTTTCTGGTCACCCAGTTATAGGAACAATATTACTAAGCGAGAGAGGGTTTAGAAGAGATTTACCAGGATGTTGCCAGGTATGGAAGGTTTGAGTTATAAAGGCCAGGTAGGCTGGGACATTTTTCACTGGAGCACAGGTGACCTTCTTGAGGTTTATAAAATCATGAGGGGTATAGTTATGGTTAATGTTGGGCGTCTTCCGCCTAGGATGGAGGATCTCAAGATTGGGGACATATTTTTAAGGTGAGAGGAGAGAAATTTTAAAAAGAGGGGCAATTTTTTTACACAGAGAGTGGTTCATGTGTGGAATTAACTTGCTGAGGAAGTGGTGGATGTGGGCAGTTACAATGTTTAGAAGACTCGTGTTTGAGGACACTTTAAAAGAATAGGAAATGTTTGGAAGGATATGGGCCAGGAGCAGGCAGGTTGGATTAGTTCAGTTTGGGATTATGTTCAGCATGGACTGTTTGGACTGAAGGGCCTGTTTCTGTGCTTTATGACTCTGTTATCTGGACCTGCTTCTGTACAAGTGGAAATCCTTAAGTGTATTTGTGTAATAATACTCTTGGCTTGGCAATAAACATATAACTGTGGAGTAATATGGAAGAAATCGTAATCTCTTTTCCATCTATGTATTGACCATGCTTTATTTTCAGATTTGCCCAAGCAATGCGAATAATCTACAGTGCATTTGTATATAGGTTACAGAACTTTTAACAGATGCTAAGTTTGGGAAAGGTCTATGTTTTAGAATCAAGAATAAGGCTCTTAAATTAGCAACAATTTATTTTTTATTCCTGATGAATTAATCCATCCCAGATCTACTGATTTTATAAAAGACTGTAGAAAATATTAGTTGCTTTTAAAACAAAAAAGTCACCTACCTTGGTTGAAAAACTGCTGTTCTGACTGTTTAGCTGGCTGTTTCTTGGTACTTTCCAGCTACTGATCAGATTCCTTGCTTGCTGTGCAACTCTTTCAGGTTTGCACCTTTCGAATCCTATGATTCCAGGTCTTCACTGGATGACCGTGATCTGTTCAGATCTGGCTTCGATTACAGTGATTCTGGACCTAATCGTAATGATTCCTACGGAGGTCGCTTTGACTGTTTCAACAACTCCATCAGGAACCGCAGGGATCAATTCCACAACAGAGCGCGTGACAGCTCCGGCAAGCAGTGGGGTCAGAACTGGTCTAGAGACAGACCTCCAAGTTACAGACCTTTCTGGAACGACTCATTTTCATCATATTCCAGTTCTGAGCGACTATCTGCACACTGGAATGAACTGTCAATAGGATATGGAGGCAGGGGTTATGCTTCCCTCTCCAGGAACTTCCCTTCGCTCTTCTCCCAGCCATCTGGCTTTGAGATCTTCGGCATGCAGGGAGTAGTAAAGCAATTTGGAGGTGGCAGACTGCGAAGGAGAGAGAGGAATCGATTCAGAATTGTAAGTAGAAAACTTCCCATTTTGTAGGGTCATAGACTTTAACATTCAGCTGTGAATTTCAATGACCAGCTCAACAAACTCATTTTCTACAAAAGTCTTGTACAGTCACTAATATCTCCTATTCTTGACCTTGATTATCAAATATAAAGATAAGGTTAAAAACAATAGAAATGTTCATATATATGGAATGGATCAGACGTTGCAAAAGGAGCTGCTGTGGATTGCTGGGGTGCTGTGAGTGAAATATGCAGTTTAGGGAGAAATATAGGCCTTTTATGAGATGAATGCAGAATGCCAGATCAGTTGGATTTTTCAATATTGAGTAGCACTTTCACAAATAATGTCTTTATACATAGGACATAGCACACTGGTGGTTGGTACTTTGAGATTTGCTGATATTACATTGCATTTGTTTCACTGGAAACATATCTATGTGTGTGCTTGGAATTTGCAAGGGTTGGCATTCAATGTTAAAACTGCTGTGCCTTTGCTAATGATTCCTAGTGGATTTTTGTACGTTTCAGTGAACATTTATGAAAGCATAATGGTGTGAACTTGTTTAGTACTTGTTACAAACTCTCGGACATTAAAGTTACTTTCTGGCTTAGTAGGCCAAAACTTTTTTGTTTCATTAAATCTGCTTGAAAAATGAAATTGAAGAATGACCTGTACCGAAGTGGCTTCAGTGTGGGACTCATTCATCGCCTTTAATACCTGCAGACTCGAGGTGAATCCAGGCAGGACTTTGATTCTTGCCTGATTTAATTTTGATTTGATTTATTATTGTCACATGTACTGAGATTCAGGAAAGGTATTGTTTTTGTGTGCTAACCAGACAAATCATACCTTACCTAAGTACATCAGGGTAACAGAACAGAGTACAGAATATAATGTTACAGAGAAGGTGCAGAGAGAAGATCAGCTCTAATATTTGAGAGGTCCGTTCGTAAGTCTGATAACAGCAGGGAAGAAGCTGTTCTTGAATCTGTCAGTTTGTGTTTTCAAACTTTTGTATCTTCTGCCTGATGGCAAAGCAAGTTGAACAATTTATAAAGTTCTCCAGCATTTGATTTGATTTATTGTTATGACATGTACCCAGGTATAGTGGAAAACGTTGTTTTGTGTGCTCTACAGGCAGATCATACCGTACAAAAATTCATCAGGTAGCAGAGCAGTGCAGAATGCAGTGTTACAGCCATAGAGAAGGTGCAGAGAGAGAGATCACATCAGAACCTAGAGCACAAGACCTCCTAGTGAGCAATATCCAGCCAAAGTTAATTTGTTGACCAGTATTCTGGTATCTTTGTAACAGAGGAGAGGTAGAGGCCAAGAGATGGGATTTGGAAGAAAGAGGCAGCCTTCAACTGCAAGCAATGATGAACCAGATTCCAAAATGTCAAGAACGGACCAGTCAGATCTTTCGGATAGTGAAGCAGGTAACCATTTTTAAAAATTTGTTGCACACACTCCTTGTTATTTTATGACATTTTAAAATAAAAGTTTGAGCCTAAATTGTGAATTTAGGCTCATTTTGTTCAACTATTTGGCCAATCCTGATCAATCAAATCTCAATCCACTTTCTAGCTGTAGTCAGGAGATAGTGAATCTTTCTCCCTCTCTCGCATAAAGAGTTATATTCAACTGGTAGCTTGCTTCTTATCCAGATCCTAAACCTTGGTGACATCAGTGTCAGTTCCAAACCTATAATCTGTCTCACCACACCTCTTTTGTTCCCTTGTCTATCTCAAATAGAAAACACTGCTCAGAAATAGGTCCAACTCTTCTATGCTAGTTTTGTGTTCTACCTATTCTATCATTTCAGCTATTCAGTCTATTTTATCTCTTTTCATTAGTCAGACTACTTGTCTGTATTTCAACTCCAGATTAATTCCTCCAACTAAAAATTGGGAAGGTGAGAGGCATTGTCTTCTATTCCTGCTATAAACTTCATTTGTTAGTCACCGATTCCATCCCATACCCTGGGAACTGCCTGAGCCGGAGCTGATTTTGTTTATAATCCTGGTGTCAGACTTAACCCTGACATGTGCTTTTGACCACACATTGATGCCATTACTCCAGGCACCTTTGTTGACATTATTCAACTCCACCTTTGGTTAACCACATCTCCTGCTGAAGCCCTTGAGCCTCTGTTGACCTAGAGGTCTAGTACGGTCTCAGCTGACTCCCAAATTTTCCCTTCCCTGAATTGGGGTCTTGCAAAACTGCTGTCTGAACCCTGTTTAACCACATTTTTATGATTGCTCGCCCACATTACCTCCCAGTTAATTAATGCTTCAATTTTCACGCTGTTGTTCCAAATTTGACCACGGTCTTAGCTTTACCATCCTACAGAGTATTGGTGCTCCTCTTAATTCGGTCATCTTCAGGATCTCTGATTTAAGTTCTTCTATCACTGTCCAAGTCTCTAAGCTTTAAAACACCTTGCCTAAAGCTCTCTTCCCTTTTGTTCCTTTTAAGATGTTTCTTAAAGTCTACCTCTCTGTCTGTCTTGATAATCACTTTGGATTGTTCAGTGTCAAGTTATTATATTAAAGCTGCTATATATTATTGCATATTTTGGGACCTTCCTGAGTTGTATCAATTGACGTATTAATAATCCTAATAGTTGTTTTCTCTTTTAAAAAAAAACCTTGTGTACGTATCAACCTAAAGCTGAAGCCAATGTATCTTCCTGTCCGGCTGTGGTTGGATATATTTTTGAGGTTAGTATGTCTTTCACAATGGTGAAGCTCTGAACAAAATTCATGTGGTGGTTTGCTTCCCTTTGTCTGAGAGGTTGGTCAGGTTTTCAGACACGTATTAACATTTTTATTGGAGGGGTTGCCCTGGTGTATGCATGTGTTCTGAGTATGGGATGACATTGAATTTCCTTAATTCATGAAAAGTTTGCACACCCACTGTTTTGATATAATTTGGACTACAGGTTACAACATAGTACTGACCTTTCTGTTCATTTTAGAAGAAAAAGAGCAAGGTTATGGAGATGATGTTGAAGATGCTGCAGGAGGTGACACCTGTGCTGTGAGTATTTGTGGAAATATTAAAAGTTTCATCGTGGTAAAATGTAAGATGTGGTTTCAACATACCTGAAGAGAAAGGTCTCCATAATTTGACATAAAGCCTGGTCTTATAGGCTCAGGAATCTCTGATTGACATGACATCTATTGTTATATCCACTTGTTAGCATTATTGCATGTTGCCCTTAATTGATGTCATTTAAATCCAAAGCACAGAGGAAGGGCTGAACCTGGGCTCCCTTTAGAAAACTAAAACATCTTTAAAATTTTGCATTGAATTAATTTTCATTTATGAAACTGGAGGAATATCTTCCTACTTTCCACTTGAAACATGGTCACAGATTTCTCAAGTAATGGTTTGAGAGAATAAAACGCAACATTGTTAGAAGTTCTCTCTTTCCTTTCATCTCTCACCCTGTGTGACTAATTTTTTTTGTCCTGGATTTTGCCTAAGGGACATCTAGTTTAGAGAAAATGCTGCAAGTAGTTTTCTATCGCCCTAAAGGTTGTGCTGTGGTGTGGGTTTAGTAAGTATTGGTTTAAAACTGCAGTCACCAATATAACCTCATCCAGTGTGTTTGTTTAAAAAAAACCCTGATGGGATTGTTGGTTTGTGTATCATTGAAACTGTTTTTCTATATTTAGAACATTGAGGATAAAGATGCAACTGACACCCCCGAAAAGGAGAAAAAAGAGAGTGATGCAGATGGTAAAGATATTAACTCCAAGAAAAGAGGACTAGTTGTGTCAAGTTTGATTGTTTGTTTATTTATGATATGTAATAACCTGCATGTAATCTCTTGTTTTTGGTTAGCTGGTGATGGACAAGAGGAAAGTAATGAACTAAAAATGAAAATGAAACCGAGGAAGAAACAGCGGGATCGTATTACAGAAAGGTAAAGGAGCGTTGCTTATCATAGATCTATGTGCAGTTGCAGTTATCCTAAATTTAGGTTGTAGACTTGCTCGTGTGAGCAGGTGTGTTTGGTTGCAGACAGTCACCTTGCTAGGTAACATTGTCAGTGCGTCTGCGGTGTTACGATGTTACCTAGCCAGGTGACGAAATATCTGCAACCAAACACACCGGCTCGGCAAGCAAGTCTACAACCTCATCCACAACCCGAGCTACAAATCTTCTCAAAAACTTTATCTTAAATTTACATGGAAAGGTTTTTATGTGTTTTGCATAGTTTTCAACATCTGAACAATAGGTTCCAGTTTTGGCATTGATTAGATTATGGGATGGATTGTATAGTTTAAAGTGCTTTTTGACTATATGATTGATTAGAAAATATCTTAATCATAAATCTGTTCAGAGATGTTATTACACACTTCTGGAGCAGGTAAGGCTTAAACTCAGGTCTTCTGGTTCAGAGATAGGGACACTATCACTGTGCCACAAAAGCCCTGGTTTATGATGAAATGTAGTCACATGAATAATAGTCCCCTGTGGTAATGTGACCAAGCGATCACACTTCCTGGGTAGAGGCTGTGAGATATTGTATTATGATTCTCTTTATCAACTCACTCACAAGCGTTTAGTATATGTTTAGTATACTGCATTTCCATTCACTCATTCATAAAACTGCATTTTCGTAATACTTCTTACTCTTACAAGAGAAGCTAAATTAAACATCCCTTCCAGCCCATTACCATGCAATTATTTCGGCCCCATGCTGCAAACACTGTTTAGACCTATTTCTGTATCAAAAGCTACCCCTGAATAAGTGTTATTACTGTAACCTACTCAGAACAATGCCACCTCCGTCATTGTGTCTCCTTAACTCACTCAAAACTATGGAAAGATTATAATGTTAATTAGCCTTTAGCAACCATCTCTCGGGACCTGAATAGGTTGCAGAACAACAAACAGTTTCCTCCACTAATATATACTTTTTTAAATACATATTAAATAGGGCCGCCATCCCCTATAAGAAACTTGCTATCCAAACAGCCTTCCTTGAAACTGCATGAATGAATGTGTAAGAACTGTCAAAACTGGCAATAGTAAGTGAAATCTCACGACCTGGCTGTGAGAGATCAATTTAATACCCTGTATACTTTTATTTAGTACACCGATAGTTTCTCACTTATTTAGTCATATAGGTATATAGGGTTAGTACTTTTACTAACATTACTAACTTTAAAGACAAAAAAACTAACACCTCTTAATTACGCAAGCTCAGACCAACAGACGTTCTAATTCCATCAGGAATAACAGCCGGCATTTAGCAAGTGTTTAAACCATCTCCTGCTTACCCAGGACAGATGTCATGCGAACTTGTGTATAATAGATACAACTGTGTGACACCATAATGCTAAAATTTTAATGTATGTAAAAACTGTGTATAATAGAGGCTACTGTAAAACTGTACTTTGGATTCCATCACTGCCTCGAACTGTGCTACTGCGGATGCTCAATGAAAAGGCTATTTTCGCCACTCACCAATTTTGGTTGTTATTGAACACGTTCACGCAAGGCTAGCAGTCACTTAGTTTTACAAAGCCATTCCCAGTGCTTTCACTATGTGGTGTTCAGCAGGGAGTGGCTGCTTGGGAACTGAGAAGCTTATTTTGTAGCCTGACTGCAAATCTAACTGAATAAGCATGGTTCAGGGTTGCAATTATGATCTCTTTGTGCTTTATTTCTGATTCTCTGGGCCGTTTATCATGTAGCTGACCTTGTGAACCTTTAGCAGGATTACAAAAGTTTGAAATTAACTTAAAACTGGCAATTATGATGATCAGGTCTTGTAGCCCAATGATGTCTAGTAGTAGGATTGCATTGGTCAATTTCAATACTGCAATTGAAGATAGTAACAATATTGATGCAAACTATATTTTTCACAATAAAAATATGTTTATTGCAGAATAATGTATGCCTGCTCAGTTTGCAAGTTTCGCACCTTTGATGATGAAGAAATTTTCCCTCACTTGGAAAGTAAATTTCATAAGGAGAACTTCAAATTCATTGGGACCAAGCTTTCTAAGGAAACAGCTGAGTTTTTGCATGTATGTTAGAAATGTACTTTTCTTGATGTTTGATACTTGGCTCATGCACAAGTAAAATGCACAGAAGGGTGGATAATGGTGCAAGGCATATTGTGTGTTTCCAACTTGTGTTAGAGAATGGTTACAAGATGTGAATGTGAGAGCCTGGGCAAACTTCATCTTTTGATATGACACTCACCAGACTTCAGAACTCGCAGATCATAATCTTTGCCTCCTAGTTTTTTTTTCAGAAAGCACCCGTTTGTGATCTTTTTACTTTACTTTTCTCATTTGCAACATCTATAAGCCCAACTTTAATGTCTTTACTTGTCCCATTGCCATTTCCTTTTAACTTGCACCATCATCCATCCGTCTGTCATTTCATCCCTCCTGTCTTTCACTCTTTCATAGATGTTCCTTCTGTTTCCACTGCAAAACATTCCCTGCTTCTGCAATCATTCAAAACCCATAACACTTCTGTTTTATTTTCCAGTTCTGATGGAAGGTTAACTAGCTTTTTCTCTCACCAGATATGCTTAATATTTCCAGCATTTTTCTGTTTTTGTTTTACTGAACATTTAGACTTCTTTTGTTGTATAGTCAGGCAGTACTGAACTAACTTGATGGTTAAAAGCTTTTGTAGAAACTGCTACTAAGTAGTTAGAAATGGCAAGACTTGCATCCCCTTGAAACTGTGATGGATGATCTGTTGCTGGTTCAGCTGAGATCCAGTTAATCACGCTGGTATGTGCTGTACCTGGTCACTTCTGTTTTCACTGTACTTCTAATAATGGGTCTGCTGCTAATCCTGTTGCTTGGCAGTGAACAGTATCATGGAATGTTAGCCTTTTGATTCTAGCCATATCAGTCAGACATCCAATCTGAAGGACAGACTCTCTAAACATACCTCCCTTTTACCCTCTAAAAGTACTTTCCTTTTCCCTTCTGGAAATTTTCAATTATCAGTGCTGGGATCTTCTATTTCGTTAATCATCAATTTTTGATGTTCCTGGAGTGAAAATTGTGATTTGCTGAGTGGAAAAGTTCCAGCCAGAATGTTTAAATTCTCAAAATACTTTCTGCTTGCAAACTGATATTGGGCCTGTTTTAAGATATCTATTTTCACAATAAATGGGTCTTTCCTTCCAGGAGTATGTTTTGAACAAAAATAAGAAGACACTGAAATTTCGTGATGCAATGGAAGATAAAAGTGCAATTATAAAGAGGATCCAGGAACAAAACCTCTTACATGGTGAGCATTGCTAAACTGGGATGTGTATTTGAACAAGATTAATACATTTAATCACAAAACTTCATTCATCACTGGATGGAGTAATAATTTTAGTCTATTGTCTTTTATGCCATTTCTTATATTTTAGAATTATATAAAATAGTGGCATTTACTGAACTTCAATAACATTTTGAAGTATAAAATTCCATATGCTAACCACAGAATGTGAGGAAAAATTGCTTTTGCTCCTCCATTTCGTGCTTTGTGTAAATCCTGCATTTGTCCCTTGAAACTGATGCAGCATTTAGTGAAGATTTCTGGTGATTTACACTGATGTTCATTCTGAGTTGTATAGGCTGGCAGCAATCTGCAAGTCTCCACATAAGTTGCACAGATGGTCGTTCAATTACAGTTGAAAAAAGAAAAATCAGAGGCTGTGTTCATTTGCCCTTTAACTTTTTCCATCATTTTCATTATTTGCAATTTTCCATTTAAAATTTTTCAAGCGTCATCATAATTCCCTGACTATATTTATTATCCAACCAGAAAAGAAAGACTTTGCATTTATGTTGCTCTTTCCAAGGCCTCAGCATGTCTCCAAAAAACTTTACGACCTGTTTGCACTTTTTGTTTTATTTTTGAAGATTTGACATGTTAAATCTCATTTTTACACATTAGAGTTGGTTCAGGGATTAATGTTGGCAAGAACAGAATTTCATCTTTGAAATTAGTGCTATGCGATCTTTTATGGTTACCTGGTGGCGGGGGAATAAGTGTTGCTTCAGTTTATTACATTGAAAAAGCAACAACTCCAACAATGCAACATCCTCTAAACTAAAAAGTGCATGACATAGCTAATGTCTTACACAGACTGCTTGTGCACTCAGTAATTTTCTTGAATTCAAGTACCATCTTAAAAATCCATCTCAATTACTCTCATTTCCAGATACTCGGTAATATTCTCAAGTTACCTACATTTCAACAGTGACTATACTTCAAAAGCTACTTCATTGGCTGTAAAGCATTTGAGCTACCCAATGGTCGTGAAAGGAATTATATAAATGCAAGTCTATTTTATTCATATCTCACTGATCACCAGTATTTTGTCTGGCATGACAGTAACGTTGTTTTCTTGTTCACTTCTACTTCAAAATGCAAGAAACATTTACCTTTCCTTTAGTGCTTACCTTACCTTGGAGAATTGTGACTCTAGTCAATTGATTAGCAGACTTTGCTTCTTTTTCTAATACTTGTGTTCCAACGATATCACATTGTGTTGCTCATGCTCCTGCAATCTCCACATTTTTTTGATAGATAGAGGTGAAATAATTGAGTATCTTTGCTATTTACTATTGTCTAGTTTCCTGTTTCCATATGTATATGTATTAGCCTCTATGTTGCTACCTTTAAAAACGTTTAGATAAATTTGGCCAGATGACTACCATATGAATTTATGAACTTTCCTCAGTGAGAACTTAACATTTTAGTGGTGTCTTCTATCTGGGTGGCACAGTGGCTCACTGGTTAGCACTGCTGCCTCAAAGCACCAGGCACCCAGATTCAATTCCAGCCTTGTGCGATTGTTTCCTCCCCCAGTCCACAGATCTGCAGGTTGGGTGGATTGGCTGTACTAAATTGCCCCTGGTGTCCATGGATGTGCAGGCTATGTGGACTGCTCATGGGAAATGCAGGGTCACAGGGACAGAGTAGGAGGGTGGGTCTGGGTGGAATGTTCTTTGGAGGGTCAGTCTGGACTGGATGGGAATGGTCTGCTTCCACGCACTAGGGATTCTATGATCTGCTTAATTTCTTTGTCTTGCAGGTATTAGTATTGAAAATTTTATGAAGAAGGTAGAAGCTGTCCACTGTATAGCTTGTGAAATGTTCATTCCAATGCAGAACAATGCCATCCAGCGACACATGAAGACATTTGACCACAACAGGAATAGAAAAGTAAATCTGTGTGCTCTCTCCACTTCAGATGAGAAACTGATCTTTACTGCACTTTCGCCTTTCCACTGCCACCATCCCACCCCCAACCCAAAAAAAAGTTTTGTAGTATGATCTCTCGGTTTAGAGGAATGCATAGTCTGTTCTCGAGATGTAACAGTTCAGATGAGATACTGCCTTGAATGAAGAATGGGGCAGTTAATTTTTTTTTTAAAACCAACATGCAAGTAAGATTATCATTGCAACATTCTATCTAACGTGGTAAATTAACATTTTTAAATTAGAGATGAAATTTGGACAATATTTGCTTGGAATCTCAACTACTGTCAGGTATATACCTTGAACATGTTCACAAGGTGTTCCAGAGAAGCAGGGAATGCCAAGGGTTTCTGGAAAGTTTGGAGAGGGAATATTGCCTGGCTGTACTACTGCCCAGGTCATTTGCTGCTGAAACACTCATTCCTGCCTTTTAGTTATTTCTGGGTTCTTTCCATGCTGTCCTCAGTGACATCCCATCTTGCACGCTGTAAGCTTAAGTGAATTAAAACGACTGCTTCCTGTGTCCAAACTAATGTCAAATCTCATTTCCATAAAGTCTGAACTCACTAACTTACTTTGACTCCTGGATCAGCAAAGACTCAATTTTATAATATCATTATTTTTAAATCCCTCCATGGCCTCTCCCCTTGCTTTCTGTAATCTCCATCACTGGTGGCTGTTTCCTTATCTACCTTGATCCTGAGCTCTGGAGTTCTCCACAACCACCCGATCCCCGCCAAAATACCCTCCAGATCTCTCAAACTCTCTTCTCTCCTTTTCAGACACTCCTTAAAGCGTATCTCTTTGATCAAGCTTTTGATCATCATCTATTTATTTGTTATATGGCTTAGTCACAAATCTTGTTTAACAATGCTCCTGTGAAGTGACATTTTGCTAGCTTAAAGGCAACTTTTAAGTGCAAGTTGCTAGTTGAAAGCTAGGCATTTAATTGCTTAAGAATAATATGTAGGGCTTTATTGAAAGTAGGGGTCAGGTTGAAGATTCTTCCAAACTTTCTATTGCATCTTTTAAAATGTAACATGACATCCCAGCAAGTTTTGTAGGAGAGCTAACAGAAAATTTTATGCTGAGACATACAAGGATATCTTAAGATGATGACTAAATGCTTTGTCAAATAGTTGTTTGGCTTGAGTTGATTTTAAGGATCATGTTAAAAGAGGAGAAAAGTAGAGATATTTAAGCAAGGCATAGCTGCCAAATTTTGTCTTGGGAAGTGGGCGCAGCAAAGGAAATCTGGAGTGTATAAAAGTAATGTAGTGATTACTGAGTGTTATAGATAATAGAATTCTGAGTCAGATGATGAAGGTTAGAGCTGGAGCATAGTCTTTTTCACTTACACCGAGTTTTTATTTGTAGAGAAGCACAATATATGTACGCTTCCAAAACTAATAACTACAGTTTTAGCCTGCTTTTATACATGTATTGAGTCCCAATATCCACCATCCCAACACAATTAAATATTACACTGATGTGCGTGTAAGAGTAGAGCTTGAGGAAGGGACAGATAGTTAAGGGGTGAGAATTTCAAATTTTGGGGCATTGTTGAATT
The DNA here is from genome assembly GCF_021869965.1 of Rhincodon typus. NCBI lineage: Eukaryota > Metazoa > Chordata > Chondrichthyes > Orectolobiformes > Rhincodontidae > Rhincodon > Rhincodon typus. Next base: position 12,956,478 of record NC_063369.1, read on the forward strand.
GGAAGCTAGTGTCAGTGACCATAAGTGTGATGGGTTTTTGGTCAGGGTTGGGATCACATGAGCACTTATCTCATACTTGTGTAGCTGATTTATTGTAAAATAGTGGTTTGCTTTTATTTTCAGATGATGCTTGAGCAGTCAAAGAGGACTAGTCTTCAAGTAGCTAAGAGTATACTCAATAATCGTAACATTGTGACCATGTTGGAAAAGTACCTCAAGGTAATCTTCAAAATCATGCCAGTGTATCTCACCAAATAGTTGGAGGAATTGCAGTTAGTTTGCTGATTTTTTTTTTCTAAAATATTAATGTATTTCTAACTGGAAATACAAATTTATTCTATTAAAAATCCACAACAATATATATAAGTCAATCCAGAATTTCACTATATTTAGCATTTTCTTCCTTAAATTAGTTATCAAGCATAGTACACAATATCTTCCTGTGTTACTGTTTTAACATTTAAACCACTTTGAAATTGTGTAGAAATGCTTATTTGGATTTCCTCCTAAGAAGAGGTGGCAATTTTGGAAGAGATGTTCATTATCAGTTGAAGTTGCTCAGCAACATGCTGAAGTGATTAAGCATGTAAGGAATTGGTGGCTGTTATATTTTTAAAGTTCTGAAGCGATACAGACCAAAAAAGTCCCAAAGCTAATTTTGTAGTATAAATAAATTGATCACTTTTGAGATTTCTGATTAGGCTTCGTTCCTGATTCCTGTTGGTTGCTCAGTGATGAGTCCACAAAGTACCGTGTGCACCTTGTGAATGTACAGAATGGGCTTGCTTGTGAAGAACAATACAGCATTGCAGGGGACCATTTGTCCCACTAAGCCTATGCTGGCTGTTTGAAGGAAATTATCAAAGTGGTTCCCCACTACTGCCGTTTCATCATTGCCCTACAAATTTTAAGTATGTGTCTAATTCAGTTTTTAAAGGTTGCTCTTCAATTTGCTTCCTTTCAGGCAATGCATTACAGAGCGTAACATGCTCTTCTCATTCCCCTCCCCTGGTTATTTTACCTTATGCCTGTGTCCTGTGATTACTGAACCTCCTGTCAATGTAAACAACTGCTTTCTGTGCTCAGTTAAAACCCTGAATAATTTGCAACATTTCCATTAGCTCTTATTTCAGACTTATCTGCTTGCAAAAGAATATAGACAGCCTGTTGTGTTACTGTCATAGCTTTCATGCAAGTGACTACCTGAATGAAATCCAGAACTGTTTCAGTGGAGACTCTCAGACTTTTGGGAGAAAATTTGCAAGATAAAAATGTTTAAATGAAATGTGTTCCAACTGGAAACTTTGGAATCTTAACCGTCCCAAGTTTTTCAGAGATCTAAAATTGTTTACATTTTGCAGGGTGAGAATCCCTTTACTGAAGAAGATGCTAAAGGAAATGAAGATGGTATAGATGACCCTTTGGAAGATGATGCAGGTGAAAATGTCAAAGAGAAGAAAGATGAAATTGCAGAAGGTGAGTGGGCAGAAATAAAGCGAGAACCAGGGGAAGAAGGTGATGATGGTAAAATTGTCAATGCAGATCAGACCATTATTGACAAGTCTGAGCAAGGAGCTGATGCCACTCATGAAGAAGGGAAAGCAAACTTGACAGGAGACCAATATAGTGAAGAATTTCTTCCAACAGAGGAATCTGCTGAAGTAGCCGAAGATGAAGATAAAATCTTGGAAGCTGGTGATGGAGAAAATCCTGATGAAGGAACTGAAAGTCCCTCAGGTGGCGGTGATGATACAGAAGATTTGGAGTAATTTGTTGTACAGATGAAATTGTATTTGTGTCATTTGTTAATTCAGCATAGAATTCTCTACAAGTACTCTGTCTGAATTAAAGCAATGTTGTTTTAGTCACCAGAAGATTCCTGTATTGATCCTGGAACATGTATTTGGGATAATTCAATGCCATAACTGTTCCAAATCTGGTGTGGCCCTCTGCTTCCGAGCTTTATCTAGCTAGTTTTATGTGAAATGCTGTTCTCTGTGGAAGTGGTTCATGAGTGCATTTGCCTTGTTGACTTCCTTTTAATTTTCTAGAGAAGGTAACACCAATGTCTGTGCAAAGTGACTTTACCTTGTTAGTACTTTCTTTTAAAAGGAAGTTTACAAGTGTCATTGCATTGATCCCTAGATGAATATCCGGGAACTGGGCGTGAAATTTGTAGTTCCCCGTGTTTCATTGTATAATGCAATTCCAAAACTGTCTGCTCATTCTTTCATCTTTGGATTGAAGATGTTGAAGGGGATTTCACAAAATTAGTTAGCTCGAAGAAGCAAAAAAATGTTGCATGCTGATGCTTTAGTGTTTTCAAATCGCCTTTAATGGTAAGCAGAAGTAGAGTCATATTGTGTAACCAAACTTTCTACTTTTGCTTGTCCAGCAGTTTAAGTGGAACACAGTTTATTGGAAATGTGACAGAAAAGTTGTTTTCAGCTGAAGTTTTTGCTTAAAAGTTGAGTACAATTTCCATTTGTGAGTTTTATCTTGGATTTTAGTGATATGATCTGGGTGCAGATGGAAATGTACTTTTTGTTTCACTGCTAGAAAGAGGAGTAATTGTTTCTGGAAACGATTGTATACAATAAAACTATATTAAACGCATTTTATAAAATGTTATTGTTTTGAAAGAATAATTTTGTCTTTCTCTTTGTTAATGAGTACAATATTATATTGGTTGTGTAACTGGTCTAGTAATCCAGAGGTGTCTGGATTACTTATTTGCAGGATGTGGGTGCGGCGGCCTAGGCCAGCATTTGTTCCCCATCCCTAATTGCTCAGAGGTCTGGAGTTAACATGTATGCCAGATTTCCTTCTGTAAAAGACATGAGCGAAACAGGTTGGGTTTTTATGATAATCAGCCGTGAACAGTCAACATGGTTGCCACTGGCTAACTTTTCCAGATTTTTATTGAATTCAAACATTGCTATCTCCCACAGCAGGATCCTAACCCATGTCCCCAGAACATTAACCTGGTGTTCTGAATTACTAGTCTAGTTACATTATTGCTATGCCTGCATGTTCCCAAACTATACCACTACTTGCCCAATATATGAATGAGTTCAAATCCCACATTGGCAATTAGGGAATATAAATTTGGTTAACTGAATAAATCTGGAACAAAAAGCTTGTATCAATAAACAGTAACACAAGCTACATGATTATCATTAAAAATTCCATCTAGTTTTTTGATATCCTTTTGGGAAGAAAATCTATCTTCCTTAATCAATCTGGTTTAGTTGTGACTTCAGACCCACAAAATTGAGATACTGGTTTTCTTCAATTGGATTCTTGAAGGTGGGGTTTAAAAAATGTAAAAATAAGGATAGTTTATTCTTTTTTCTTTTAAAGTGATTTGCTTTTGATTAGTCCCCTTGCTTCACTTGATTGACTTGATTAACTTAATGGTTGGACCCAACACGTCCAGTACCAATGTCCTATGCTTAAACAAAGGAGACTATGATGGGATGAGGGAGGAATTAGCTAAGGTAGAATGGGAGCAAAAACTTTATGGTGGGTCAATTGAGGAACAGTGGAGGACTTTCAAAACGATTTTTCACAGTGCTCAGCAGAAGTATATTCCAGTGATAAGGAAGAACTGTAGGAAAAAAGATAGTCAGCCATAGATGTCTAAGGAAATAAAGGAAAGTATCAGATTGGAAAAAAAAACACATACAAAAAAGCAAAGAGTAGTGGGAAACTAGTAGACTGGGAAATCTTTAAAGGCCAACAGAAAGCCACAAAAAAAATTATAAAGAAATGTAAGATAGATTATGAGAGTAAACTAGCTCAGAATATAAAAACAGGCAGCAAAAGTTTCTATAAATATGTAAATTGTAAAAGAGTGGCGAAGGTAAACATTGGCCCTTTAGAGGATGAGACTGCCAATTTAATAACTGGGAATGAGGAAATAGCCGAGGCATTAAACAGTTATTTTGTGTCGGTCTTCATAGTGGAAGACACAAATAACATGCTGAAAACTGATGGCAAGAAGGTTATAGCAGGTGAGGACCTAGAAACTATCATTATCACGAAGGAGGCAGTGCTGGGCAAGCTCATGGGGCTAAAGATAGACAAGTCTCCTGGCCCTGATGAAATGCATCCCAGTGTACTAAAAGAGGTGATGGGGGAAATAGCAAATGCACTAGTAATTATTTACCAAAATTCACTGGACTCTGGGGTCGTTCCCGCAGATAGGAAAACAGTCAATGTGATGCCACTGTTTAAAAAAGGAAGTAGACAAAAAACAGGTGACTATAGACCAGTTAGCTTAACTTCGGTAGTGGGGAAAATGCTTGAATCTATCACTAAGGAAAAAATAGCAAGACACCTAGATATAAATTGTCCCATTGGGAACACCCAGCATGGGTTCATGAAGGGTAGGTCATGTTTAACTAATTTGGTGGAATTCTTTGAGGACATTACTTGCATCGTGGACAATGGGGAACCTGTGGATGTGGTGTATCTGGATTTCCAGAAGGCATTTGACAAGGTGCCACACCAAAGGCTGCTACATAAGATAAAGTTGCACGGTATTACAGGTAATGTATTGGCATGGATAGAGGATTGGTTGACTAGTAGAAAACAAAGAGTTGGGGTAAATGGGTGTTTTTCTGGTTGGCAGTCAGTGGCTAGTGGTATGCTTCGGGGATCAGTGTTGGGACTGCAATTATTTACACTTTACATAGATGATTTGGAGTTGGAGACTAAGTGTGGTGTGTCAAAATTTGCAGAAGACACTAAGATGAGTGGTAGAGCAAAGTGTGCAGACAACACTGAAAGTCTGCAGAGGGATATAGATAGTCTAAGTGAGCGGGCAAAGGTCTGGCAGATGGAGCACAATGTTGATAAGTGTGAGGTCATCCATTTTGGTAGGAATAACCGCAAAATGGACTATGTTTTAAATGGTAAAAAATTGCAGCACGCTGCTGTGCAGAGGGACTTGGGTGTCCTTGTGCATGAATCGCTAAAAGTAGGATTGCAGGTGCAGCAGGTGATTAAAAAAGCAAATGGAATTTTGTCTGTCATTGCTTGAGGGACGGAGGTTAAAAACAGGGAGGCTATGCTGCAGCTGTATAGGGTCCTGGTGAGGCCACACCTGGAGTACTGTGTGCAGTTTTGGTCTCCTTACTTGAGAAGGGATATACTAGCACTGGAGGGGGTGCAGAGGAGATTCACTCGGTTGATTCCAGAGTTGAGAGGGTTGGATTATGAGGAGAGACTGAGTAGGCTGGGATTATACTCATTGGAATTCAGAAGAATGAGGGGAGATCTTATAGAAACGTATAAGATTATGAAGGGAATAGACAAGGTGGAGGCAGGGAGGTTGTTTCTGCTAGCAGGTGAAACTAGGACTAGGGGGCATCGCCTCAAAATAAAGGGAAGCGGATGTAGGACTGAGGTCAGGCGGAACTTCTTCACCCAAAGGGTTGTGAATCTGTGGAATTCCCTGCCCAGTGAAGCGGTTGAAGCTACCTCGCTGAAAGTTTTTAAGGCAAGGCTAGATAAATTTTTGAACAGTAAAGGAATTAAGGGTTATGGTGAGCGGGCAGGTAAGTGGAGCTGAGTCTCAAAAAGATCAGTCATGATCTTATTGAATGGCGGGACAGGCTCGAGGGGCCAGATGGCCTACTCCTGCTCCTAGTTCTTATGTCTACGCTGGTGTTTATGTTCCACCCTATGTTGTTTGTGAATAATTTGTTGTTTATTCTTTAATGGGATGTGGGTGGCAATTGTTTGATTCTTGGCTTGTTTTGAGAAGATAATGGCAAGCTGCTGCTTTCAACTCCTGCGCTCCATGTGGTGTATGTACAACTACAGTGCTATTTGGAAGGAAGTTCTAAGATTTTGACCCAGCTATTAGTGGAGTAATGGTAATATAGTTCCAAGCCAGGATGATGTGTGGTTTGGAAGATTTCATGCAGGTGGTGTTCCCACATATCTATCACTCTTACATACTTCTAAGTGTTAAAGCATCATGTTTTTGGAAGGTGCTGTCGAAGGAACCTTGGTGAGTTGCTGAGTACACCTTGAATGTGGCTTAATGATCTGAACTGTAAATAGTTTATAGTAGTGAATGTTTATGATGTACTTGAACTGTGTTCAATATGAATCTATATTCTTTGCTTCCACTACACTTATTTGGACCTGCACCTTCAATTTATTTGAGATAATGAAAGGAGCTGCAGCAGTATAATACTTTTTCAAACCACATGTTGACTTAAGTTTGTATGTAGTTGTTCTTCTTTTGCAGTTTTTAATTTTAGAATTGTTAAAGGAATGACAGCTTTCTTACAATGATTTAAAAAGCTTAAAAACTATTGTGGAATCTTTATACATTTCAGTTTTTCAGGTGCAACATAGATTAGGAAAGATCTATCACCTTGACTGCTTGGGCGGTAAACCGACTTGATGTAGAATCCACTGATTTGCTATCAATGGTGATGAAACTGAGCGACGTGTTGTATGTGGGCTATTTGTTCTGAAGGTTTACTGGTTTCTCTGAATGGTGTAGCACCATTTACTTCATGGGGAAAGGAGAATTTTCCTATCACGATGAACGTTACATCTGAGGCTGATTACTAATGTTCTACATCCACAGTAATGTTATTTTCGTAGAGATCTGCTACATTATCAGTGGGAAAGGTGGAATTCCTTTCTGAATTTCCATGTTAAAAGATTTTCTTGGAGATAAAACACAGTGTAATCATTTCCACCCAGTTTTTTCCTCAGTCAGAATTGTATTTTCCTCTTGTCTGTTCCTAGAATCAGAGATCAAAAAGGCAGGTGAAAGTACACAGAGTAGAAGTAGAGAATTTTAGATATATTTCTGCTTTCTGAAGCATTTTGTTTTGCAAAGTTTTCTTTTTGAGCTTAATGTGCTGTGGTACTCTTCTGTGGCATTATACCTTGTCCAACTGAATGTCAGTTGGCTCTTCGGCCATGAAAATTATTTTTGTTCTCACAAGGCAGTCCCTCAGACTGAGGATTACTTTCATAGTTAAGACCATTAGCACAGCAGGGGTGAAGAGTGAAGACATTGGAAGGAAATGGTATGGTAGAAAGAGGTGCACATCTGAACAATTTAACTTCAAAATTTTTCACTTGTCATCTCACTGCTTGGAATTGTGGTGAGAAAATAGGCTAATAAGATCTTGGGTTGTTACAGGCTCAAGCAGCCTGCTTTTGCAAGGGAAAAGGAGGTTGTGATACTTTAAGAGAAAGGAATACCAAGTCAGTTTCAGAAGTGTGCGTCAGAAAAATAAAAATTTTGCTGTTGTTCCCGTTGCTTTTATAGTCTTCTTAGGCAGTACCTCAAGATTGAGGATGCCTTGTCTCATTTCAGAGTTCTGGGACCTGAGGCGACTAAACAGTCCGATGCTGCCACAAGTGGTGTTAGAAGAAACAGATGGGTTGGATGTTTGAGTTTTTGGATGATCCATTTGTTTGCGCTTGGACTCCACCTGTTGGGTCTGTTGGAGATTGGAAAGATGCTTGGTACTTGATGCTTCTTAAGTTTATGCAGTCTAGGGCATGAGATACCCACAAATGGTTGGTATGATTTTTTATTTCCCCTGGAGGCTTACAGGACATCCTTGAAGTAATTTCTCTGGCCTCCTTTCCACGATGAAGCTCAGAGTAGAGAGCTTGTTTTTGAAGTCTTGTGTCAGACATGCAATGTAGCCATTTAACACAGCTGACTGAGAGTAACCAGTGGTACAATACCAGGGCTGTTGGCTTGAGAGAGGACACTGATATTGGAGCACCTATCCTGTCAGTGGATTTTGGGATTTGTGGAGATGTCACTAGTTATATTTCTATCGGGGTTTGAGATGTCTGCTGCCCATGTCTCCAATACAGGCAGCACTAGTGCCCTGCAGGTTGAGCTGTGTTCCCTAAATAGCCAAAAGCTGTACTGGCATACTGGAGGCAAAATTATATTTTGTTGTCTATGTCGGAGGAGACTCTGAATTGATTCACATTGGTAAAAATCTTGATATTCATGGGACAGTGATTGTACAGTGGGAACAAGCTGGTAGAGGAATTTTGTCTTCTGGATTTTTAGCCTAACAACCATTCTCTCATGCTGTCTGTGTACTGTAGTTCAGTGACTGAGAGTGGGGATGGTCTTGGTTCTAGACAGGAAGGGTCATAATTTGAACAGTTTCATGCTTATCCTGTTGAGAAACTTTACTCCAGCAAGAAGCTTTATGTATATGGAGTGAAGTGTTGTGATGCAGAAGATGAAGTGTGTTGGTGTGATGACAAAGTTTTGCTTGACCCCAGTTTTCATGTGTATTTGTGGCTAAAATGAATCTGTTGGTGAAGATTATGGCTTGCATGCTGTTATGCAGCAGATAGAGAATAGTAGTGAATTTCTGCAGACAGTCAAATTTGAAGAGAACGTTCCATAAACCATTCTGGAGGACATTCAAGGCTCTTTGAGGTTGAAGAAGACCAAGTATGAAGTTTGTTGCTGCTCTCCGCTTGGACTTGTCTTGTTGTGCCTCTTGGTGAATGGAAATCATGTTGACTCTAACAGGTGCTCTTCAGTCACTGGAGAAGAGAACTTTTGCAATGATGTTCCTTGAAATGGACAGCAGAACAACCCCTCTAGTTACTGCAATCAGTTTTATCTCTTTTCTGTTGAAAGTGGTCACAATTACAGCATCTTGGGAGATCTGTTGGAATGCTCTCCTCCTCCTAGCTGATGGAGGTGAGGGGTATTACAGCTAAGTCTAATCCAGCTTTCCTCTGAGATCCTCATTCATATACTTTCCCTCAGGCATTTATAAATTCACTGGAGCAGCAACAACCACTGCTAAATTTTACATTCCCTAGCTCAGTATAGTTTTGGAATCAGCCTATGTCATGACAGGGTCTAGGTGTTGAGTGGACGTAGGCATGCAATGTGGTGTTTGGACTTTAAAATAATTGAACTTGATATTGAGTCCTGAAGGCTGCAGGATCCGCAAGCAGATGACATGTTTTTCCAGCTTGCACTGAGCTTTGCTGAAGCACTGCAGCAGGCCCGAGACACAAATATTGGCCAGAGAACTTGTTAGTATGGTGAAGTGGCAAGCAACTGGAAGCTCAGGATAATTTTAAAGGACAGAATGTGGGTGTTTTGCAAAGCACTCAACCAGTTTATGTTTTGTTTCTCCACAGCCGCACCCCCCCACCCCAATGTAGAGGAAATCACATTGTTAGCAGCTTAACATTGAAAATGGGGACTGGGGCAAAGGGATGCTGATGATTATTTGGGAAAGGCTAGGTATTTGTCAAGGTTTCTGAAGGTGCTGAGAAGCAGTAATGTCGTCAGATGTACAATAGAACTTCATAACAGAAGGGCGGATATGGCTGAATAATGATGAATGATGAAACCAGGGGGTTGGGATGCAAAGGAGGCCAAAATTAGGAGACTGAACACCTCAAACTGAGAGAAAGCTGGAGGAAATTTAGGATGGGATTTGAAAATTAAAATGAAAGTTTCAAGATAAAGTAAGAAAATATATCACAATTATATAATGCTCTCTCGGATCCAGGCACACGCCAAAGCACTTTACAGTTGATGTTCCTTTTAAAAGGCAGAGTCTCTGCTATAATTATAGGAAACAGCAAGGTCCCAGAAACAGAATTGTGTTAAGGATGTGGATAACTGTACTGTTACAACATTGAATTAGGCTAAAATACACATGCCTACTGTTTAAACCTACTGAAAGGTTTTAAAAAATGCTACCACTTATCTGGATTCTTGATGAAGTAGCATTTTACAGTCAGCAGGTAGTGTTCCTCAAATTATTTGTCACTAGTGCAAAGCTAAATAAAATACAAGAGACGTCTGCCACCACTAAAAAGATAACATAGTTCCTGAAAAATAGTAAGCATATATTGAATATATTTATTTAAATACTAATACATTGGAAGTGGTATTTCTAGGGTGTACAGATGTCACTTTACAACAATCGCAAAATAATTACAAAGCATTGGATTTTGCTGATCTATTTTTCTAACTTTAAGTTTGAAACTGACAAAACACATTTCAGCCTGCGAAGTTCCTAACTGATCGGTGAATAACTTCAGTAGTTGTTACTGTTGTGATGATTCAAACAAAACAATATCGTTTAAAGGTAGTTTACTATTCAGCAAGCTGCCTATTCAGGGCATTTGGTCTCTTCAAGTTTCTCCCCCTCCCCTTTAAGACAATGGAGGTGAAATTTCTATCAAGGCCCAGTTTAAACTCCACCTGATTTTTCTCTCACTGAGTTGAATTTTGCTCACACTGGAAAACAGTGCTGCAACACGTGGGAGCTACAATACTGCATCCAAAAATTGGTGGTATATAGCTTAGGGTAAAACTAAAATGGATAAATCATTGCAACTGCATATAAGTGCTTATCCATCACACTTTCGGTGGACCCTACATAATGATCAAGAGATAAACTCTTGCTGGGCATTATTTCCCCAGTCTGCCTCAGTAATTTTAATGCACACACCACTGACCCAGCTGAGATAATCAAACTCCATATATATTAATGATTTATGTGGGATCTTGCAGGCCATATTGCAGGGTGTATTTAACCTCTAAGCTATCGCAAAGCTTCTAACAATTTTATGAAAACATGCATTTAAGATGGTGCTAATTTGTCGTATGAATCCAAGAAGGCAAGTAGGGTAAAAGTGAAGGACATCACATCTTCTTTTGCTGTCTGTGATATGGCTGATTATATCGTCATGCATCATGGATGACAAACATTACCATGCTGATTAATCATGCACCATCCATGATGCCACGGGTCATACATTTAGTTGTTTCATTTCAAATAAAATACACCATTTCTGAGGTACATAATACAGATCTGTGAGTATAAACAGCTAACTGCTGTAAGAAAAGAACCAATGTGCTGTTGGTTATTTAATACAGGTAATGATACACCTCATGCATCACCTTTCTTTAAGCAGTATTTTATTATCTTCACCAAATCCTATCAGACCTTTGGTAATTATCTTGTGTATCTAGATTTGGGAAAGGGTGAAAGAGGGTTTAGGTTGTAACTGCTTACCTAAATTTCTCTCTCTCTCTCTGAGGAAGAAACCTTAGGTCAGCAATGTCTAGATTACATCAGAAAACTACAGCCATTAATGCACATCTCATCACCCCTATGGTGCAATATATCAGGGCACTAACAACCTCAAGCTGCTCCTTCAGTTGGAATCAAGTACAGACAACTTTCTATTGAGCTGGTCACTATTGGAAGATAAACAAATAAAATTGGAAAATAATGTTCTCAATTTCCATAGCAAGGAGCTGTTCCTGTTTGGGAAACAATACTGAAGCAAAGTTGGCTTCTTTGAAGTTGGGGGGGTGGTTTTGATTTTCCCGTTCTGCTTTTTTGTTAACTAAAGATACGTTCCCATTCCACACCTTCCATTGTAAGCATGGTTGTCAAACTCACATGATAACCAATGCTTTATAGTGTCAGTGTATTGGACCACTATATTGTCCTGGTGTAAACTTTACCTCAAATGTCTGAATTATTGCTAATACGAAAATTGAGTCAAATGATCTTGCTGTTATGAAGTGGAACTGCATTAGGGCAGTGATGCTGTATCTGTGTAAAACATCATCATCCTATTAAGTGAAACATACCATGGAACCAACTTTTAGCCACATCTAGGTTTGATACGATTAATATTTAGCTTGATGTGGTATTTGTAATCTGCTCCCTAACTTCCAGAGGTAGGGTTTTAAAAATGTCATCTTCTACAATCAATTGGTTTTTGCGAAGAGAAACACATTGTCCCAATTCAACTGGAAGTTTATCCAGTTTGTTGACTTTAATGTCCAGAAATTGTAGTTGCCGGAGACATCCGATAGAAGGAGAGAGGTAAGTTAAGTTGTTATGTGAGATGTTCAGCACACGAAGCTTGGTGCAAGAGAAAAGGTTTTCTGGTACTTCAGTCACCTTATTGCATTCTATAGCAAAATGCTGCAGCTCTACGAGCTGGTCTATGTCAGGAGGGATCTTGGAGATGTGATTGTGCGATACATCCAGGAAGAGTAGCTTTGTAAGTTTAAACAGACTTGGAGGCAGGAATTCAATCTTGTTCTTATTGAGATAAAGCATTTCAAGTTTAGCAATTTTGGCAATGTGAACAGGAATTGAAGTGATGTTGTTATGCCATAACCTGAGACAGATGAGTTTTCGAAGGTTTTGGCAACTGGCAAGCTCCTCTGTTGAACTTAGGTTGTTGTCTTTGAGATCCAGTTCCTGTAAGTTGGTTAAGCTGAAGATGGCACTAGGAATTCTTTCCAAATTACAATGGAGCAGCCTCAACAGAGTCAGGCAGAAGAGCTTCTTAATGTTTGCAAGAGATGTTATTTTTACACCCTCGTTGTGGATTATCAGACATAGAAGGTGAGGTGCCATGTCTAAAATTGCAGCTGGCAGCTTGGTTATGTTAGTTTTCAGATGCAAAGTGTCTATCTTAGGTAGCTCACGAAACATTTGCAGAGCTGTGGAGATTTTGCTGTCTGTTTGCAGTTGCCCTTCAATATAGAGCTCACGCAAACTTTTCAGGGTGAATATCCACGGAGGTATTTCATCAGCAATACCAAATCGTACACGTAAAGTTATCAAATTCTCCTTCAAGAATAAAAGTGCCTGCCTTTCCACCTTAACTGAACAATTGTATAACCACATTTCTTTCATCATTTTCAGGTTAGAGATGGCCGCAGAAATGGCAACACCTTTGATGAGTTCCAGCTTTAATACCTCAATCTCAGTAAGGTCATAAACCTGGATTGGAATTCCAGGCATCATGAAGAGATGCATCTCAACTTTGTTCTCAATGTTTGTGAAGAGACGCTGTTTTAGCCGCTCCTGACTCCACTCATGATTCAAATTGAGCTGAAGAAGTTTGTTCTCACTCACATCTGACAGAAACACGGCAAACTTCCGGGCATAAAGTTTGTCGTACTGATCGATAAGATGAAGCAAGAATGCAAAATCATTTCTTACATCAGGAATATCATCCATCTCAGTCTCAACCCTCACATTTTCAAATGAATACTCTTTCAATTTGTAATAGAGTATCCAGTGTAGTGTATACAGACAAGTGCAACTGTATAAGACAATTGCAGTTATATACACTAAGGATAACATTCGAAACATCCTCCATAAACCATGAATGCAGAAGAAGTCAGTGAACCCTGTGATGTGCAGTGCATCAACACAGTGGATATTATTACACATTTGAGGGATGAAAATGCTGATGTAGACAAGGATAACAACGCTTTGTACAGCTCGGACAATGGTCTGATTCAAGTACATTGTATAGAGAATGTCTCCCTCTTCTGTGTGGAGGCGGAACTTCTTCACCTTTTCAAACAATGATTTCGCCTGTTCGCCTTCTTTTTTATCCAAAATTTTCACCGAGGAATTGTCCACCATTATACCACCAGCAGCTTTCAAAACTTGCGAGGAACTTTTGGATAAAAGAGAAACTTTATCCGCTTTATGGACGTCATTACTGAAAGCCATTTCTTGTGACAATGACTCAGAAGAATCAACTTTCATTGGACTATTAATAGAAGATAGCGATTGATCTATATTTGATTCTGAGACTATAGGTATTCTGGGGGTAGACTCCTCATACACTGTTTCTGACAGCGCTTTGGTGGTCCATGGAGAGTCTAGGCATTTCCCAAGCACAGTTATAAAATGTTCTATCTTTGAACTTGTGCCAGGAAATTTGAACCAAAAGTTGCTACTGATTAGAAATATTAGAGAATGCAGAAGTACCAGATAAGGGAAATATTTGGAAAACCATATGACTGCATTATCATAGCACCACTGATTGATAAGGTAATATTGCTGGACATCTAGGCCAGTCTGGAATCCAGTAGCAAACACACTAAAGTTGAGCTCCTCCAAAACAGAGTGGTTCCACTGGCGCTCTTGAATGGAGAGACCCTCTGGAACCGGGATACACAGAATCTGCTCATTTGATACCTGAGAAATAACAGATTGAACATTTATTAACTAATTAATTAAGCCAGATCAATTAAATAGTCACTTTGTAGATCGTGTCCTGCTCCATTTTACTTTCAATGCATGATACCAGGAGGGCTAATCTTTTCCCGTTCTGACTTCATGGCTCCAATTTACTTACTTTGACAAGGATGTCACTCTCACCCCTAGATTTTGTTTTATCTGTATTACTCCAGCCACAGAGGAGCAAATTATCTAAAATACTGTATTATTATGCAGTAAGAGGACATTTTCAGCAAAGATCAACTTGCCCAGAGGAGAAACACAGTAAAATAAAAGTATACTTGGAAATGAATGTACTGGTCATATGGGAGCACTGTTCTGAGGTACACAAAACAAGTTGAAACAGTATACATCACTCAGCAGTTTTACTGTTTTGTTTCCTTCTAGATGGCTGGAGAAACTATCATGTCCTATACCTTGACTGTGATAATGTATTTGAGAAATCAGTAATTTTTTTGTTTCTCCAGCCTGAAGAACAGCATTCATTCCATGCGGGCTGAAAAACCATATCCTGCCAAATAGGCCATGAACATACATTCTGGTAGATTTTATAGGCCCCTCTCATTACAGTATTCTTAGTCTATAAATAGTGTCTGGCCCTCACAGCTCCAAAACTGATATTCTGTGAAGTATTCTGTGCACATAGAACACTAATTCATATAGATAGAAACCAGGAGTCATATTTTATTTGGAATATTTCTTACATCTCCAACAATTTATGCAAATCATGTGTAAGATGTACATCAAGAACAAGAAGGTACAGATTTAAATGTAGAAAATGGGATATGAGAAAATACCTTTGCTCACAGAAGATGATTTCAGTCTGTAATGCACTCCTGGAAATGTAGTGGACGCAGGTTTAAATAAGGCACTTGAGGGCATGAGGTGATTGTTTGTATTCAAATAATCTGTAACGGTTTGGGGAAAAGGCACGGGGATGACAATAAGTCATACCGTTCATCGGGTAGAGGTCGGGACACGGTTGGACGAATGGTCTCCTTCTGTGCCATAAAATTCCTTATGATTAACCACAATCATAAGGAATGGTGGAACAGGAAAATCAAACCCTGAAAACAATGCAGATTATCCAGCACGTTGGATTAATATATTATTTGTAACTAATGGTCACACGATCAATTACAGGTATTTTACTTCACTAGTTGAAATGAGATAGCTAATGAGGATGCCTGCCACCTCCTCACTCCATCGTTCACCTTACTCTTACAACAGATATCCAACCACAGATGGCTAAAGTTAATGGGAGAACACGTTCACAGGACGACTGAATTTGTAGCCTGGCATGTTAAGAAAAGCCAACTGTAGATGAAAAATATTAATCAAAAGGCTCAGCTTTTTGAGTATCAGATGGGAAATGTGGTGATAGTCTTAAACTATTTAAGAAGGAAGCATGCCTTTGAACCCAAGCAGATGGAACCTTACGAAGTTGTGGATAAGCCAGCCCCACTATGTACTTAGAGATAGTAGGAACTGCAGACGCTGGAGAATCTGAGATAACAAAGTGTACAGCTGGATGAACACAGCAGGCCAAGCAGCATCAGAGGAGCAGGAAAGCTGACGTTTCAGGCCTGGTCCCTTCTTCAGAAATCTATGTCCTTACTCCAGATTCTGGTAAAGGAGGCCTAAATGGTTCACCACCAGTCAGTTGAAAAGTCACAAAAAATAACCACTTCACAATTTTTGCTCACAGATCATTAATAGATGCTCCACTTAAACTTGTGATAGACTGCCAACAAAAATTGGTGCCAAGCAGCCAAAAGTCATCATCAATATAAAGTGAGCATTGACTTTATGGTCTACTGATCTGACCATACAGAACAACAAAGAAGATCAAGGCAACATTTGGAGAGTGGCCTCGGGGAATGGGTGTGAACGTGACTGTTTATTGTAATTATTGTGGCTAGAAAAGACAAAGCACACATGCTAAGGGTGGAGGACGAGGATTGATGGATGGGAAGTAATGTGTAAATGTTCTAACTTGGAAAAGAAGAGGAGGGAAACTTAATGTCTGAATTCCTGCATTTGGCTAGAAACTCTGCAAACAGCAAATGAGGACATATTAAACTGCCCAAATGTGAGCAAAAGACATCAAGAGGTGATAGGATGCTTTAACACAGGCCTCTTATGTAGAAACAATCTGGGTAAAAAGACAGACAGTGATTCAACAAATTAAGATACTTAAAAAGAAAGATCAGGGAGGCTGGGTTAGGAATAACATGAAGAAGACTGCCTTCCAATAGAAAAAGGACAAGTGAGTGGATTAGTAGTTGCCCATACTAACAAACAATTACAGGATGATGTTTGATACAACTGTGTTGGAAGGGGAGGCAACGGCCTTAGTGGTATTATCACTGGATTGTTAATGCAGAGATACAGGGTAATGTTGTGGTAACTCAGGTTCGAATCCCACCACGGCAGATGATGGAATTTGAATTCAATATGAATCTGGAATTAGGAATCCAATAATGACCATGACTCCGTGGCCGACTGTCGGAAAAAGCCCATCTGGTTCACTAAGGTCCTTTAGGGAAGGACCATCCTTAACTGGTCTGGCCTACATGTGACTCCGGACCAACACACAATGTGGTTGATACTTAACTGCCCTCTGTGCAATTAGGGATAGGCAATAAATGATGGCCTAGTCAGTAATGCCCTCATCCCATGAATGAATTAAAAAATCAATTGACAGTAGTATCTAGCATAGTCCAACGGGAACAATGTCCACCGCCCTGCCCCGAAAAGTTTTATCCACAAGTAGACTGAACGTACTAAGAAATACTGGTATAAACATGAGCCAGGATTTTCTAGAAAAATATCAGCCACAGGATATCTGGAAATCATGGAATACATGGCATGCGAAAGAAATAAACATGATAGAAAATGGAAATTGATGAAAATGTAAAGAGACAATGGATAGAAACATCAGAACATGTGATAGCATAGTCAAGTCTGATGTAGCCATATGCATGGAAAGATATGATATACACAATGTCTCACACAAAACCTTCACCATGTCCTGTCCCAAAAACAGCATGTTCCCAGCAGCGGCGGTGGCACAGTTGAATACTCAGGAGAGAGTTGACCTGGAAGTCCTCAACACTGACTGCAAACGCCATGACATCTCATAGGCGGGGGCTTGGAAGCCTTATACTGACCACATCCTGCCCACCCATCTCCTGATGAATCAGTACTTCCCGATGTTAAACACCACTTGGAGGAAGCAATGAGAGAGGCAAGAGTGCAGAATCTACACTGGTTGGGGACTATAATACCTATCTCCAAGAGTTGTTTGGCAGCGCCACTACTGACCAAGCTGGTCAAGTCTGAAAGGATGTGGCTGTTTAAGTGGTTCTATGGCAGATGGTAAAAGGACCAACAAGAAGAAAAAACATACTTGACCTCATTCTCACTAATCTCCCTATTGCAGATGCGTTTGTCCATATGAGTATTGGAAACGACCATCGTTCAGTAGACAAAGCCCCATCTTCACAATAAGAGTACCCCCCACTATTTTGTGTTGCACTATCATCATGCTAAATGGGCACAGGCTAAATGCCATGGGTGGCATAGTGGTTAGTGCCTCACAGCATCAGGGACCTGGGTTTGATTCCAGCCTTGGGTCGCTGTCTGTGTGGAGTTTGCATGTTCTCTCTGTATCTGCGTGGATTTACACTGGGTGCTCTGGTTTTCCTCCCACAGTGTAAAGATGTGCAGGTTAGCTGGATTGGCGATGCTAGATTGCAAGCAAAGTGGGTTAGCCTTGGTAAATGCAGGGTAACAGGAGAGGGTAGGGTGCTGTGTTTGGGTGGGATATTCTTCAGAGGGTTGGTGCAGACTCAGTTGGCTGAACTACCCTCTTTCTGCATTCTCGGGATTCAATGATTAAATCGAATAGACTTAGAAGAGATTCAGTAATCCAATAATCCAATAATCCAGGCATCCACAAGGCACTACGGTCTACGAACTGCAGCAGAATTCTGCTCCAACACAATGTGCAACCACGTTACTCTGCATATCCTATCTCTACCATTACCATTACCATTAAGTTGGGAGATCAAACCTGGTTCAACATGGAGTGCATGAAGGCATAAATAAAACTGAAGTGTCAATCTACTAAAGCCACAAAAAAGGATTACTTGCATGATAACCAGCATAAGTAACAAATGATAGACAAGCAGACCATAGGACTGCTCTCTCATTAGAGAGAAACAACTGGTGGTGGTTTAACCTGAGGGTCACCACACCGCAGGTAGGGGGCAGGTAAGAATAGGTAACCTCAACAGGTCTGGGGTTTGAACCCGCACTGTTGGTGTTACTCTGCATTGCTAACTGACTGTCAAGCCAACTGAGTTAACCAACCCCAATATATCTGCAATTTTTCAGTGTCATTGGGTCAAAATCCTAGAACTCTCTCCTGCACTTTGTTGTGGGTCTTTTAACATCAAAGGGACTGCAGTGATTCAAGATGGCAGCTCACCACCAATGTCTGAAGGGCAACTAGTGATGCAAAATAAATTCTAACCTAGCTGCACTTTGTCATTCTAGATCATAATTGTTGTAGGTTTGGAAGGTGTTTTCTAAAGTATCTTGGTGAATTTCTGTGGTCTATCTTGGATTTGGCATGTACTGCTGCTACTGAGCGTTGGTAGTGGAGGGAATGTTTGTTGATGTGGTACCAATTAAGCCAACTGCTTTGTCCTGGATGGTGTCAAGCTTCTCGAGTATTATTGGAGCTGCACTCATCCAGTGGGGAGTATTCAGTCACACTCCTGACTTCTGCCTTGTGGATGGTGGACAGGCCTTGAGAGTCAGGAGGGAGCTACTAACTGTAGGATTCCTAGCCTCTGACCTGCTCTTGTCATCACAACATTTATATGACTACTCTAGTTCAGTTTCCGGTCAATTCAATAGCAACTCCCAGGATGTTGACCGTGGAGCAGTCAGTGATGGTTACCCCTGAGACTATCAAGCTTTGCTAGTTAAATTCCTCGTATTGGAGACGGTCATTGCCTAACGCTTGTGTGACATCAATGTTACTTGCTAATTGTCAGCCCAAGGCTGGATATTGTCCAGGTCTTGCTGAATTTGGACATGGACTGCTTCAGTATCTGAGGAATGCTCATATTTCATGGCTCGTATGTCCAATTATGTAATATATGTGAAGCATCTATGGTGTAGCTTTCTTGATTGATTGATTGATTTATTGTTGTCACATGTACTGTGAAAAGTGTCGTTTTGTGTGCTATTCTCGCAGACCGTACCATACAAAGTGCATCAAGGTAGCAGAACAGAGTGCAAAATACAGTGTTACAGAGAAAGTGCAGGGAGAGAGATCAGAATTTATATTTGAGAGGTCTGTTTAAAAGTCTGATAATATCAGGAAGCAGCTGTTCTTGAATCTATTCATACGTGTAGTCAAGCTTTTATATCTTCTGCTGGATGGAAGAGGGTGGAAGAGAGTATAACTGGGATGGGAGGGGTCTTTAATAATGTAGGTTGCTTTCCTGAAGCAGTGGGAAGTATAGATGGAGTCAATGGGTTCTTGTTATGTAATCTGTAAACACTGATCTAAATCTTACAAATTACAGTTGGTTCTGATATAACGTGTTTCTTCAACACAAATTGGCTTTAATGCGATTAAAGAATGTAGACCGCTATTTGTGGAACGCAAACTTTCCTCACCTGTATTGGCTATAACGTAATTCCAGCCCCGTTAGTTTAAATGGCACGGCTACTGCACAATTTTCTTATAACGCAAGATCGCACGAGAACGGAATTATCTCGTTATATCAGAACCAACTGTACAGATTGTTTTTGTAGGTTTAAGAACATGAGAGTCTTCTTGATATAATATATACCTTGCCTCACACTAAGCAATCCTTCCACGTCTATTGAGGCTTGTTTGTGAGCCATCGGAACCATGTGACCTACACATCAGCTCTCTAAGTGGAGATGATTCCTGATTTATTCTTAACAACAGTTATCCAGGAAACAATCAGATACTGCTGGATGTAAAAGTTTAGCTACCACATTTAAAACAGTCTCAAACCTCACAGTTAAAGGAAACTTGCATTCTAGAGCACAAGGAGAACTAAGCAGAGAAGTAAAGGAATAATTCTGATTTTTGAATACTGTGACATAATTGGAATAAAACTCCTTTGTTTCTTTGTCTTCCCTACTAAACCAAATTGAAGCAGAATGCTTCCTTTAGCTCTCTGAGGCATTGCAAACCAAGTACAATGATATACTCGCATTATGTCATCCCAATGATCTTCAGTGTAGAAAGATGATAGACAAAGGCAAATTTCATTGCTGTATATAAAAACATTCAATAACATAAAATTTTAATTGATGTATAAAGTAAAAGGAGATTATTAGTTTAAAATACAGTGGAAAAAGAACTGGAACATATCAATGGAAATCACAGACTTGTTACAGCTGTGACAATACTATAACTTTAAGAGGTGTATTTTGTCTTCTTTTTTGAAGAGAGGTTTTAAGACAGACACATTAAGCAGACAGCCAGAGCCACTAGAGTAAACAGCTTGTGAGGTCTTGAGATAACACAGTGTGGAGCTGGAGGAACACAGCAGGCCAGGCTGCATAAGAGAAGCAGGAAAGCTGACATTTCGGGTCAGGACCCTTTGTCAGAAATGGGGCCTTGGGGTTTTTCAAAAAAGTTGGAACAACAGAAGCAGCCTGAATGGGTGTGGTCAAGCTCTCACATAACCAGGATTTTTAGTTTATAGCTTTCAGCAGTTGTTGCTGAAGTCTCAGCATGGTTGGAAGCTGCCGAAAATCTCTCCCCGCTGCTACGCTCCCATAATTTTCTCTTGAATTTTTTTACCTCCTCGGCTGCTGGAGTTGCGTGTGAGATGATTTGTTTTCTGAATTTGAATTTATCAAACACAAAGATGTGTTTACAGGATGGTACTATATTAGAACAGTTAATTAGTAGCAGTTACTGTATCTATTGTTCTATTAAGTTTTTGAATAGAGTTGTTATTCCAATTCCTTCTTTGTTTTGTTGCATTTTAACTATAGTGAATGAATAAAGTGTGTTTTAAATCCAGTAGTTTGACCATTCGAATTGCATCTGGAATGCAACACCTTGCATTTACCTTTAAATAAGATAAAGTTAGGGTCTAGACAATCTTCTGAATATTTTGAGGGGATTTGGTCTGGTCCGTAACAAATTGGGGGCTCTTGTCGGGATCAAAATCTCTAAATCCACGTTGGGTTTGGAATGATTGGACTCAAAGGCAGTGAGTGGTAAGTGTTAGTGTCTTTTATTTTGGGCATTAAATTCGGTTGATTTAACCAGGGTGTGCCTTTTTCAGTCACTAAGAGTTTCCTGGAGGTGAAAGAGTTTTACAGAAAGTGAGCAGGCAAGGCTTTCAGAATTGGCAAACAAACTGGAGTTGGGGTTGCCTGTATCAAAGGGGAAAGGGGAGATAGTTGTGGTAATCGCACAGCATTTACAATTGCCAGGAATGCCGTCAGAATCTTTGGAATTTTTTTTCCCTATATTCATTCAAGGGATGAGGGCATCGCTGGCTAGGCAGCATTTATTGCCCATTCCTAATTGTCCAGAGGACAGTGAAGAGTCAACCACATTGCTCTGGGTCTGGAGTCATATGTAGGCCAGACCAGTTTAGAATGGCAGTTTCCTTCCCTAAAGAATATTAGTGAACCAGATAGGTTTCTCTGACAATCAATAATGGATTCACCGGCATCGTTTAGATTTTTAATTCCAGATATTTACTGAATTTAAATCCCACCATCTGCTGCAGCAGGATTCGCACCCGGGTCCCCAGAACAGTCTCTGGATTAACAGTCCAGCCATAATACCACTAGGCCATTATCTTAAAAATGCAACAGCTTGAACATGAAACGGAAATGAAACGGTCTGAATTACGATTAAAAGCTGAGTAAAAGCAGAAAGGGAGAGTTTGAACTTCAGAGGTTAGCAACTAGACAGGCAAGTCAACTTAAAAGGGAGGAGGCGAAGGTAGAAGTTAGGCTTAGTGAGTAGGATAGTGACGATGAACTCATCATAGCCAAAGGCCCGGTGGGGATCTGTTCAAATATATCCAAGCCTTTTTCATTTCATTTGAGAAAGTAGCTAAACAAACGAAATGGCCGGTGACCATGTGGGTATTATTGATCCAAACAAAGTTGGTGGGTAGAGCTGAAGAGTTATTTGAATCAACATCTGGAGATTACACTAAGGTGAAAACTGCCATCTTAAGTGTTTATAAGCTAGAACCAGAAGTCTACAAGAGTTCAAAAATTCACTTCCTGAAGTAGTGAGAACTCATATGGAAGAGCAGAGAGTTAAAATTGCAAGATTAGCAGTAGAAATGGCAGATGATATGATTTTGTTCATAAATCAAAGTTTAGCTTCCAACATCAATTTCAGTCTGAGGCTGGATAGAAATTTGGGAAAAGAGAAATCCTCAGGTGGTAAGGGAGAAGGAGATCTCATTGAAGCTGGTGAAGATTGTTTACCGCAGGGTAAAAAGGAAACCCATGAGGGGGAAAGAGAAGTAAAATTGCTCAAGTGTTTTCACTGTAATAAAGTAGGCCACATGAAGTCGCAGTGTTGGTGGTTTAGGGAACGCACTGGGAAGATGGATGTAGGAAAACAGGATAAGCCAGTGAGTTTTGTTTCGTTGAAGTGGTAAAGGAAAGGACAACGGAAGCTAAAAAGCTGCATCAGAATGTACAGGTTGATCTGGGGTTGGTTGAGAAGAAAATGCCAGAACTGTTTAAAGAACTTACTTGCGTGGGGAAGGTTTACTGCTATATGCCAGGAAGAGCAGGTAAAGAAATTAAAATTTTAAGAGATATGGCAGCAAGTCAATCTTTGATGGTGAGAAATGAGGAGATTTGTAATTCAGAAAGATTATTGCCAGAAAAGGTGGTAATATGTGGAATTCATGGTGAGAAGAGCAGTGTTCCGTTACATAAAGTGAGATTGGAAAGTCTGATGAAAAGTGGTGGTAGGAGTAATAGAGAAAATTCTTGGTTCTAGGAATACATTTATCCTTGGTAATGTTATAGCTGGATCACGGGGAGTGTGATACTGACTGTGGTTTAAAAGCCAGTAGAAAATCAGGCACTGAGGTGTTACAGGAAGTAGATCCTGAGATTTTTCCTGACTGTGTGGTAACAAGGTCACAAAGCCACAGGTAGAAGCAGGAGGACAAATCAAAGAACAAAGATAAGGAAGTTGAAGTTCATTTGTCAGAGACTATATTTGATCAAATGGTTGAGAAAAAAAAAACAAGAAGTGGAGGACAAAGTGGATATTTTTAGTTCAGAGAAATTAACTGAATTACAACAGAAAGATGAAAAACTAAAGCAGTCGGGTCAAAAAGCATACACAGAAGAAGAATCAGAGAGTATCCCAGCATGTTACTATCTTAAAAACAAAGTCTTGATGGAGAAATGGAGACCATCGCATATTTAAGCAGATGAGAAATGGCAGTTCATCAAGTTGTATTACTAGTGGGTTACAGAAAGGAGGCGTTGCAGGTAACACATGGATTACTAGTAGGAGGTCATTTGGGAGTAAGGAAAACTCAAGCCAAAATACAAAAACATTTTTATTGGCCTGGACTGCATATGGATGTGCTGAATTTTGCTGGACATGCCATACATGTCAGGCAATTGGAAAATCTCAGGCAGCAATAAAACCAGCACCCTTAATACCCATTCCTGTATTTGAGGAACTTAGGTCTTAACTGATTGCATAGGAATCCTACCCAAACAAAAAGTGGGAATCAGTATTAGAGATAACAAGGTGTAGAGCTGGATGAACACAGCAGGCCAAGCAACATCATAGGAGCAGGAAGGCTGACGTTTTGGGCCTAGACCCTTCATCAGAAATTTCATCAGTATTTGTTGAGTTTCAGAGTCCATTCCAATTCGCAGTATCATGGCTAAAAGGATTGTAGAAGAGTTACTCGGAATTTTACTAGATAGATTTACCCATAGATTTACAATCAGATCAAGCATCAAATTTTACATCAAACTTATTCAAGGAAGTTATGGATAGCTTAGAAATAAAATAATTCAAATCCACTGCGTACCACCCAGAATGGCAGGGAGCATTAGAATGGTGGCATCAAACTTTAAAAACCTGTTGAGGGCTTATAGTCAAGACTATCCAAAGGATTAGGATAAAGGAATTCCATTTGTACTTTTTGCAGTTAGGGATGCACTAAATGAATCTACCAAATTCAGTCCATTAGTTTTTGGACATGAGGTGAGAGGACCACTGAAATTAATTACGGAGAAATCGGTGAGTCAGAGTTCAGAGACCACACATTTGGACTGGGTGTCGAATTTTAGGGAAAGATTAAGTAGAGTGGGTGAGTTGGTTCAAGTGTTTAAAAGTAGCACAGCATGTGTTGAAACAGGAAATAGACAAGAAATCAAAAATTAGCAATTTTGCTCGTGGAGACAAAGTGTTAGTGTTACTTTCAATGGTAGGTGAATCTTTAAAAGCAAGGTTTCATGAGCCTTATCAAATCAAAAGGAAATTGAGTTAAGTGAATTTTTTGATAAGGAAGAAATCTCACAAAGTGTGACATGTGAATATGCTCAAAAAGGATTCTGTTAGGGAAGGAAAGCAAAAGGAGAATGTGTTACTTGTTATAACACAGAGGGAAGAACCAAGGTCAGGTGATTCTGAATTGGCCATTCCTGAAATTACATTGAACAATGAGAAAGTTGTCAAAAATTGGGATAAAATACTGAGTTACCTTCCAGAGGAAAACTGAAATGACCTGAACAAGTTATTACAATCAAATGGGGAAATATTTGGGAATAGGCTGGGAAGTACTAATATAATTGTGCATGATGTAGAGATAGGAAATGCTATTCCAATTAAGCAACATCCTTACAGACTTAACCCTCTAAAGTTGGCACAGGTTCAAAAAGAGATTAAATGCAGTCTCAAAGACATGAGTTGCACAAACAGAGTTCACCCATACTAATGGTGCCAAAACCAGATTACATTTGGACTACCACAAGGTCAAGTTGGTCAGGTTTTGAAGTTGGACTTACTCAAAGGATACTGGCAGATACCTTTATCAGAAGAGCGAAGATAATTTCAGGTTTCGTGAGAGGCAGCTTGGTGGCAAGAAAAAAGAACGGACTGAAATCGACAGTAATAGTGAATGTTTGCATGCTTAGAGTTAACATAATGTATATATATTGTGTGCTAACAGTGTAGGACTAAAGGTTTTTTAAAAATAAAGCCATCTTTGGACATTGATAGTTCATTTTCTTTTAAGGGCTGGGAGATGTGATGATACTGTGGCTTTGAGAGATATGTTTTGCCCTTTTTTTTGGAAAGAAATTTTAAAGTAGAGATGCTAAGCAGTCTACCAGAGCCACTGGAGAAAACAGCTTGTAAGGCCTTGGGTTTTCCTTAAAAGTTGGAACAATAGAAGCAGCCTGAATGGGTGTGGTCAAGCTCTCACAGAACCAGAATTTCTAATTTTTAGTTTTCAACAGCTGCTGCTGAGGCTACAGCAGGGTTGGAATGCGCTGTAAATCTCTCCCAGCTGCTACACTCTCAAAATTTTCTCTTGATTTCTTCCTGGACTGCTGGAGGTGCACATGGGACAGTCTGTTTTCTGAATTTGCCTTTTGCCTAGGGTGTGTTTATGGGATGGTACTATATTGGAACAGTTAATTATCAATAGTTACTGTATCTATTGTTCCATTAAGTTTTCCAATAGAATTAAGTTATTCCAACCTTTTCTGATGAAGGGTCTAGGCCCGAAACGTCAGCCTCTGTGCTCCTATGATGCTGCTTGGCCTGCTGTGTTCATCCAGCCCTGCACCTTGTTGTCTCGGATTCTCCAGCATCTGCAGTTCCTACTATCTCTTCTTCTTTATTTTGTTGTATTTTAAACTATAGTGGATGAATAAAGCATGTTTTGCTTTAAATCTGGTAGTTTGACCAATCAAATTGCATCTGGAATACAACACCTTACATTTACTTTTAAAATAAGAAAACGTTAGGGTTTAGACTATCCTCTGAATATTTTGAGAGGGTTTTGTCTAGTCCATAATCATCATCGACGGTCCCTCATAGACGAGGATGACTCTCTTTCACTCTGAGGTGAGTCTGTAGTAGGCTGTACAGACCAACACAGCTACCGCAAGCTCTCTTACACTTGCGGCAGGTGGTCATGGGAAGGGGTGGGTGGGACATTGGTGTGTCAGTGCACTCCTTTTGCTGTTTTCACCTGGCTTTCAGTTTTGCCCAATGGTAAGTCTCAAGATGCTCAATGCCTTCCCAGATGTTCCTCCTCAACCTTCGATGGTCTTGGGTCAGTGATTCTCAGGTCTCTGTGGGAATATTTCACTTCGCTAATGAGGCCTTGAGGGTATCACCTAAGCCCTTCCTCTGTCCACCTGGAGCTCATCTGCTGTTTTGAAGCTGGGAGTACAGCCCCTGCTTGGGGAGTCTCATGTCGGTCATGCAGATGACATTCTCAGCCCATTGTAGCTGATCAAGGGAGATTACTGCCTTGATGCTGGGGATGTTGGCCTAGTCAAGGATGCTGGTGCTGGTGTTGGTGCATCTTTCTTCACACCGGATTCACAGGATCTTGAACAGGCAGCATTGGTGGTACTGCTCTGATGCTTGAGGTGTCTGCTATAGTCAGTCCACATCTCAGAGCCATGTAGGAGGGCGAAAACCACCACAGCTCTGTAAACCACGATGTTGGTGTTGGATCCGATGTTATGGTCCATAAGTTAGCACAAGAGAAGGCCATTCTTCCATTATGTCTACACTGGCTGTCTGAGTGATCATGACTTATTGCATTTTCCCCTGTACCCTTATGCATTATCTCTATCCAAATAATTTTATAACGACTCTCTTCAATGCCTTGATTGAACCTGGTTCCACCACACATCCAGGCAAAATACTCTACATTTGAACTGTTCGCTGTGTGAAAACAGTTTATCAGAGTTGCTTCATTTGCAAATCACTTTTAATCTGTGCTCCTTGTTCTTCATCCCTTTACGAGCTGCAACTTTCACTCAACGTACTTTGTCCAGCCTTCTCATGATTTTGAAAACCTCTATCAAATCTTCCAGTAGCCTTCTGCTCTCCCAGAAGAAAAGTCACAATTTCTCCAATCTCTAGCTGAAATTTCTCATCCACGGAACTACTTCTGTAAATCTCTTCTTCATCCTCCCTTAAGCATTGCATTCAGAACTTAGACAATATTCCAGTTGAGGTGTAACTAGTGTGTGCACAAGTTCAGCATAACCTCCTTGCTCTTGTACTGTATGTCCCTATTAATCAAGCCCAGGGAACTGATGCCTTATTAACTCTCCATCTGGTTCTTCTATTTTTAATTACTTGTGTATATAGATGTCCAGGTCCCTTGGCTCCTGCATCCTCTTTAGAATTGTATACCTCACTTTATATTGTCTCTCCATGTTTTTCCACCAAATTTGCACACTTTTCCACAATGAACCACATCTGCCATCTCTCTTATCTATGTCCTTTTAAAGTTCCACACCATCCTCCTCACAGTTTACAATGCTTCCAAGTTTTGTATCATCCGCAAACTTCAAAATTATCCACTGTACTCCAAGATCGAGATCATTAATAGATATCAGGAAAAGCAATGGTTCCAATACAGATCCCTTGAGAACTCCACTACAAATCTTCTTCCAGCCTGAAAAATATCTATTAACTCTCTGTTTCCTTTACAGAGCCAATTTTGTATCCACATTGCTACTGTTCCTTGTTTTTCATGAGCTATCACTTTTCCCTTGTTGTATAGCACTTTATTGAATACCTTTTGGAAATCCACGTACACATCATCAGCACCACCCTCAACAAGCCTCTCTCTAACCTCTTCACAAAACTCTAGAAATTACTTTCACATGATTTTCCCTAAGAAATCTATGTTAGCCTTCCTAATCACCCATATTTGCTATGTGACTTAATTCTATCCCAACTAATTGTTACTAGAAGCTACCACCAAAGTTATACGACTCACCCGTAATTGCTCGGGTTATCCTTAACAAGGGTGTAATGTTTGAAATTTTGACCAATATCCAAGATTAAAGAAACTCACACCTGGTTTCATCATCAAACTATTTGCAAAATGGATCAATGATTAATAATGAAAACTTAAACTGTACCACCTATTGACCCCTTTACCACTAGGATCTTGAATTTCATTACAGATAAAGGACAGACGCCCAAATCAGAATCTAATACAACTTCCTCTTTATTAGTAACTCTTTACTTTTTACTAAGCACACAATCAATACACTATCTAACTGTTTGACTGGAATCTAGGTACTACCCATACATGCTGAACTGATCAGGTTCATTCTGATGAATCTGTTCTTTAAATTCTGAACTCAGAGTCTTCTCTTCTCAATAACTGGTGTTGAATTGTCACTCTTGATATCTCGATGTGCCTTCTTTTATATGTTTTCTCCCACTCTTCCAGAATGTTTTATGTCATGTATCCCTTGCACAAGACCCTCATAGTTCTGGGTCGTGTAAATACAAGACATTTGTTTCCATTGTTAGCACTGGGTATTTGCTTTGGTCAGCAGTCTAGCTTCACTTACAGATTTACACCAAGCTGACTCAAAGTCTTCATGAAGTTAGCACAGGTTCCTATCATGCTTGTTGAGCTTCAACTGTTAGCCATTGGGTCATGGTTACCAATAAGATCACACAACCTTTAAATTCCAATGCATTCATTCATACATAAAAAGAGAAAAAAAAGACAATTGTGCAGCAATTTCATGGGTAGAAAACTTACGAGGAAAGGAATCAATTCTGTGGATCAAAAGTCCATACCACAAGACTGGAACAAGACGACTTCCGTGGAGTTCTTTGGTCACTGGCAATTTTAACACATTATTTTTGACTGCTGCCATCCTCACGTTTGTGGCTGGTCACTTAGTTTTTTGTTTGTGTTGGAAGTTACTTTCTACCTCTGAGTGCTATTTCTTTTCCATTCACAGACAGAAAGAGAGAAAGAAAGAGAGAGACTTGTCTTGGCATGCAAGCTTTTAGGAAGTCTGAGTACAACTGCCCCTTCTCTCAGTTCTGTAACAAAAAGCAACTTAACTATCCAAAAGATTTTGTTGTTATTTTTTCAATCCAAATTCCAATGTACTTTTATCTCACAAGAGTATCAAATCTTCTCTAAAAGTTACATGTCCTTATGTAACCAATAAGTGAACCTGACAAAATTCCATTTTTCCTTTGAGTTATAAGAAAAACTCATTCATCTTCTGCAACACAGCAGTGTCCAACTTACCATTTTCCAGTTTAAAAATATATTCAGTCTTTACACTGCTATTTACATTAATCATCTGAATACTGGCATAGCGCTAAAGAACCCCATTACAACTATACTAAAGTGACTGCACTGTTATGTAATTTCCCTGCAGATTTTTCCCTCTATCTCCTTCCACTAGTTGGTCGTCTACAGAAAACACTGAACAATGTAATTGCACCCTTTTTTATTCCTTAGCTGTAGTCAAATTCATTCTGTCCTTGAACCTACGAGGGCCTCCTCTTTCTCCAGCATGCGATGCTCTCCTTAACCAATACAGGCACACCTCCTCCTTTTCTATCTTTTATGAAGGGATGTTGTACCCAGGAATATTTCTTGAGCCAGGTCTCTGTTATCAGCACAACATCATTTTTGCACATGGCAATCTATGTTTGTAACTCACTATTCTGATTTACCTTATTCTGTACATTCACATGCATACAGTATAGGTCTGATTCAGAAGATCCTGGGTGCATCATTCAAAGGGGCCGGGACGTGCACTAAATACTAGGAGTGTGCAACTAAGATGAGCCAGAAACTGGGTCAGAGTGCCACTTCCACTCTCTTCGTCATCAGGTTTGAGATGCTCTCAGTGTTGTTGCACATGACGGAGTAAGGTTCCGAAAGTCTGTGTTTTCAAATAAACCTGTTGGACTATAACCTGGTGTCATGGGATTTAGAACAAAGAATAAAAGAAAATTACAGCACAAGAACAGGCCCTTCGGCCCTCCAAGCCTGCACCGACATCTGCCCGTCACAACTAAAACCCTCTACCCTTTTGGGTACCGTATCCCTCTATTCCCATCCTATTCATGTATTTGTCAAGACGCCCTTTAAATGTCACTGTCGTATCTGCTTCCACTACCTCCCCTGGCAGCGAGTTCCAGGCACCCACCACTCTGTGTAAAAAACCTGCCTTGTACATCACCTTTAAACCTTGCTCCTCACACCTTAAACCTATGCCCCCTAGTAACTGACTCTTCCACCCTGGGAAAAAGTTTCTGACTGTCCACTCTGTCCGTGCCCTTCATAATCTTATAGACCTCTATCAGGTCACCCCTCAACCTCCGTCATTCCCCACCCTGTACTGCAGTCACCTGAGCTATATCTATTTCATCTGAAGGTCAAAGATGGATCATATCTGCAGGACACAATGTACAAATCTCTTGTGTGTGGTTGCATCAAGCTGTGTGTAGGCACACAAGTGTCATTACAGAACCAAGGTTCTGTCTGGCCCTAGTGTTGCAAGGGATGGGTCTGGCTATGTTTCCTTGGAATCTTCCAAGTAGTTTACTCATGGAAACATTTGTACAGAGAAACATCTTTGACCATCAGGCAGTGGTCAGCATGTAACATCCTCAGGGCCCTCCTAGAAAAGGAGACAGTTGATTCTGTTGTACGGTTCAGTAAGCAGACTGTCAAAATCATTTGACAGAGTGCCTAATCAACAGAACATTCTAACAAGCATCAAGACATAGCCTGGCTGGTGGTGAGAAGGCACTCTCCATAAGATCAATCATGCATGCCTGGACAGTGCACCATCATTAACTGCACTTGAGAGAGCTGCAGTGGTGAAGAGACATCACATATCTCCTTCAGGAATGTGTCTTTACAAAAAAAAAGCATCTGGAGAGAGAGAGGTTTCTGTTGAGGTTTTTCCTGAACGGCTCCGCATGGCAGCTCTGTGTTCTATGGACTGTTCCTTGGGATGTGTGCCAAGACAAACATCAACTGTAGCTGTTGGACGATCTACTCAGTGAAAGATGCTCTTTGGCCTAGCTGAAACTTGTTGGTATTTTAGTGCAAAGGATTATCCTTGACTGACTGTTGCAAACTTGCACATTCCAAGGTCCAGGACCAGATGCTGAGAGGCACTCTGGACAGCCATGCCAAGGTGTCATAGGGAAAGATCACTGTCTAAGGACTTTTTCACATGGCATTCCAAGGGGCTGTTAACCTGTAGAATATCAGGAGCAGAATGCTTGCATTGAACTGTATGTAGTTCTTGTCATATTTAGTAAATACTCCACTTTTGCATTTGGAATGAGGCACACAAGAGCACAAAATGATCAACTGAGAAATGTGATATTTTTATTGTATTTTCTGTAATGTACAGTTTGAACTTTTTTTTAATGTTCTTATATTTTTATGAATGAAGTATATTTTTGCAAAAAAATCTAATTTTTCTTATAACAGAAAGTCACCAACTAGTAATTTCAGACGTGCAGCACTTGTAGTATTTTGCTTTTATTTTAACTGGTAAAAATGTCTTGTTTACTATTTGTCCCTTTCCCCACCAGTTGCAGCACCTTCAGTCCTGCTGTCTGGAAATCTTTCTTCTTTCCTTATAATCTTTAAGCAATATTTCAGAGCTTATTATGAAACCCAGGTCGCCAGTCACCTTTCCAAAGTCTCCTACCATGAGTTAACATCCACGCCTTTTTTAATAATCCCTCTGCAAACCTCCTTTTCTATACTAAAGGTGCTATGTATTGCATGTTGTTTTTGTAGTTATTCACTGTATGCAATTTTGATATGATTTTTGTCTACAAGACTACAGTAATTCAACATTTTTAAAAAAGTAATACTGTGAATTTTAAATATGTTTGACATGTCCTGAGAATACGTATAACTTGCTGAAATAGTCCTTCATATAAGAAACTGAACAATGTGTGCTAGCAGAATAGTTGTCCTTGGAAACTTGGAGGTCAAAGTGTCTGTCCTTGCCCAAGGATAAACATGCACATGGATCCCTCACAGGATAGCGATCAGGAGTAGAAACCACTTTTCCTCATTTGTGACCCATTTGTGTCTAAACAAAACTGCATTTATAGAGAGCTTTCCGTAAAAACTGGAGGTCCCAAAAATGTTTTACTGCCAATTGAGTCCTTTTGATGTGTGGACCCTCTTGTAATGTGGGAAACACAGCAGCCCCTACACTAAATGTGATAATGACCTGATAATCTGTCACAGAACATAGAACAGTACAGCACAGTACAGGCCCTTCAGCCCACAATGTTGTGCCGAACTTTTACCCTAAACCTAAGGTCGATCTATCCCTACCTTATACTATCATCCATGTGCCTATCTAATAGCCGCTTAAATGCCCCTAATGAGGCCAACTCCACTACCCTCTCCAGCAATGTATTCCACGCCCCTACCACTCTCTGAGTAAAGAACCTACCTCTGACGTCTCCCCTGTATCTACCTCCCTGTTTACTCAGGGATAAATACTGGCTAGGAGATTGTGGATGACTTCTATGCTCTTCTGTACCACAGGAATTTTTACATCCACCTGATGGGCAGATTATTCAATTGAGAAAAAATACCCTCATAGAGCCTTTTTCTCATAATTTTACCTGCAGTGCTCCTCCAAACATCGAGACCAAAACCATTAGAAGTGTCAGATATTCTGCAAACACATCCCACCAGGGCTTCAGGATTTTGAATGCTGGGTCTTGTTCTCCAAAATATGATAATTCTGACACTGGAATCATTTCTACGAAGATGAAAAGAAACCACACAGTGATACGATCACAGTAGAAATTAGTTATGTGATTATTATTTTTGAAGAATCCTAAAATTGCTAAAGGAATGATCCCAAAAGATTCATGGTTTAACAAAATATCATGTAATGATTGCGCTCTTAAACAGTCAGCTACATTAAAATGTAATAAAAATACTATTATTTGTGCTGCAAATCAAATGTTTTCACTTTCCATCAAGACTTACGTCCCAAAACTCAGTTCAAAATACAGTAATCAAATTCAAAGGGATGTGCCCACAAATTTACGTTAAACAGAATTTTGAGCTACAAGCATGATATACTTAGTTGTATTGTTAATGTCATTGAGTATGTTTTCTGTAGTTTTGTGCCATAGTGTGAAATCCTGAAGCATCCTTTTACTGCACTTTGAGGTCTTTGCAACTTCAGCTAGGGAAGCAGGTAAGCGAGATGGCAGAAAACATTCATCAGACTCTTCAGGATCATCAATCTCCTTGTTTGAAAAATATATTGCATCTTCCCTTTCCTCATCTCTAAATTCTTAGTGTATCATACAATGTCGTCCACATCCAATTTTCCGTGGTTGTCTCTTCTTGAATTACAATGCCCACTCCCAGAGAAAGAAGCCTAGCTATCTGGTTGGTTGATGTCACTCTGCTCCTCCTCATTCTAGGTCTCTTGTGCAGTCATAGCCCTTTAGTACCTAGCATGGTTGATAGAATTAGCATTATGGCTTTCATCACCATCTTTCACGCCATCATTAATGTGGCCTCTAGAGCAGTTGGATTGTACTCCTCAACTTTCGATTTACTTTCTCAACTTCACCTTTTCTCTGACTGACATTTTTAATATTTTCACAGGTGTAGTCACACTTGCAGGCTTTGTCTATCTTAGATCTTGAAAACAAATGGTGACTTGCCAGTACTCTATAATTTTACATGCTTGTGTGATTAACTGCATTTTGAATGTTTGATATTCTCAATGACAAGTTTACATAAATTCAACTAAACTGGAGTTACCAGTTCAGAATTTTGGCTTATTCATAGGCATTATTCGCTACTCTACTAGGTGGAATGGCTGACAAAATATAATATTTCTACAGCAAAATATTCAAAGAGTGATATAAAATTATATTATGTTAATTAAAATTATTTATTAGATTTTTTTGCCAGTCACACCATTTAAAGGGTTATTTTAGTAGTGCTAACTTCCCACACGCTGGAGGGAATACGTATTATGCTATTATACATTGAAGGCATTACATTGCTTGATCCTGAGAGTAATTAAATATGCTACAATCTGTAACGCAAAGAGCTATTAATATTGTTCTGTCCAAAGTCATTGACTGGAGATATGGTATTTTCCTGCGGTTACAAATGTTTGGATCAATAGGTCTACCCTTTCCACATAATTCAAACATCTGATTTCATTATTAACATGTATATACAATTTTAAGGTATCAGTTTGATTGGTAGCATTTTTTGAGATGGAGAGATGTATGGTTTATTCTGAGGAATCTGTGATACATCTTGCTGGGCTTGCAGCCAGATAGTCTAGCAGTCTGAAGCTGTTAGAAATTTGGGATAATTTGTATTTCTATCTTAGCAATTTGCCAAGCAAGAAATGAAATACCCTAGTTTTGGGATAAATTTCATGTTGATGATTAATGTAAGCAAGACATTTTGTTATTCTGATATTTCATGTAAAAATTCCAAGTATCACATACTGTCTGTCCTGAGTACTGATCATCAATGGTTCTGTTGATTTATCACAATATTTTGTAACAGTGCTCTTAGTTGTGTATACAATTCTATCTGCTGTTGTAACACACTATTTGTATCGATGCTCCGCTCGACATGCACAGCTGGTTGTGTGCCAACAATAAACATTTTGCAAGCAGACACAACAGTAATAGAGCACTAAAGAAAATTAGTAAGTACCTGTTTATTTTTAAATCTTAACAGAATTTGCCAACAGGACAAGCTGGAGACCTGGTATGGTTTCTATCGATGCAGTTACCAACTTAGCAATGTGTGTATGCAAAACAGACCATCAAGACAATTCCCTGTTCGACGCCTCCCAATAATAAAACAACAGAGATCACAAGCCGAGTAGCTTGCTACTGACTTCTAGGAAAGCAAAACCGAGCATTCTCACACTGTCTGATGAGGAATATACCTCTCTTGGTGTGCAGTTAACTTTAACACTATTTAATGGAGCATCGGCCGCAGTGATGTATCCGATTGTCTAAGCAGCCAATTACATTAGGAATTTTCACAGTCAAATCAAGCAGAAAATGAAAAGCACTAACAATCAAATCACATTTTAAGAATTTTCTAAAGGGCAAAATAAAGGTTGAGACGTGGATAAGATAAAGGCTGAAGCTAAAATATCATGAACAAAAGAATTTAAAAATTCTAGCTTTAAAAATTGAACATAATCTAGACATTGAACAACATTCCACGAATATAAAATGATTTTTTTTTCAGGGCTAGATTGGTATTCAACTGTAGTTTTGACTCACATTGCAGTTAGAAACCCGATTACATCCCAGCAAACAAAGCTTTTCATGCGATTTCTAAGAGTGATGACAGTGGACGATAGGAAGTTCTCACGAGATCAGTTGAATCACTGATGGTACAGATTGCAGCAGGGAATGAAATGACAGACCAAACTTCAAGATTTCCACATTAAACTGTAATAGCCTCGGGTGACAAACTAGCGTGAAACAATAAACAGCTATGGAAGAAGATATAAGAACACGCTTTGTCGGACTCGTGTGCCATTAGATACGATAAAGCCTTGAAGTATTATCTAATGTCTTTGAACCGCGGCAGAGCTCGGTTAGCTTAATTGACTAGACAGTCAATTTGCGATGCAAAGTGATATCAATAGTGTTCATTTCTCCTGTCCACCAAGGTTACCATGCAGGTTTATCCTTCTCAAGCTCTCCCTTTGCCTGGGGTAGGGTGACCGTCAGGTGTTTTAACCATGGGGACTTTGTTTTGTTTTTAACCTTTGGGCAGGGGTTCATGTCCAACCTGCTCCAATTGTGTAATAAACTCACTAAAAGGTTGATCAAAAAAAATGTTGACGTCTTGTCTAATTCACGGAGTGTGTGCTTTATAAAAAATATTCACATTGCAAGGAGACTTACTGAAATCATATTTCACACCATACTGCCGAGCCAGATTTTTTTTGTGTTTAAAAACACCAACAATCCATTTCCTAACATTAATTATTGAAATAATAAAGACGGCTCTATTCAAAATGTCGGTGACACACTCCCGCCTCTTTTCTGTAAACAAATGATGTCTCGCGCCGCCTCCAGCAACCGTCAGCGAACTATCAAGTCCCCACGCCTCTCATCGACGATTGGTCAGGTCCTGCTAAACTGTGCTCCTATTGGATTATTCTGTTGTCAATCACTGGAACACGTGTGGGGTGGGGCCACGATGGAGACGGTGGTTTTTGGGATTAGCAATTTGTTTTCGAGGTGCCGGTTGGGGATTGCTGGTGTGGAAGAAATGAATCAGTTCCCGATAAAATATAAGACAGAAATTATTCACACTTTAGAATCGTTCTTAATGGGAGAAGATGGTATTAAACTAGCTAGGTGCAGGAGAAGAATCAACACAAATCGCATGAGCTCAAATTAGAGATAATACTAGAGACCTCGAGAGCAGATGGGATTTTAATCTGGATCCCTTGGCTCAGAGTTAGGAACACTACCACTCCACCATAAGTGCCCAAAATTTCATTTCCTGACTATACTCTGGGTGACGTATACGGAGATGCCAGAATTGGAAATGAATGATTTACTGAAATTTAGCACCCATTTCAAAAAAGCTAGGAATGCAATAGTTGATGGAGGTGTGAAGGATCTCAGTGTTGCACCTGGCTACCCATTTCAAGTAAATGAGAAACGATGGACTTACATTTTATACAAATGGAAAATACTGGAGCAACTCAGCAGGTCTGAAAGAACCTGTGCAAAGAGAAACAGAGTTAATGTTTCGCAACCAAAAAAGCTTCAGAATTTCTTTTACTAGACTTGTATTTATTATAATTCAGAAGCCCCGTATGTTCCAAATGAATTACAGACCTTGAAGTATTTTTAATGAGTTGCGAATCTAAGGAAGTTTTTCAATAGTAGGGGCTAGAACAAAGCCCCAAATTCTAAATATTTTCAATTATTGGAGGAAATACAGAATTATACAGGACACCTGACTGAAAGGCCAAAAGAACCGTCAGTAAAGACAAAAGATGGTTTTAAAAAGTGTATCACCAGCAAAAAATGGCAGGTACAGCAAAATGCTGAATTTGTGAAAAACTGGAGATTGAAGATGGGAAACAAGAGGCTGGAAATATCACAGGCTGGTAAATGGAAGTAAATTTTCAACATTTGATTAAATATTAGCAAAGTAAATTGATTTACATTGTAACAATGTCTGGTTTGGAATGCAGGTTTGATTGAGATATAACTAATAGTTAGGACAAGCATGCATATTAAATACAGCTAGCAGGAAAAGCCAGAAAGGCCCACTTTGAAAATCAATGTATACCTGTAAAGACACGTAGAGATGACACACATTTGCTACTGGTTCAGTTAATAGACTAGTTTAACACAGACAATAAAAATGTGTAAACAATAGTTTAATGACTGAATATAGGCTTGAAAGTGTAAAGGCAATATCACATCTGGGTGTGAATATAATATGTTCATTTTGTAATTCACTCACTAGACGTAGGCATCGTTGGCTGACCAGCATTTATTGCCCATCCCTAGTTCCCCTTGAGAAGGTGGTGATGAACAACTAGGTACAAGTGAATAAAAAAATTAACTTCATATTTTCATGCCCATATTTTCACATGCATATAAGATTTTTAAAATAAACCATGAACAAATTGACTAGATAAAGGCTCACGGCTTCATAAAGGAACCATTAAGGAATAATGTTAAATAATGCAGCATTATTTTAAACTGGGAGGAACCTATTCTGTATATACCTATTTGTTAATACCTACCTACCAATACCTATTTGTAAATACGTACATTTGCCAAGCAGGAACCTAGGGCAGAATCTGAAAAATCAGCGACATTACGTTAAACTGGGAGGAATCTATATAGAGTGTTAATACCTACATTTGCAAAGCGGGGAGCTGGGGTGGGATCTGAAAAATTTAAAATACAATCCTTTCACTGAAATTTCAGAAATTGCAAAAATCCTCAGATGATACTTCTGATAAGATTTTTTTCCTGCTGGAGAAGATATCTCTCTTACTCAGGGCTTTAAAGTAAAGGCTTACATTAAACGTTGATGGATATTCTATTCTAGGATATTGTTATTCTTTCTGTTCTTGGCTAATCTTAGATATTACTAAATGTTCTTGCAGACTGTTAGAAACTGGATTTCATGAGATTTGGTATTACATGTGTTGATAATTTTTGGCATAACAGTATGCTTATCCACTTAAAGTTGATTGTTTCTCAAATTTTGTTAATAAAATTGTAAAATTAGTAAATAATCTAAATTAAGTTTTCTGTTACAACTGAAACACATTCTAAATGCTATATGGTTCTTAAGTGAGGAAGGAAATATTCTGAAAAGAGAAATCGCAGATCCTTAAAATAGCTGAGATGTTTATAACATTGACAAGGCTTAGTAAAATAAGCAGGTTATTTGGAGGAAGTTAACAATCTCAGACAGCTTCTTCCATCTAAATGATTACGTGAATCCTAGAGTACCAAAAATAAATAATTTCGGGATTGACTGGTTTGAACACATCAGAGAAATAGTCATGATTTATCTTAGCATTAAATAAGAGCTAAAAGCAATAAATCACCACAGCATATTTTTGAAGCAAAGCCCCCAGTGAGGAAAAAAACCCAAATAATTAATATTTTACATAGCCAGACAATTGCAAAATGAGTAGGTCTCCCTGACCTCTAATCTAATCCCCTCATACAAGACAGCTCAGCAAAGAAGATAACATAAAGGCACAACCTTCCTCAGCTCATGGCCCCAAGCTAACGTGCCTTCACCATCTCTTTGAAAACTTCAAGCACAAGGAGAGAATTGGATGTCAAATGAAAGGAAGATCAATGCTTAAAATCTTGTGACGACATTTTACTCTTTCTCCACATGCATGGAATTTCAAAATAGAAGAATTTAGAGTTTATGGATTAAACACTGGCAGGTTGGCATTTTCAATGTGTGTGGTTTTTATTCTTTTCCAACTATTTTTAAACATTGCTAAATAGATTTTTTTTAATTGCAGAGAAGAGTTTTTTTTTCTAAAGTTATACACACAGAAGAGAATTCTTTAACACTTCGAAAGAGATGTTTTTTAAATCGTAGAGGAGAGGTTTTTTTAATTGGAGTCATGTTTATGGAGCTTTCAGACAGGACCACACATAGACGGCTCTGGAGTGAGTTTTTTTAATATCAGAAGATTGAAGGCTGTGTTCTGGATCACTTTAGGAGGAGTTTTTTTTAAAAATTTGATTGTTCAGCTAAGTTGTTGATTTTATTTAAGATTTATATGTTTGATTTTTTAAAAATTTGCATGTTTAATATTAATTCTTCTGGCAAGGAAAGGTAGTTTATTTTATATATTGCTTCTTTTTAAGCTTAATATCAATGAGGGCATACAAGATTCAGAGTTAGATGGCTAGTAGACTTAGAGAAGTGATTGCACAGCAGGTTCAGTCAGAAAGATGGGTGACTATCAGGAAAGGTAAGAAGGCAGTTCAGAAGTCTCCTGTGCTGTTCCTCTCTCAAACAGATACTCAGTTTTGGGTACTGTTGAAAAGAGCAAAATAGAAGAGGCAGTCTGATCTTGGGCACCAAAAATGAATCCTATGTGAGATGGGTTTGACAAAATTTAAAAGAATAATTGTTAGAGGAGACTGCCCTGTTGAGGGCACAGACAGGAGATTTTGTGGCAGTGAGTGTGAATCTAGGATAGTATGTTGCTTTCCTGATGCCAGGAATAAGGACATCTCAAAATATTTTAACCATATTGTTAAAGGGAAGAGTGAGAAACCAGGAGTTATTGTACACATTGGTAAGAGTGTCATAGTTAAGGAAAAGATTAAGGCTTTACAATGTGAATGTAAGAGATCAGACAGAAGATTAAAAAACAGAACCTCAAAAATAGTAATTTTTGGTTTACTCCTGTTGCCAAGCTCGAATGAGAGAAAGAATAAAAGGATAAAGGAGGTTAATCAATTGCTGAAGAAGATTCAGGTTCTTGGATCATTGGGATCTCTTCTGAGGCGGAAAAGACCGTTCGAAAAGGATGGGTTTCACCTGTACTGGAAAGGAACCAATATCCTAATGGGAAGATTTGCTAATTCTATTAAAGGAGACTGTAAACTATGTGGGGCGGGGGGGATCCCTAAGTAACAGAGTAAATAGACAGATCAATGGGGATGGTTTTGAGGCTGAAAAAAACAAGTCAATTGGAAAATATAGACAAGAGGAAGTCAGAGAACAAAGTAACTCCTAAGAATTAAATTGCATTCATTTCAATGCAAGGAGTCTTTAGGTAAGGCTGATAAACTCAGGGCATGTTTGGGAACATGAGATTGGGACACTATATAGTTATTACAGAAACTTGGCTGAGGGATGGATAGGACTGGCGGCTCAATGTTCTGGGTTTCACATGCTATAGGAAGGATAGAAAGAGAGGCAAAAGAAGAGGGGGAGTGGCATTTTTGATTAAGGAATACATTACTACTAGAGAAGATATTTCTGAAAAATCATCCAGTGAAAATATACGGGTTAAAATTAGAAATAAAAAAGGAATGATCACCTTAATGGAATTATACTATAGACTCCCCAATAGTGGGAGGGAAATTGAGGAACAAATATGTAGCGAGATCTCAGATATTTGTACAAATAATAAGGTTGTAATAGTCAGCGATTTTAATTTTCCAAACATTGACTGGGACCACCATAGTGTTAAAGATTTGGACGGTGAAGAATTTGTTAAATATGTTCAAGAAATTTTCTTTATCAAGATGTAAATGCTCCTACTAGAGAGGGAGGAAAACTTGACCTTCTTTTTGAAGTGATAGCAGGGGAACACTTTGGAGTCTAATGATCATAATTGTATTTTTTTAAAAATCATTATGGAAAAGGGTAAGCCTTCCTTAAAAATTAAAGATTTTAATTGGAGTAAGGCAAATTTTAAAGGTATGAAACAAGAACTTTCAAAAATTGATTGGGGTAGACTGTTCACAGGTAAAGGGACGTCTGATAAATGGAGGCTTTCAAAAGCATGATAACGAGAGATCAGAGTCATTACGTTCCTGTTAGAATGAAAGGCAGCTGGTAGGATTAGGGAACTCTGAATGAATAAAGATATTGAGGTTCTAGTCAGGAATAAAAAAGAATCATATTTTAGGTATAGCCAACTGGGTTCAAATGAATCTCTTGAACAGTGTGGTGACATTCTTAAGAGGGAGATCAGGAAGGCATGGAGACAATATGAGATAGCCTTGGCAAATAAGGTTAAGGATAATCCAAAGAGACTCTACAAGTACATTAAGAGCAAGAGAGCAACTAGAGAGAGAGTAGGGTCCCTTAAAGATTAACGAGGAAATGGATGAGATATTAAATGAACATTTTGCATCAGTTTTTACTGTGGAGAAAGAAATGGAGGCTAGAGAGCTCAGGGAAATAAATATTGATGGTTTGAAAACAGTTCACATTAAAGAAGAGGAAGTGCTGGAGGTCTCAGAAAATATAAAGGTGGATAAATTTCGGGACCTGATCTAATGCAACCAAAGTCATTGTGGGAATTTAGGGAGGAAATTGCAGGGCCCCTTGCAGAAATATTTGTATCATCTATAACTACAGGTGTGGTGCCGGATGAGTGAGTGTGGCTAATGCTGTGCCTTTGTTTAAGAAGCGATGTAAGGAGAAGTCTGGGAACTATAAAATGTGAGTCTGACTTCAGCGATGCATAGGTTGTTGGAAGCAATTCTGAAAGTAGGATTTATATGCATTTGAAGGGGCAAGGAATGATTAGATATAGTCAGCATGGTTTTGTGCAAGGAAAATCGTGTGTCACAAAACTTGATTGAGTTTTTTGAGGAAATTACCAATAAGATTGATGAGGGCAGAGTGGTAGACATTGTTTACTCAGAATTTACTAAAACCTTTGACAAGGTTCCGCATGGTAGATTAATTCATAAAGTTAGATCATGTGGAATTCAGGATGAGCTTATCAGTTGGTTACAAAATTGGTTTATGGCAGGAGACAGAAAATGTTGATGAAAGGTGTTTTTTTGGACTGGAGGCCTGTGACCAGAGGTGTTCCACAGGGATTAGTACTGGATCCACTTTTGTTTGTCATTAATACAAATAATTCAGATGAGAATATCGAATGCATGGTTAGTAAGTTTGCAGATGACACCAAAATTGATGGTATAGTGGACAGTGAAGAAGGTTAACTAAGATTACATAGAGATCTTGATCAATGGGTCAATGGGTTGGAGAGTGACAGATGGAGTTTAATTTGGATAAATGAGAGGCATTTTGGTAAAACAAAAAAGCCAGGACTTACACAATTAAAAGTGAGTAGTGTTGTAGAGCAGAGAGACCGAGGGGTTCAGGTACATAATTCATTGAAATTTGCTTCACATATACATAGGGTGGTTAAGAAGGCATTTAGCACACTTGCCTTTGTTGCTCTGACCGTTGAGTATAGGGGATTCTGAAATAAATAGGGAGAAAGGCGGAAGTGGATAGAAGATGGATAAAGGAGAAGATAGGTGGAGAGGAGACAGACAGGTCAAGG
Source organism: Rhincodon typus (assembly GCF_021869965.1). Lineage (NCBI taxonomy): Eukaryota > Metazoa > Chordata > Chondrichthyes > Orectolobiformes > Rhincodontidae > Rhincodon > Rhincodon typus. Next base: position 12,999,233 of record NC_063369.1, read on the forward strand.
AGGCGGGGTTGGAGCCAGTAAGGGTGAGTGTAGATGGGGAGTTAGGGAGGGGATAGGTCGGTCCAGGGAGGACGGACAGGTTGAGGGGACGGGATGAGGCTAGTAGGTAGGAGATGGGGGTGGGGCTTGAGGTGGGAGGACAGGTTAGGGAGGCAGGTACGAGCTGGGCTGGTTTTGGGATGCGGTTGGGGGAGGGGAGATTTTGAAGCTTGTGAAGTCCACATTGATACCGTTGGGCTGCAGGGTTCCCAAGCGAAATGCTCATCTTTGATGATATGCTCACCTTTATTGGTCAGTGCATTGAGGAGAGGAGTTGGAAGGTTATGTTGTGGCTGTACAGGACATTGGTTAGGCCACTTTTGGAATACTGCATTCAACTCTGGTCTCCCCTGCTATAGGAAAGGTGTTGTAAAACTTGAAAGGGTTTAGAAAAGATTTACAAGGATGCTGCCAGCGTTAGAAGTTTTGAGTTTTAGGGAGATACTAAATAAGCTGGGACTTTTCTCCCTGGAGTGTCAGAGACTGAGAGGTGACCTTCTAGAAATTTATAAAATCATGATCGGCACGAATAGAGGTAGGGCAGTACAAAACTAGAGAGCATAGGTTTAAGGTGAGAGGGGAAAGATTTAAAACAGACCTAAGGGGCAACTTTTCACACAGAGGGTAGTGCGAGTACAGAATGAACTGCCAGAGGAAGTGGTGGAGGCTGGTAGTTACAACATTTAAAAGGCATCTGAATAGGTATATGATAGGAAGGGTTTAGAGGGATATGGGATAAATGCTGGTAAATGGGACTAGATAAAATTAGGATAGCTGGTCATCATGGACAAGTCGGACCAAAGGGTCTGTTTCCGTGCTATGAATTCCATGATTTCTATGATTCTAATATGTGGAATTCATTGTGAGAATTGAATTGAATAATTTGTCACTTGTATTTAATGTAAAAAGTTACAGTGAAAAGTGTGTACTTTCGCCGTACATACATGGCGCCATTCACATTAACTCAGAATAAGACAAGAAAAAAATAACATTGATATGCTTTAAAAAGATAGCTTTGGGATTTTTATGGTATCGTCCACCATGAAGACCAAAGCAAAACTGTTGTTTAAGTTATCTGCCATTTCCCTGTTCCCTATTCCCCATTATCAATTCCCCAATTGCATCTGTTATGGACTAGTCCAAACTCCCTCAAAATATTCAGAAGATAGTCTAGACCCTAACCCTTTTCTTATTTTAAAGGTAAATGTAAGGTGTTGCATCCCAGATGCAATTCAATTGGTCAAACTACTGGATTTAAAGCAAAACACTTTATTCATCCACTATAGTTAAAATACAACAAAAGAAAGAAGAAACAAAAAGAAGTTGCTGGAGAAGCTCAGCAGGTCTGGCAGCATCTGTGAAGAAAAATCAGAGGTAATGTTTCGGGTCCGGTGACCCTTCCTCCTTTGTTCCTGACTTACAGAATCTGCAGTTCTTTCTGTTTTTAAAAGAGACAAGGAATTGGAATAACTTAACACTATTTGAAAACTTAGCAGAACAATAGATACAGTAACTATTACTAATTAACTTCCAATATATCAATCTCCCATTATCCCACCCTTGGCAAAAGGAAAATTCGGAAAACAGATTATCTTACATGTGATTCTCCAATCCAGGAGGAAAGAACATCAAAAGACAATTCTGGGAGAGAGAGAACTCCAGCTTTCAGCTGTAGCAAAGAGAGATGTGGCAGCTTTTCACAACCCTAGCAGCTCTACTACTGAAAGCCGAAGAAATTAAAAATCCTGGTTGTGTGCATGGGAGCTTGACCACACCCATTCAGGCTGCTTCTATGGTTCTAACTTTTTTAAAAAATACCCAAGGCTTCACAAGTTGTTTATCTTCTCAGAGATTGCTTACCATCTCTGCCTTTAAACCACTCTTCAAAGAAAAGGTCAAAATACACTTCTTAAAACCAAAGCATCATCATACATCCTCTAAGGGTGTTCTTAGCTCCTCTTTTTAAATGCCTGCACAAAAACTTACTGTTTGTTGTTATATTTCTTGCCAATTTACTTTCATAATCAATCTCCCTTTTGATTAGATTTTTAGCCATCAGCTGCAGGATCCTAAAAAATTCCAATCCCCTGGCCTACCATTAGTTTTGCCACTTATGCTTTGTTTTTGATTGGATATTTTCCTTCTGGTTCCATACTTCATTCAACAGACTTTTCAAGTTGAGCCACCTCAATCCAAACTATCTATTTCCCCTCCTTTTCAACGACAACAATTTCTATTTATGCTGTAACTTCAACATTGTAAAACATCCTAGGGAGCATTATCAAACAAAATTTGACACCAAACCACATAAGGAGAGGTTAGGAACTAAAACAGAAGTTGCTGGAAAAACGCAGCATATGTGAAGAAAAAAGTCAGAGGTAACATTTCGGGTCCGGTGACCCTTCCTCAGAACTGATGGTAGCTGGGAAAACATCGGCTTGTATGCAGAAAATAGGGAAGGGGATGGGGTAGGGAGTAAATGATAGGATAGAGCCCAAAGAAAGAGAAGAGCAATTGTATAGACAAAGGAATTGATGATGATCTGCCTGGGTGGGTGAATAGTTGTTAATGGGGACAGTTAGTGACTAACAATAGGTAGTGTGTAATGGCAGGCTATGTGATAACAAGGTCTGGTGTGTGGGGTAGGGGCCAAAACATGGGAGAGATTAGGCCCTAAAATTATTTAACTCAACATGGAGTCTGGAGGGCTGCAGGGACCCCAAGCGTGAAAATAAAGTGTTGTTCTTCCAGCTTGCATTAAGCTTCGCTGGAACACTGCAGCAAGCCAAAAACAGATGTTGGCCATGGATCAGGGTGGTATATTAAAGTGGCAGGCAACAGGTAGTTCAGTCTTTTTTGCAAGCAGAACGTAGATGTTCTGCGAAGCGGTCACCCAGTCGACGCTTTGTTTCCCCAATGTAGAGGGGACCACATTATGAGCACAAATGCAGTAGACTAGATTCCGGGAAGTTCAGGTGAAGTGTTGCTTCACCTGGAAGGTATGTTTGGGCCTTTGGATTAGTGGTGAGGGAGGAGGTAAATAGGCAGGTATTGCAATTTTGCCAGTTGCAGGGGAAGGTGCTGTGGGACTTTAGCGGGGGGAGTGGGTGTTGCATGTGAAGGAAGAGTCGACCAGGGTGTCCCGGAGGGAATGGTCCTTGCAGAAGGTGGACAAGGGAGGGGACAGGAATACATGTCTCGTGGTAGTATCTTGCTGGAGGTGGCGAAAATGGCATGATGATCTTCCTGATATGCCTGTCTCCTCGTGGGGCTCCATGTACTCCATGAGGAGACAAGCATAACTGGGGCCCATGGTATCCATGGCCACCCCTCTAATCGGAAAAAAATGACAGGAGGGGTACGTGGAACATTCCTTGTTCCAGTCCTTTTCTGGCCCCCACCCACAACTCTTTCTCCAATATATTGATGATATCATCGGTGCTGCTTCCCTCTCTCATCCGTAATTGGAAAGGTTCCTCGATTTCGTTTCCAGTTTCTACCCTGCCCTCACTTTCAACTGATCTATCTGACTCCTCCCTTCTCTCCCTTGACATCTCTGTTTCCATTTCTGGGGATAGACTTGCCACTAATAACCACTATAATCCCACTGACTCCCACAGCTACCTGGACTATACATCCTCACATCCTGCTCCCTGTAAAGACTCCATCCCATTCTCTCAGTTCCTCCGTCTCCGTTGCATATGTTCAGATGAGGCCAAGTTCAACAAAGGAGCCTCTGACATGTCCACCTTCTTCCTTAACCAAGGATTTCCCCAGTACCATTGTCAACAGGGCCCTCAACTGGGTTCGATCCATCTCCTGCACTTCTGCCCTCACAGCTTTTCTTCCCTCCCACTACAGCGATAGGGCTTCCTTTGTCCTTACTTACTATCCCACTAGCATCCACATCCAGAAGTTCATCAGATGCCATTTCCGCCACCTCCGGTGAGATGCCACCAACAAACACATATTCCTGTCCCCTCCCTTCTCCACCTTCTCTAAGCACCTGCTCACAATATGGTCTCCTCTACATTGGGGAAAAGAAGCATAGACTGGGTGACTGCTTCGCAGAACATCTATGTTCTGCTTGCAAAAAAGAACCTGAGCTACCTGTTGCCTGCCACTTTAACACAGCACCCTGTTCCCTTGCCAACATCTCTGTCTCTGGCTTGCTGTAGTGTTCCAGCGAAGCTCGAAGTAAGCTGGAAGAACAACACCTCATTTTCCAACTGGGGACTCTGCAGCCCTCCAGACCCAATGTCGAGTTCAATAATTTTAGGGCCTAATCTCTCCCATATCTCAGCACCCCTCCCCCACACACCAGGCCTAGTTATCACACAGCCTGCCATTACACACTACCCATTGTTAGTCACTAATAGTCCCCATTAACAACTATTCACCCTCCCAGCCAGTTCGTTATCAACTCCTTTGTCTATACAACTGCTCTTTTCTCTCTTTGGGACTCTATCCTATCATTTACTCCCTACCCCATCCCCCTCCCTATTTTCGGACATTTTCCTAGCTACTATCGGTTCTGAGGAACGGTGACCAGACCCGAGACATTAACTCTGATTTTTTTCTTCACAGATGCTGCCATACCTGCTGAGCTTTTCCAGCAACTTCTGTTTTTGTTCCTGAGTTCGGCTTTTAAGGAGAGGGTAGGGCAGATGACCAAACATGTGGTTGATTCTTAACTGCCCTCAGGGCAATTAGGGATGGGCAATAAATGCTGGTCTAGCCAGTGATGCCCACGTCCCATGAACGAATAAAGAGAAAAAAAAATGATATAAGATGAAAGTTTTAGTAAGTGATTAAAGGAGGAAAAGTCAGAGCTCAGGGCATTTGTGGTTGATGTCATAGCTGCTTATGGTGATGCAATTAAAATTGGCGTTGCACAAGATGTTCAATTTGGATAGATGCAGATATCACAAACAGTTTTAAGGATGGAGGAGATTATAGTGACAAGGAGGTGCAAAGCCATGGAGCAATATGAAAACAAACATGAGAATTTTAAAATTGAAGCATTACTTAGTGAGAAGCCAATGTCAGTCAGCGAGCACAGGAATTATGGATGAATGGAACTTGGTTTGATGGCCTATTCCTCTTTGTATGTACGTAACTCACCAGGAAATAGCTGGTGAAGGGTTCCTCAATAATAGTCCATGTTAACAGTTAAACTGATGTCTGTTTCATACTTCACTTGCAAATCACAACATGGACACAGACTACATCCATCAAAGCGATCACATTGGTTGGAGCTGCAGAAACTCAATATCAGCTGATTCTAAGCCAATCATGATAGAAAATCTCAGAAGAATAAGCAACTATTGCACATCCAGAACCATGAGAAATAGGAAAGCCAGGCATTCTGCTGATTTTGTTAGAACAAGAAGACTCTGCATAATTCAGAACTATCCATGATTACAATTATTTCTGTGGTATTTAACATTCTTCAAACCAATGATTTTGATACTTCTGAGCTCAACTCCATGTCCATGCGCATATTCCCAAGCCCCTTCTTCAGAAGCGACAATTCAATAAATTTCAGAGTTGTCCTAGTCTACAGTTCCATTTTATCTGCTCCTCATCTGGGATCTTTAAAAAAAATTCTTCCTTCCTGTCAAGTGTCAAAGATCTTCAACAACTCTTCGATTCCAAAGTCAGTCCTTTGCTTTCATGTGACCCCTTCCCTATTTCCAAACTTGTTCCCTGCCATGTTTTCGACTTCTGAAGAATGAAATGTAACATCATTTGTTCATGCGATAATGGCAAATAGTCTGTTTCATTGATAATTCTGTCTGTCCATCTGCTGTAAGGCTTTTTGAGTATTTCCATCAGTTTCTATTCTTAGTTCAGATTTCTAACATTCCCGTTATTTGCTTTTGCAATGGTGTTCACGTCAATTAGATGCAATCAAATAAAAGGCAATCAGCAGATAGTAGGAGAGATGTATGACTTTTTAAATTCTTACACCCAGTCACTTTGTGGCAGATTTCAATAGTTGTTTTCTGGCAAGTGAATGTAGCAATTTGACAATATTGGATATTTGCCAGCAGTCTTGGAACCCATTTTCGAGCACATATCTACCATCAATTGAGTACTTTTGAATTACAGCTACTGTTGTCAAGAATGAAATGTAACATCAATTGTTCATGCGATAATGGCAAATAGTCTGTTTATAGTGGTACTGATTCAGAGAAAAATATTGGTTAGGATATTGGCAATAACACCCTATTCTTCTTTAAAGAGTCACATAATATCTTTTATATCCATCTGCAACAGTCGAAAGGGATTCAACTTACCATTTCAGCTGAAATACAGTACTTTAATACAGCAAATTTAATGTTCTAAAATGGCCCAGGACACTTCACAGGAGGGCTTTAATATAATAAAACACAGAAGGAGGCCGCTTGGCCCGTTTTTTGAAGAACATCCAGTTAATTCCACTGCCCTGCTGTTTCCAATACATCTACTTTTCTTCTCTTTCAAGTGTGTATACAGTTCTTTCTGAAGGCTATTTCAGTACATATATCCACAATCTCCCATTGGTCCATGTGTTCTAACTCCTAACCATTCACTACATGAAAATATGTCTGTTCATGTTAGTTCTAGTTCTTTTGCCAATCACCTTAAATTGGTATCTTAGCATTATAAACCCTTCAGTCACTGGAAACATTGTATCTTTATTTACCAGAGTTATACCTTTAATGGTTATGAAACTCTACATAACACACCTGTTGGTCCACTCGGCTCTAAGGAGAACAAATCCAGCTCCTCTGGCTTTTCACTCAGACACTGGTATCGCTATGATTCAGTCACCAGAGTGGGACTTGGAATGCATGGGCTTCTGATGCAAAAGTATGTGAATGGAAAGGAAAAGGCATAATCAGACCAGTAAAACCTGGTCCCCACCTACCATCATTTGTTAGATAACAAAATGTTACAATATTGCATTTGTACACAGCATGTAAGCATAATGAAAAGCATTACAATGGTAAATTGAAAGGAAAATGAGCAGAAAATGTCAATTCTGGACTGAAAATTCACTTTCAAAGCAGCTGTGTTGGCCACTGGGGAAAGTTGACATTGCAGCTTTCTTCACTATTATAGTGATTTGATCAAATGACATAAATGCAAATATAAACAAAAAAATGGCTAAGATTGAAGTCACACTGGTGTCTTCAACCATTCCACACACCCTCACCCCAGTCCAATTTGCAGAGTCATACAGCATGTAAACAGACCCTTTGGTCCAACCAGTCCATGCCAAACATAATCCCAAAATAAACTCGTCCCACCTGCCTGCGCTTGGCCCATATCTCTCCAAATATTTCTTATTCATGTACTTGTCTTTTGAACACTGTAACGAAACCCACAAGCACCACTTCCTTTAGAAGTTCATTTCACACATGAATCACTCTTTGTATAAAAAAATTTCCCCTCATGTCTTTTTAAAAACTTTCTCGTCTCACCTTAAAAAATGCCCTCTAGTCTTGCAATGCCCCACCCTATGGAAAAGACACCTGCCATTCACCTTATCTTTACCCCTCATGATTTTATAAACATCAGTAAGGTCACCGCACAACCTCCTACACTCCAGTGAAAAAGTCCCAACCTATCCAGCTTCTCATAATAACTCAAACCCTCCATTCCAGGCAACATCCTAGTAAATCTCTTTTAAGCCCTCTCCAACTTAATAATATCCTTCCTATAACAGGGTGACCAGAACTGGACACAATACTCCAGAAGAGGCTTCTCTGAAGAAGGGTCTAGACCCGAAACATCAGCTTTCCTGCTCCTCTGATGCTGCTTGGCTGCTGCGTTCATCCAGCTCTACACCTTGTTGTCTGAGCATATCATTTGCCTTCTTCACAACCTATCTACCTGTGACTCCACTTTCAAGGCACTATGAACCTGTACTCCAAGGTCTCTTTGTTTGGCAACACTCCCCAGGACCTTATCATGAATTGTATAGGTCCTGCCCTGATTTGCCCGACCAAAATGCAGCGCCTTATATTTATGTAAATTAAACTCTATCTGCCAATCCTCGGCCCATTGGTCCATCTGATCAAGGTCCCAATGGACTTTGAGGTAACCTTCTTCGCTGTTCACTCCACCACCAATTTTAGGTGTCATCTGCTAACTTTCATAGCATAACTAAAATATTCTACCACATTTTCTGGTAATAGTCCTTCCAAAGTACATGCCTCCTCATCCCTCACCATCAAAGATTGACTTGCTCCTATATCTCTTAAAATTTTAATTTCTTTACCTGCTCCTCCTGGTACACAAGTAAACCTTACCCACAAAGGTAAATTCTTTAAAAATATCTGATACTTTCTTATTAATCAACTCCTCACCAGGCTGTACATTCTTTTGCAGCTTTTTAGCTTCCACTGTGATCTCCTTTACCACTTTAATAAACTCCACTGGTTTATCCTATTTTACCACATCCATCTTCCTAGTGCTATTCTAAACCACCAACACTGCACCTTCATGTGTCCTACTTTATTACAGTGAAAACAACTGAGGTTTTGTTTTAACTTCTCTTCCCTTCTCATGGGTTTTCTTTTTAATCTGTGGTAAACTATCTTTACTATCTTCAATCACATCTCTTTTCTCTTACCACCTGAGGATGTCTCTTTTCTCCAATTTCTACCCCTCACAGATTGAAATTGATATCGGAAGCCAAACTTTGAGTTTTGAACCGACTCACAATCATCGGCTATTTCAGCTGCTAATCTTGCAGTTTTAATTATCTGTTCTTCCAGATGAGTTCTCACTACTTCAGAAAGTGAATTTGTGAACTCCTCTAAAATAATCGTCTAAGAGCATCATCTGTTTCATCTATTTTCAACGCCCTATTAAGTTGACTCTCTTCTCTAATTGCCAACTTCCGAAGTTCAAATTCTCTCACTTTCTTGTTTTCCGTCTGCTTTTAATTGTAATTCAAACTATTTCATTTCCATCTGATGTTCAAGTTCTTCATTTGCAATTGAATTTTAGCCATTTCCAAAGATTCCAATGGCATTTTCGACAATTTTAAAATGCAATTGCCTCCCCTTTTTGTGTGGGCAAATGCAACCCCCAACTCCAGCTGTTCTGCCAATTCCAACAGCTTTGCCTTGCTCACTTTTTTTAAAAACTCCTGAAGTCACTTCTTCCACCCCTCGAAAACTCTTAGTGACCGGAAGAGCTATTATTACACAAGGCATACCCTGTTTAAACCAACCAAATTCAACACCAGAAATAAAAGACACTAAGACCTCCTATCACTCACCACCTTTAAGTGCAACAGTCCGAAACCCAACTTGGAATTATAGATTTTGATCCCGCATGAGACCAACGATTTGTTATGGACCAGACCCCATCAATATATTTTAAGAAGGTAGCCAAGACCCTAGCTTCTTCTTGTTTTAAAGGCAGGTGTGAAATGCCATGTTCCAGATGCAATGCGACTGGTCAAACTACTTGACTTTAAGCAAAACACAATTTATTTAAACACTATAGTTAAAATACAAACAGATGAAAGAGGAATTTAGAATAACAACTGTTGGGAAAACTTAACTGAATATTAGATACAGTACCTATTACTAATTAAATGTTCCAGTATAGGGACATCCCATAAACACATCCCTTGGCAAAAAGGCAAATTCAGACACATGCAGTTCTTAGATCTGTTAATTTCGTTTGCTCTTTCTTCTTGTTCTTCCAGAGTTTTTCTTTCTTTTTCTTTTCCCCTTGCTATCGCCTTTAATTCAAGCTGCTTCATTTGCAATTGAATTTTACCAATTTCCAATGATCCTGATTGCATTATTAATGCTGCAATTAGCTCCCGTTTCCTCATAGACACAGGCAACTCTAACTTCAGCTCGCTTGCCATCTACAAGCACCTACTCCCTCCACCACCGACTCTCAGTAGCAGCAGTGTGTACTGTCTGTAAAATGCACTGCAGAACTTCAACAAAGATCCTTAGACAGCATCTTTCAATCCCACAATTACTTCAATCTAGAAGTCCAAGAGCAGTTGATACATGGGCGCACCAAACTTGCAAGTTCCCCTCTAAATCACTCACCATCCTCATTTGGAAATACATCACCATTCCTTCAATGTCAGCGGGTAAAAATCTTGGAATTCTCTTCCTAAGTGCATTGTGGGTCAACCTACAGCATGTGGACTGCAGCAGTTCAAGAAAGCAGCCACTACCACCTTCTCAAGGGCAATTAGGAATGGACAATAAATGCTGGTCCATCCAGCAATGCCTAAATCCCATGGATGAATAAAAAATGGAACTGGTGGCAGACAATTCACCAAGAACTGATGGCCTGCATGCGAGGGTTTTAAAAGGAAGTGGCGCAGAGATAGTGGAGGCATTAATCAAACTATTTAACAACTCACTGGATTGCAGGAGGGTTCCAGCGGATTGGAAAACCGCTAACATGCCGCTTTTCAAGAAGGGCGGAAGACAGAAAGCAAGAAACTATAGGCCAGGTAGCCTGACATCTGTCATTGGGAAATGCTAGAGCCCATTACTAAGGAAGAAATAGCAGGACATTTAGAAAAGTTTAAGGCAATCCAACAGTCAAATGGTTTTATGAAAGGAAAAATCATTTTTTGACAAATTTGCTAGAGTTCTTTGATGATATTAACAGAGTTGATAAAGGGGATCCAGTAGATGCAGTGTATTTGGATTTCCAGAAGGCATTTGATGAGGTGCCACATTGACAGTTATTGCACAAGATAGGAGCTCACAGTTTTTGGGGTAATGTATTAGCATGTATCATGGACTGATTAACACAGAATGTAGTGATTGTAACAAGGTCAGCCAGGTGGACCTCATAGAATATGAATTCTCTGATTGCGCTGTTAATTTGGCCCTATCAGGGAGCACCGGCTGACAGATAAAAAGAGTGTCAGTCATTTTGATACCTTGACAGCTGGATCTGAGGAAGCTGGACCAGTGTCAAGGACTTCCCACGTGTAAATAAGGGGTGACTTGCTGACAGGATACTGGCCTTTTGTGATGTCATTTCACAGAGGAGATGGAGAGTTGAGATTAATGGGTCTTTTTCAGGTTGGACTTATTGAACTAATGGAATGTCAACAAGATCAGTCCTTTGGCCTCAATTATTTACTATATTAGTAACTTGGAGGAGTGGGCAGAGTGCAATATATACATATCTGCCCACAGTACAAAAATAGGTGAGAAGGCATGTTGTGATAAGGGAATATGGAATCTGAAAGAGCATAGATAGATTCAGCGAGTGGTCAACACTTGGCAGATGAAGTTTAATGTAGGAAATGTGAGGCCACGCACTTTGGTCAAAAGGCAGACTATTTTTAAAAGGAGTCATCAAAGAAGTGCAGCAGAGGGATCTGGGTATTTATGTGTATGAAATGCAAAACTTTAGCATGCAGGTGCAACAAGTAATGAAGAAGGCAAATGTAATTTTGGCTTTGATTGTTGGGGGTTGGAGCTTAAATTTAGGTAAGTCTTGTGAAAAGCATAAAAGATGGCAAGAGTTGCTTCCAAAGTTGCTGGACTTCTTGTCTGATTCTGCCATGCCCAGTGTTGCTCAGACCCATATTGTAAGTAAATATTTATTGATTTCCAAATATGTCCCCTCATTGTGCCTGATGGGGAAGCTTTCTCTACTCATGTGTTCGGAAAATTGGCATTAAAGCTCCTGAACTAGGGAAGAGAAAAATTTTCAGCCAAGGATTTTACTCTCTGAATGCTTTTCCTTGACCCTGCTGCAACTGTTCATGTACAAATGTTAGAATTTAGGACCCTTACAAATTTGAATAGCTTGCCACTGATCCGAGTTTAGATCACACGTGATGCATGGTCTCTTAGGTGAGGCAACGGAGGCAGCAAGTGTAAGTGTAACTGTAGCATGTCAGGTGTTTGGGGAGACAGCAAATACAGCATAAAATATGTATGCCCCATGAGGATGCTATTTGGCCCATTGTGTCAGTGACAGCCATGAAAAAGCTAATCCTACTGGCCAACATTTGGTCTCTAACCCTGTAGCTAGTGGCACTTCTAATCTATATTCATGTATTTTCAAAATACACAGAGGGTGTCTGCTGCTCTAGTCGTTTTCAGCATTAAAGGTTAAAAAAATTTCCTTAATACTCAGCCTCAGAAACAAAAAAACTGTTGGTTTATGAAGTAAGATAACAAGGTGTAGAGCTGGATGTACACAGCAGGCCAAGCAGCATTAGAGGAGCAGAAAAGCTGACGTTTCGGGCCTAGACCCTTCTTCTGAAATGGGGGAAGGGAAGGGGATTCTGAAATAAATAGCGAGAGAGGGGGAGGCGGACAGAGGATGGATAAAGGAGAAGATAGGTGGAGAGGAGACAGACAGGTCAAAGGGGGGGGGGGGGGGGCCAGTAAAGGGAGGGTAAGGGGGGAGTTGGGGAGGGAACAGGTCAATGGGGCGGGAGGAGGCTAGTAGGTAGGAGATGGGGGTGGGGCTTGAGGTGGGAGGAGGGGATAGGTGGGTGGAAGGACAGATTAGGGAGGCGGGGACAAGCTGGGCTGGTTTTGGGATGCGGTAGGGGGAGGGGAGATTTTGAAGCTTGTGAAGTCCACATTGACACCATTGGGCTGCAGGGTTCCCAAGCGAAATATAAGGTGCTGTTCCTGCAACCTTCGGGTGGCATCGTTGTGGCACTGCAGGAGTCCCAGGATGGACATGTCGTCTGAGGAATGGAAGGGGGAGTTGAAATGGTTCACGACTGGGAGGTACAGTTATTTGTTGCGAACCGAGGGTAGGTGTTCCGCAAAGGGGTCCCCAAGCCTCCGCTTGGTTTCCCCGATGTAGAGGTGGCCACATCTGGAACAGCGGATACAATATACCACATTAGCAGATGTGCAGGTGAACATCTGCTTGATGTGGAATGTCTTCTTGGGGCGTGGGATGGGGGTGAGGTGTAGGGGCAGGTGTAGCACTTCCTGCGGTTGCAGGGAAAAGTGCCGGGTGTGGTGGGGCTGGAGGGGAGTGTGGAGCGGACAAGGGAGTCACGGAGAAAGTGGTCCCCACGGAAAGCAGATAAGGGTGGGGAGGGAATAATGTCTTTGGTGGTAGGGTTGGATTGCAGATGGCGGAAGTGTCGGAGGATGATGCTTTAGATCCGGAGGTTGGTGGGGTGGTACATGAGGACGAGGGGGATTCTGTTTTGGTTGTTATTGCGGGGAGGGGGTGTGAGGGATGAGTTGCGGGAAATGCGGGAGACATGGTCGAGGGCGTTCTCGATCACTGAAGGGGGGACGTTGCGGTCCTTGAAAAACGAGGACATCTGAGATGTTTGGGAATGGAATGCCTCATCGTGGGAGCAGATGTGGCGGAGGCGAAGGAATTAGGAATAGGGGATGGCATTTTTGCAGGAAGGTGGGTGGGAGGAGATGTATTCTAGGTAGCTGTGGGAGTCGGTAGGCTTGAAATGGATATCGGTTTCCAGGTGGTTGCCAGAGATGGAAACAGAGAGGTCCAGGAAGGAGAGAGAGGTATCAGAGATGGTCCAGGTGAATATAAGGTTGGGGTGAAAGGTGTTGGTGAAGTGGATGAACTGTTCGAACTCCTCGTGGGAGCACGAGGCGGCGCTGATACCGTCATCGATGTAACGGAGGAAGAGGTGGGGTTTAGGGCCAGTGTAGCTACTGAAGAGGGATTGTTCCACGTATCCTACAAAGAGGCAGGCATAGCTTGGGCCCATGCTTTTTCACACCACTTCTAAGCTGAACTTCAAATCCTCCACCTAGTTCATCGCCAAGTCTGCTTAGTTCCTATACATGTTTATGTTCACTCTGTCCTTAATCACAAAAATTGAAACACTAACCCTGCTTTTGTCAACTATTTCTTAATCACATCCATACTTCATGACCTGCATCCATCCTGCAATAAGATCCTGCTCACCAGTTACCTTTCCCTTACCAAATTACACTGATTGCTATTTCCTCCAAGGCACGATTTTCAAAATCCTCTCGTACTTCATGAGGTTAGCACAAGAGATGCACTGGAAAATCAATGCTTTTTCCAGGACTATCTCCTAGAAATGATCTCAGACTTTTAATATTTGTGTCAGTGATTGTTAAGAATAACTGAATGTTAACTTAATTCCCTTACCCTATTTAATTCTTCTGAAACAGCTCACTGATAAGATCAGCTTTGGAGGAAAAATATTCAATAACGGAAATTAAATAAGGCATCAAGCAAAGGGAAAAAAGCATTTATTTGTTTACTTGAACTGTTTGATATATTAAAAAAAAGAGATACTGATTGGGAAACTGAAACAGAAGGAATGATAGAACACCTGATCACCATGGTTTCAATAATTACAATTCTGCATTTAGCGTCAGAAGCTTCCGTAACCATGGTTTCACTAATTGTTTACATTAGCACTAAACAGGAACTTTGAAAGTGAGAACCAATGCAAGTCAACTAAAATATTGGCATTGCTTCAGGCAAGAAAGAAGAATTTCATCTGTGAACAGTGTGAAGCATGAACAGAATATGTGTTGCAACAGAAAATTTCTGCACATTCACAAGAATAATGAACATGTGAAATGAATTGCTACGAAGTGCAATAAGCATATATAAGAGGAAAATGGAGTGGGTTCCTGCATGAAGAGAGAGTAGAGGGGACAGGCATGAATCTTAGTAAACATGATGAGAGAAATGACTGTCTGGAACACAAGTCAAGAATTTACACATATTAACTGGGTGGGCCGAATAGCCTTTCATTTCTCATGCTCGTACGTCAGCTTCTCTAAAGATCCTTTTGCTTTATAGAGGTAGGTAACTGCATTGAATCCATTAAAATATTCACTTGCAACATCTATGCATCATCATGGACGTTCTTCCATTTATTTATTTTTTTGCCCTCCTCATTTGAAGATTCCACTACTTTTCAGACATTCTTCTTTCCATAACTGTCTAGTGGCTTTAACTCATTTTGTACTAAGGAGTATGTTGGCAAGCCATTTGATTTGAAGGACTTTACAGCAGAGTTCAATTCTTTAATTTACACAAGTACTGAGCTTTAGTGAACACAGTGCAAAATCTGAATCTTTTATCAGATCTTTGACCCCAATGCTAAGGGGCAGGGAAGATGAATAAAGCATTTTCAAAACTTCTATTTTAATACATTTCAGAGATTGAATTAAATTTGACTCTTATAAAAGACTCAGATCATGACTGGTATGTTTTCCCTACCTCACAAAGTTGTTCAAGGTTACCAAGGATCGTGCCTCTGCCTGCTTGGCCACATTTAAAATAGCACTTGAATGAATAATCCATAAACAAAGCATACGATATCCATTTTTTGTTGAATATTTATGACAAGCTAGAAAAGAAAAAAAAATTGCAGGCTTTTGGGGAAAAGCAGTATGTGTCCAATTTGATAGTACTTTCAAAGAGCCCCCAAAGGGATAATGGGCCATGTGGCTTCTTCCTGTGATTGGTGAGCACCACAAAGTATTATCTCTACAGTAGGTCCAACCATGAAGTTACTGGCTTGATGTAGATGCAGTTTTAAATAAACCAGAGAATATTACTACATTCAGGGTATCCTCCAGAAGGCTTCTTCAAGAATGATTAGAAGTTTCTCAATCACTGCAAATATCGATGTCAAATGCAGAATTTGAGAGAAAAAAAGCTCTTAACACGCAAAAATCTAAATGCCAAATTTGACATTTCAGCACTGATTTCCATTTCTTTTCCCCTAAGTAGAGAATCTGAACTGTAGGACAATATATCCTCATACCTTTGTGTTTGTATATATTTTCATATTATTTACATGCAACTTTTGAATAAGTCCCAACATTCATTTTTCTTCATCACTTGTCTTTCCCTGTCCTCGTAATTCTTGTTAAGTTAATTTTCAGCATACCTCATTAGCAATTAAAGACCAAAAAGTACTGAAAAGCCCAAATTCTCAGAATTATGGGAATTCTAAATTATTTAAATATTTTGGTGAAACGGAAATACAGTATTCAAGCAGGAAAAAATGCAACAGAAGAAAAAGTGTGAACAATTACTGAGCGGGTGCATTCCAAGTCAGGAGATTGTGGGTTCAAGTCCCATTCCAGAGAGCCAACCATCAAAAATCTCGCATTCAGTGCGGTACTAAGGGAGTTGTCCCTTTAAGATAGATATAAAATTAACACTCAATACTTTTTGAAGAAGAGTTTCATCTTCTCAGTTTCCTGGCCTTCATTTATCATCAAAAACATTTTTTTGGTTATTTATAACATTGCTGCTTGTGAGAGGTCGTTGTGCTACAATTGGCTGGTGGATCTCCTATGTTGCAATAGTAGCTGTTATACTTCATTGGGGTTGACCTTAGGTTGTGAGAGGCGTTACCTAAATGGAAGGTCCTTTTTTAAACAAAAAAAACACTAAGAACTGCCGATGCTGGAAATCGGAAATAAAGAAAAATAGAAATTGCTGGAAAAACTCTGGAAAAAAATTGCTGTGAAGAGAATTCAGTTCTGAATAAGGGTCATTGGACTCTAACCGTTAACTCTGCTTTCGCTCCACAGATGCTGCCTGACCTGTTGAGTTTATCCAGCAATTTCTGTTTTTGTTAGAGGCTCTACTTTACCTGGCCTTCAAGAGTTAATGTGTAGAGGTGGTGGGCCCTTCAAGGGTTAAGAGGGGGCGGGCCCCATCAGTTTTGATTGACAGCTGTACGCGCCGTGCGTGTGACGTCACGCAGAGGCCGAAAAGGTTGTGTGGAACCGGGACGCCGCGCGCGCACAAACACAGGTAAAAAAAATTACACAAACAAACAAGAACTGCGAAAGCGATCAAAATCGAAAGCTGCGTCTTTAGCGAAGCACTAGGCAGTTTGGGTTTTCTCACGACGGGAGGGGGAGGTGGAGGTGAAGCCAAAACGGGGTCAAACCTCGGCGAAAAGGCGCAAGTGGAGAGAGGGAAAAAAATACACAAGAGTTGTGAAGCGGCCTATTGAGGCCGCAGACCGGCCCTGTGTTCTCAGAGAACCGCGGCGACCTTCGTGGTTAGGCCGACCGTTGTTCTGTAGTCGGAGAACCAGGGAGAGTAGGCCAGATTCCGGCCTGGTGTGGATTTCGAAAGCGGCTTGCCGGGAGGGCGGAAAAAAAATTGGGGTGGGGGGGAGGGGAAGGGGGGCTTGGAAATTTGCGGCCGACGAAGGCTCCGTCATCACGTGTTGTGTCACGACCAGTGACGGGGCGAGGTATGCGTCACGTGATAAAGGCCCCGCCAATCCTCACCCCCGACATGGCGGAGGGAGGAGTAGGCGGCCAGTTGCCCTGTTAAACATTTCTGTTACCTCCCTCCTCCTTTTCTTCAATCCTTTTTCTCCCTCGCCGCCTACGAAGCGCCTTTTAGAAATTTTCCCACCGTTGCGAGCTTCCCCTCCGCCGGGTTAGCTCCTTGACGCCACAGTTTTTTTTCCCGAAAAAAGGCGTCCTATGACTCACATACTGAGGTGGCGGGCCAATGGCGTCTCGAATTCAGGGTCACGTGGCGGGCACCGGCCAATGGAGTGGTGCGGCTGGGCATCACGTGCCCTCCACGGCCAATGGGCCCAGGCAAGATGGCGGGCAGTATATAAGGTGTTGTCGAGGGGGTGGGGGTTCTGCCATCTGGGGAACGGGGAGTTCGATTCACGGGGAGTCGTTTCGTGTTGGAATTAAAGTGGTGTCCGGGGGTGGGTGGGGGGGGGGGGGGTTTTAAGGGGTGTAGGGGGAAATTAAGCGTCAAGCAGTGTTTTGGAGACGGTAAAAAACGGGCCCGGAGCGAGAGGAAAGGTTTCGCCGGGGAGGGGGGTGCTGTGTGTGAGAAGGTGGGAGAAGAGGAAAGTCACTCACTCACACACGCACCCTCCCTCTTTCCCTCACAACCCCAAAAGGGCGCCGGTTGCTTCTTCCAGGAGATAAGGGTGGATTTTTAAGCGGCAACATGGAGCGTGAGAGCGGTGCCTCGGGAGGCCCGACCACACGGTGAGTGTTGTGGCTGGGCCAAGGCCACACAGTGGTAGTGGTCCGGGTGGGGGGGTGGTAAGGACACTGGGATAAGAAAGGAGAGTCAGAGCGCAAAGGTGAAGCTCAGAGGTGAGGCGGGACAAATGGAAAACGCAGGCGGGAGAGGCCCGAGTTTAGGGAGGCTAGCGGGTGGGAATCAGTTTTTATTGTTGTCGGCGCTGAGCGGGAAACGGCTTCCTGACGCCATTTTGTGTATGAGAGAGGCCCCAAACCGGGGCGGAATCGGAGCTCGGCGCCACTTTCACATCTTGTTTGTTTGTGTGTCTGTAGGGAGTACAGTGGAAGAGAAGCGTCTGTTTTACCAGGGACCTAGGTTGCAATGTGGCCGCACATCATTTTCAAGCAATGTGACTAGTTTTCAGTCCGTCCAAGGAATGCAGTGTTCACCTGTTTTGAAAGCTGTTTTCTCCACCCTACATCTTAGTTCTTTTTCCTTCTCTCTAAAGCTTTGCATTAGCGTCTTCCGCCTTCTGTGCCCCGCTGTAATGGTTACAGGACTGAAGTGCCGTTAGGTTTGCAGTAAGCAAATGTATTTCTGAAAGTCACGTTTTAACCATGCAGTTCGGATAATAACAATATTCGTTGCTAGGACCGCGTGTGTGGTGTCGTTGGAATTAAATGTGTTTACGATATTTCCCCTTCATGATACCCCCTCTTTAAGTTGTCCGAGTATGGGTAATTGCTACTATTTGTTTAATTGCATCGCTCCCAAACGTATAAATGAATGTGTTCGGAATTGTGGAGTTGCCGTATTTCTGTTAAGTTGTATATACGTAGCAGCGTTAGCAGCCTTCTTTTCTCTGGTCATCGAGCTCGCTCGTTGTATAGTTGTTGCGGATTTTGACATTATGGAATAATTGCTCCAATTACACTGACGAGAGTGATGCTAATGTTACAATTATAGGAGGCGGCGTAGGCCTTTCGCATGCTGTAGCCTGTTGAATCATGGCTGCCTTAGAATTTTGTTCGGCACAAGTAAAGCTATCAACTTTAGATCTGGCTGGGGCTGTGCACAACAGAAAAGAATCAGCTTGACCCTTGGGTATTCCAGCATCCTTATTATTGCATTTCATACTTGTGCATTGGTTTAATAACTATAATCGATGCACCTAAATTCTGTTGTCACTATACATCTTGCAGTCTTGCTAATAGAAATTGGATTTTGCTTGTCTGATCTAAAGTGAGTGGCTTCACACTTTCCCTGTGCTATCTTGTTTTTGCTCACTTGTATAGTTATTTTTGTCCGATTTCTTACTTCCCACTCCTATCTGTAATTTATTTGCAAGTTGAAATGTAAAAATTTGCCGTCTGATACTAGCATTTATAACCAAATGCTGACATGCTGGTCCATATCCTGGGGGACATCTCTTGTCATATTTAGTCCGTCTGGAAACTCTTTATCCCTTGTTTTGGTCTGCTACCTCGATCTAATTAGCAACGCTTGTCTCTGTTACTTTCATTTTCCTATGCTATCATTATGGCTGTACATCTCCTGTAGAATCCTAACCTTTTGCTTTCTGGGATTCTTTGACACTCCCTTTATCTGGTGTTTTAGGAATACTGGACTTTGATCACCCCTCACCTTATGAATTTTAGATGGATAAATGATGTACCATTATAAACTTGGTTAATATAAGGTAATTTTATTCATGTTGAGTAAATTTACCGAAAGCACTTTTTCGGGGTATTGCATTTTGTTTGTTGAATGCTTGCAATGGTATGCTTAATATTGCTGTTCTACAACCTTGGGTTTATTTTACCAGTGATTAGCTTGGCCAAAGATTATTTTTATGTAACCAAATGCCAATATGAAAAATATCTTGATTGACAATATTATACCTTGGTTTGTGAAACAATTGTTTTCCTGTCTGAATTAATTATGCTATATCCAGTATACATAATGATTAGCGATGTGGTAGTGTTTTGTGGCTTAATATTTTCCAGTGAATTTAATGTCATCAATAAATTAAAGCTAAAGTCAGGACCTTACTGCATATAGACTGTGCATATTTAGATTAAGTTGTTTGTTTATTTTATACCAGTTTGAATTGCCAAAATGTTGAACTTTGCATGAATCTAAAGTTCAACTTTGTTTCTAAGTGATTGTCTACTGTTTCTTGTACTGTTAAACATTTGATCGTTACCAAGACTTGTGTGCAGATTTTAACATTTTGGTTTGGTTGAGTCTGACTTTATTCTCTGGGTCTTTTTGGTACAGTTTGTTTTTAGTAAATTGAACATTTTGTTGTATTTGGAAATTATGCAGTAGGGGAACTGTGATTCTAGGAAAAGCTTGGTAGCTACTGTTTGGAGACCCACTTATAATGAAACTGTAAAAATATATCCTAATGCTGTTTTCTTTTGTAAAGTACATTTTTGATCTATTAAATCTATCTGCAGTAGACTTCACTGCTTTGTGTGCTTAGGGATTCAAGTTGCAGTTCTCTTGGCTTTTCAAAGCAACATGAGGTGCTTTTACCATACAAAATAACCAGTGTGGTAAATAATTTGAACTTCACGTTTTGTCTGTGTAAATTTGACTTGCTCACCGTGCTGTAAATTGCTCTGTCCTGATCATCCCTGGGGCAATGTTTTTCTTTTTTGTAATTGTGATGAGAAGCTAAAAGCATGTGGGACAACTAAGCTGCCATTGGGACTAATTTATTAAGCGATACAATTTTTGCTGCATCGTGTTTGGATTGTGACCATTTTGCAAGATAAGCCAGTTAAGTTATGTCAAGAGAAACTGCTTTCTGTAGACATATTCAGTCAATTTTGCATTTGTTTTTGATAATTTCTGTGAGGGAAGTATCAAAATTTTTAAAGCAGATTTCAATCAGGAATTCCTAGGGAACTAACTTTTTCAATGGAAGTTGATAGATTGGGGGAAATTGTAAACACACTTTCTCCAATCTGTGGGAAACCTGCCAATTTCAGTTTCTTCAGTAAAATACCATGAATAGATTGTTGTACTGATTAGATCTTATCTTTTTTCCCTCCCAGTTTGCCTTCTGTTCCATGGATATTGACCTTATTATAATAGGATGTTGTTTCCGTGTATGTCGCTGCATTCCTGCTCAGAGAGTGTGAAATTCAAGTAAACGTTACCATAAGCTCCTTCCCTTCCCTTCGTAGCTCTACGAGGCTAAATCATATTGTTTGCAACCTTAGTTTATGTTTGACCCTGAGATGAGTTTCCAAGCACAACCATTTCAACAGTGAGGCTGCCTTGCAACTTCTGTCCTGTCTTAGTGCAACGTCTGAGATGCTGATCCATGTCCTTGCCTTCTTTAGATTGCACTATTCCAATTCAGTCCTGGTGGCTTTCTACTTCTAAATCATTTAAGTTCATTCCAAATCTGCTTGTACGTTATTTCATTCTAAGTTCAGCTCACATATCACTGCTGTGCTTTCTGACCTATGCTGGTTTCTGATCGAAACTTCAATTTTAAAATTACTAACCTTATTGTCATAAACTTGCTAACAATAAGGAAAATCTTGGAATATTGTGATTTTTGAAGGTACTGCATAGATTCAACTCTGTTAAATCCAAATCTGTCTGGTCTGAAGCCCATGAATAGTTTTCATATATGTTGCTGAAAAGCAGTGGCAAATAGAGTTGCTTGTGAGTTTTATTTTCATAATTGGAAACACTGAACTGTCTTACAGAATGGGGACTCCTCTGCACAGAATTTCACATTCCAACATCAGTATTTTGAATGAAGCAAACGGGGGCTATTGAATGTCTGGCTTGATGCATCTGAGAGTTTTAATGTGGACTCCATTGAAGTTGATGGTTCTGCAGAGGTGCAATTCAATTTGCAGTTTTATGACTACATTCTTGTAGTAGTCATGAATGACATCATTGGGTGATGGGACAGCTTATTGAGGCGGTCTAGTAAGGATTAGAAAGCTTGTGTTGTGATCTACAGCATCTTGCAATGTGTTGTGTAAATAGTTACACATACTTTGAAAAGGACATCTGTAGATTATGAAAATAATGCCACGCGAAGAGCAGATCATAAACTGACAAAATAGAGAAACTTTAGTTCTGCAATCTAGAGATGAGTTTAGGGACAACTTCACTGAAGTACGAGGTAATCCGGATAAAGGTCACCAGTGAGCAAGTGAATTTGCTGACCTGGTAGTCTGGTGTGAGCTGGTTGGGTTGTTTAATGAGCATATGATCCCCTCCCACCCATTTGGCGGATTTATCAGTGGCAATTTAGTTGTACCTTTTTATACATCCAATAGGTTTTTTTTGGCCTGTGTTGATCTAATGAGTTTATTCTTTGAATCATTTGGTCTAGATAATTACTTGACCATTTATTGTGTCACTATCACCATGCTAAATGGAATAGACTTCAGATTCATTTGAGCTCTTGAAACTGAGCATCCATGAGGCTTTGATGGCTATCATCAGAATTATTTACAACTACAATCTGTAACCCCATGGACTGACATTCCTCCATTCTGCCATTGTGAACAAGTTGAGAAATCCTAGGCTCAATGAAGAGAATGGGGGGTTCATGTCAGCGGAAGCAATAGGCATACCAAAAAAAGTCATCTGGTTTCTACTGGTGAAACTAACTGCCAGACAGTGGAAACAAAACACAGCAGGGCTAAATGATCTCCACAACCAACAGATTTGTCCTTTCACATCTAGTCATGACTGTGGACAACTGAGCAACTTGGAGGAGTTATCTCCAGAGATTGCCATCGTTGCGAATGCTGACGTCCAATACATCAGCGCAAAAGCCAGCATTGATGTATATGCATTCAGTCTTGGCCTGAAGTGCCAAGTGGCTGATGCATCCGAACTATCTCATATGTTCTCCAGGATGATAAGCCAATTTGGTTCACTTCTTGATAATGCATGAAAGAGTTGAATATATTGGGTATTGTAATGGCTATGGGGTTTACAATATTGTGTTAATGATACTAACTTTTCCAACATTTTTAGCTAGATGCCAGTTTTGGATCTTGGCTAGGTGTTGGCAACCTGTCCAGGTCTTTCCTGCGCGTAGTAAGTGGGACAAATCCAACACAAGTTACTGACGGATCAGTCTAACCACGAGCAAAGTGATCAAAGGGGCTACCCAGTGTTGTCGAACAGTACTTGAAAAGGAATATCCTGCTTGCTAACTCAGGTTTGGTTCTGCCAGTGCATTACAGCCTTGGTCACATGGGCAAAAGAACTAAAGCCCAGAGATGAGGTGGGAGTGAATTCAAATGGTGTCTTAATGTCAAGGTCAGAATATGCTATTGAGGAACTCCAGCTTTGCTAGAGTTAATGAACATTGGGTGAAGCTCCTCACTGATTTAAGATGTGCTAATGCAAAGAAAGGTGGGTTGTGGTTGTGGAGATCATTCATCTCAGTTCGCGGGCATCACTGCAGGAATTCTTCAGTTTACTCTCCTAGGCGCAACAATCTCTAAAACTGCTTCATCAATAGTTTCTCTGAGGCCAGAAGTGAGAAAGTGTTTACTGATCGAGGTGCTGAAGCAGTCGGTGTGCACAAGTTCTGGACAGCAATCAAGCTAGGGCTCCTGAGTGGCAAGTAGCATCGCCTGGTACTTGTGGTGGGAATGACCACATTGAATAATGAGCCATTGGACTTGACATCAACTCTGTCTTCCACACACAGACACGTCCACCCATGACCACCGTTCACATTCTGTCCCAATACTGTCAGACCAGATTCCACAGTTGCTTATTTCGAATTCCTTACAACCATAGTTTTTACTTTCATGTACGAGAATCTAACCATCAGCCCTGGCATTCAATGGCATTACCATCACAGTCTCCCACCATTAGCACCGTTATCATTTATCAGAAACTCAGTAGTATCAGCCACATTAATATTGTGGCAACCAGAGCGGATCAGATTCTAGAGATGCTTTAGCATTTAACTCCCCAGTGGAAAGTCTGATTTTCCAAGAACTGCAGATGATAAAATCCAAAAAACAAACAACCTGTTGGAGTAACTCAACAGCTTTGGCACGTTCTCTCTCCACAGATGCTGCAGGACCTAATGCCTATGCAACCTCTGCAAGGCACAATTAGGAATGTGATGGAATGTACGTCATGCCCAGATGGATACAGCTCCATCAACTCACCAGAATTGTGACAAAGAACAAACGCAGCCTATTTGATTGGATCCTCATTTATCCCTTCAATATTCACTTCATTCACTGGTGCACAGTGACAGCAGTATGTACTATCAATAAGATATGCTGCAGTGAATCATTTTGTCAGCATCTTCTAAACACATGACCCTCTCCCACCTATGATGTTCTCCAGCAAGTTCAGTTCCAAGGTGCACGTCATTCTGATTGCAACTACATTGCTGTTCACTTTGGATGTTCCTACATCCTAAGCATTACCTTGTTCATGATAGGAACTTGCCTGTTGGGCTGTTAAGGTTATACAGATTTACTTCCTGAAAAAATTTGTCTAATTTGCTACTGAATGTTTCATGTGGTATAAGTTTTTTTTTATGGGAAACTGAAACAGGAGGAGGAGACGAGGTTGGGATATAACCCAAATGCTTTATAATCTCGGGATGGATGTTTTGGAGTTATAGGTTAAGGAGTAGAAATTTACTTTTTAATGCCATCTTTTGATCTCTGGAAAATGTTTTTGCTGGCTTGTCTTGTAGCAGGCTTTTAAATTAAGCTTTTCCTTCATTTATGAGAAAGCTGAAGTGGAGGAAGATAGAAAGTGACACTGGATTGCTTGTGGAAGTAGATATGTGACTAGTCGTGCATCCAGTTGGTACCTGTTATTGGATGTGGCCTTCAGGTTTTTTTAAAAATGTGCTTTTTCAAGGAAATTAGTTATTGAGGTTAGCTTGTGACCGTGATCTTCTGAGCTTGCTGTTGAGAGTTGAAGATGAGGACCTCTTGGTTAGTTGCGATTTCTTGGCTCTTGAGAAATTTAATTGTGTTCAGGTCAGGAGAGAATAAGACCGTGGTGCTGATAGTCAGTGTTGAAGATGGTACTGTGAAGATAGAGAATGGTGGACGTCTTGCAAGTTTAATGTTGGGGAGAAAGGAATGGGTCCAGGTCTGTGAAGGATAGGCTAAGTTCAGCTCTAATTGTTGACTGTATTTCTACATCTGAAGGCTTCAGTATTAATCTTTGGATATGTCTCAGTTAAATGCCGTACAAAATTATATGCTTCTTTTGGAACTTGGGAATCCTTCGTTTTCAAAAATCAGCTGGCAGTTTTATCCAACTGCACCCTGTATCATGCCAAAAGGAGGAGTAGCATACTGTGCAGGCCCCTTCCTCTATGTAAATGTTCCAATTCTCTTATGGCGAATTTTGACAATGTAAAGTCTACAAATGAGTCTGCAGGGAATGTGGGTAGGTGTACAGTTTATAAATGCAACCGTTTACTGACAAATGTAGAAGCACAAAGTAGCAACAGTGATTTGAGATGGATAAATATAGGCCGTTCTGAATACTTTTTCACTTTTATGCCAAAAGTACATTTCCTAAGTGTTTGCTGATTCCATGTACAGTTTTTTTACATGATTGTGGAAGAGTCTGTGCTGCATAGGGAATTGTTGCCTGACTGGGGTTGGATGCTGCCATAATTGAAAAGTTATAACCTTTGACCTCTGGAATGTCACTTCAGAGCCAAGAGTTGCATTTCTGCGATGTCTGTCTCTCGCTGTAAAGGGCCTTAACGAATTGTAAAACTAACAAATTTGAATGCCTGAAATGATGCTAATATGACTGAAAAATAAATCTCTTTGGGTACCTTCACAACTTAAATTCAGCGCTTCGTTTTTGATGTTTTTCACATTCTTGATCCAGTTTGTAATGAGCGTCAGTTCATTCTTTGTGCAATTCTGTGGATATTACAATTGAATCTCTGTCTGTGTTATTTGTCTCTGATCACTTTACCAGTAATCTATACTGGAAGAGTATGCAAGATGTCAGTTGTAAGCGCGTGAGACTCTTGAAGGGTGTACGTAATATCAGAATTATCTTAGTCCCCTCATGTTTGGTTTTCACTTGTATTTGAGGCAATGTTCAATAAAGGAGAGACTGTGAAATAGGTTTTATTTAAGTGTTCATTTTGTAATGGTTTACTAAACCAACCTATCTCAAACTATGATTTAACGTGTTGTGATAGAATTTATCATGGTTTCATAAGTACCCTAACCCTATCGCTGGTCAAATTTGCAATGCTGTTCCTTAGTAACTAGCGTAATGCTACAAAACAATCTCTTTTTCTTTAAAACTGTACATATGATATGAATCCTGCATATAAAGTATCAGTGTAAATGTTCCTGAATAAAATGAGGGAAAACATTGCAGGGTGTTTTCTTATTGCACAGCATTGAAAAATACTTCATGCTCTTTTATTTCATTCAGTGAGTTTTGTAGGTCAATGTTGTTCCATTTCCCAGTATGATGACATGTAAACAACAGTTTTCTCCCTTCTTTAATTCTAGCTGCTAGTTTTAAGTATGTTGGTATTTACTATGCTATTATGTTCCAGGCAGCAATCCTTTTGATTCTGAACTGTTTCCGATCCCATGCTTTCCATTGCAAGGACGTCCATGTCTGAAACATCAGCTCAACATTCAAAATACTTGGGTACATTTGTTTTTGCAACCCCTCACTGTACAAAATGTCAAAGATGGGTGAAAATGTCAAGTGTGGTTGTTTTCAGTTATATGTTAGGTTACGTTCTTGAGTTTACTGCCTGAAAGTAGGTCTTTGCCAGTTGTTTGCTAAGCCAGAATGAAGTGGAAGGTTTTTCTTACCTACAAGTAGGGCAGGGATGCATGTTTGACTTTTCTGGAACAGGGATCAAACTCCTGCATTTGCCAATTTGGCTAACCAAATTCCTTCTAGCTTACTCACATTCTTCAGCCATTTATATATGGTAGGGGACAGAACCTGAGTAACTGTTGTTTCAGTTGCAGATTCTGCCTTTACTACTTCTGCCTTTCCAGGTACAAAATCTACAATTAGAAACACCAAGGGAGGGATAGTGCATACATTTGGAGTTTGAGGATCAATTATGAAGGATAAGCCAGTCCTTTGAGATTTCTTCTGAGACCAGGAGCAGGAAAATAAGAGGTGACCAGAAACTCAATAGGATCATGGTAGCCAGTCCTATTGAGAATGTCTTCGAGGGTAGCAAATAAGTGAGATGAGGTTCATCCCATTTTTAATTTCCCTGTAATGTTTTAGGAGTGAATGGGTAGCCTGTCTTTCTTTATTGGAAATGGAGAACCGTTTTTAGCGATCAGAGACACTTCAGACATTTTGGCTTATGGATGGCTTTTTCCCCTGCAGTTGTAGGGTGCATTTAATCTATAAATCTTAGACTGACAGATTCTTGTTGCCCTGGTGTCTTGACCTATGATGTCCAGACATTTTGATCTGTTTTCCAAACTAAGAAAAGCACTTGATGTGAGCTGAATTGAGGGATGACAGCCTTTTAGGTGAAATTTGACTTAATGTGAAAGATCAAACACATTAATCTTGTCAGCAGCTGGCTTTTCTTAATCACTTTCAGAAATAGATTATCACCACCTGTTTTTCTCGACCTTGCAGTTAATGAGTGCTGAGAAAGTAGCCCCTTAAAATGAGAAGGTAACCCATGACAAAATTTAGTATATCTCTCAAAGCCAGTGGTGGTGAGCTTACTTGGCTATCCCAATGTCCTGTAACTTAGTATGCTAAGTTACGGAGTCCTGTTCACTCACTTGTCTTGTTTTTGACTTTTGCTCCTATAAGATATGGTATAAGAAGTCAGCCATTCAGCCTATCATGTCTGCTGTGCCATTCAGTGAGATTGAGGCTGATCTGATGATCCTCGACTCTACTATCTTGGCTTAGCCAGTCAATTTCCTTTATTGATTTGCCTCTCTCAGCCTAGTCCCCAATCTTAACTGTAAATTACTTATTCTATATATTCCTGATTTAGTTTACTTTGCCTTTTGTCTTTGCTCTTCTCTGAACTCCAGCTCCTCCTCTGCCCATGCGTGAACTGCTTGAATTTACCTCTGCTCCTTGCTAACTTTCATCCACCACTGTTCGGTTTCTTCCGTAGTTTTTGTCCTCTTGAAATTCCCCTGAAAGATCATCTTAGTGACCATGATTTTGCTCACCCAGTCTAAAGTTTATATCACTCTCTTTCTTTCTTTCTTTTTTTTTAATTGCGTGTTTGGAAGGAGGTTTTTTTTTGTTGGGGAGTTTCAGGCCACTTTTAATGGATACTTGTACACTGACTTAATTATTGCTTTGATACCTATGCAGTTGTGTATGGCTAATTTAAAATGGTTGGATAATAGTTCGACTATACGTTCATTGAAATGAAGGTGGTGAGTTGTCCAGGAAACTCTCTTGGCCTACTTTCATATACTTGCAATCCGTTGGTGAGGGACATAAGCAGAGGCACTTGACGGTGACTGAATAAGTTGCGTTGTGTTCTTAGTTCTGAGATTTTAACTGGTTTGATACTCTGTGCATTTATAATTAAGTGTGGTTGTTTTACTGAGAATAAAGTTCAGTTGCGTTCTTTGCCAGCAGGTTTTCTGCTGGTTTGGGCTGCTCATTTTGTATTTGCATCTATCATGGTTCTGTCCACGTGGGCTAGTTTGCTCACCTGTGGTGTGATCAGTGGACAAACATGTTTTTCTTTACAATTGACTGATTGGGAGTACTTTGTTTAAATTTTTCCAACATCAAAAAATCTCTAATGTATGTCTGGAAAAGTCTACACACAGATTGGCTGCACCGATTTTTGCTCTGCAAGTCTACTCATGTGGGCAGGCATATATATGTGGTCTTACCAATATATAGTTTCTTCCTTTTAGTGTTGATTTATTCCTGCTACTTCCTATCAAAGCGAATCATGTGGTATTAGGCGCTTTTACAATCACTTAATGTTCTCGGTTAGCTGGGTAGGGATTAAAATTAATCATGAAGTAGATCATGCTCCTTTAAGACGTATTTGGTGCAGCGCTCCAAACAGTAAATACTCTTAATTTTTTGTGACCGTAACATTTGAAATGGATGAACTTGTTATTTTGGATCACATTTACATATGAAATAGTGTTGTAATGGGAATGTCATTGTGCTAGTATTCCAGAGGCTGAGGCTAAGGCTCAAATCCCACCATGGCAATGGTGGAAATTGGCTATAATAAAGTGTGTGAAATTGAAAGCTGCACAGTGACCATGAAATCATTGTTTGTAAAAAGCCATCCGGTTCGTTAAATCCTCCTGTTGAAGGAAACAAAATTGCCATGCTCACTTGATCATGTCTCCGAGGTGCAGAATTGTGATTGACTCTTAACTGCTTTTTGAATTGGTCTATAAGATAGTCAATTCCCATTTTTAAAAAAGTGTGTTGGCACTTCAGACAGTACTTTCGAAAACGACTACTTTCTAGAATGACAATAGCAGCTGACACATGAGAACACGCCACCTGCAGGTTCCCCTCCAAGCTACACACCATCTTGACTTAGAACTATGTCATACTTGCTTCAGTGTTGGTGGGTCAAAATTTGTCAAGACCGTAGATATAGGAGCAGAATTAGGCCATTTGGCCCATCAAGTCTGCCCCACAATTTGATCATGGCTGATATGTTTCTTAACCCCATTCTCTTGCCACCTTCTTGTAACCCTTTGCTCTTGCCAATCAAGAATTTAAGTGTGTCTGCCTTAATGACCTGGCCTCCAGCTCTCTGGCAATGCCACAGATTCACCACCCTCTGACTGAAGAAATATCTCTATCTTGGTTCTAAAGCATCGTGCCTTCACCCTGAGGCTGTGCCCTCAGGTCTGAATCTCTCCTGGTGGAAACGTCTCCATGTCCGCTTTATCCAGGCCTCCCCATAATCTGTAAGTTTCAATCAAATCTCTACCTCCACCCAACCCTTTTCAGCTCCATAAAATATAGACCCAGAATTCTCAGCTGCTCCTCAAATGACAAGCCTCCCTTCATCTTCTCAAGGGCAATGAGGGCTGGGCAACAAATGCTGGCCCAACCCGTTATGCCCACTTTCTTTGAATTTTTTATTCTAGTTTTCATGAGTTTCCAGTGTACTATTAGCATATTGGTGTTTGTTTATTGGATTTGCACATCATCGGCTAGTCTAGCATTTTGCCCATTCATAATTGGTTTGGAGAAGGTAATTGTGAATTGCCATATTCCTTGGTGTGGGAATATCCACAGGTCTGTTAAGGTGGGGTTGTAGGACTTCGATTTTGACCCAACTACAGTGAGGGAAAAGTGATTATAATTTCAAGTCAGGTTAGAACATAGAACATTACAGCGCAGTACAGTCCCTTTTGGCCCTCGATGTTGCAGCGACCTGTGGAACCAATCTGAAGCACATCTAACCTACACTATTCCATTATCATCCATATGTTTATCCAATGGTTAGGGAGAGAGGAGAGGGGGATAATTTGAAAGTGATACTCCCATGCTTCTGTTGCCCTTGTTCTCTCTGGTGCAGGTCACACCTTTTGGAAGGAGGTTTGGTGTGTACACTGACCTTGTAGGTCTATGCTCATTAGGTGCTAATCAAGTTTGCTGCTTTGTGGATAGTATTGAGCTCTGTTTTTGGACTCTTTGGTCTTTAAAACAACTGTAAACTGTTTAACCTTTAAGACAGGGAGAGACTAAGTTGAGCATTTCTTGCTCAAATTAAGGTAGTTTGAAGAGTGCTATGGTGGAGTATTTTAAATTATCTGCTTGAATTCATTGAAGTGCTGCCATCAGAGGGTGTTGATTAGGTGGAACTCATTGACTTGGCGTCAACAGTCCTCTGCATTGAGTATACTTAAGACAGGTTCTTGATTGGTAAGAAGATCAAGAATCACGGAAGAAGGTAGGACAATGGGCTTGAGAAACACGTCAGCCATGATCAAATGGTGGAGCAAATCAGGTGCAGAATGACCTAATTCTCCTCTTTTTTTTTTTATGGTCTTTGAAAAGATGAAGTCATATAAAAAGTGAAATGTCAGTTGCAGATGGTAGTGTTTGGGGGAAAAAAACCCAGCTGTGCAGTTCAATGTAATATTTCTACGATTGCAATTTTATTTCATTACAGTAAGTCACAATTTTATTTTTAGCAGCAATATTTAGAAATGTGTTATTCAAAAGTATGGAATTCATTTTTGTAATTGGAACAGTGACTTTTAATGTTGTATGGTTTTGTACTAACCGTTTTAGTCATTTCTAATCAACCTGTACCAGAACTATAAACTTGACATTGCACGAGTCCGAATTTCTCTCCCCCTTCATGGTTGATAAATATCTACGCATATGGCCTTGACTAGGCTGATGCTTCTCCTATTCTGATATATGCTGTGTGGTGGTTGAACTGAGGACTACCATAACTCCTTTCTTATTACTTGTTATTATTACAGAGAGTTGCGTCTTTGCAGGATGATTTGGAAAATAAGTGATTTGATTTAGTCGTGTTCATGCCCAGTGAAATGCATGTTGATTGCTCCAGGATCTCAGCACATTATTTATGCATGTAATTCTGAAGGAATGTTATCATGTTCTAAGTACAGGGTTCCATATCACAATAAGTAGAGGCCTGTCTGCCAACCTGCCACTCAAGTGGATGGAAACAAATCACTTGCCATTTAATCAACATTTGTCCCTCCAACACAAAAACAAATTAACTGGCTACTTATTTAATCACTTTTTTAAATTGTAGGATCTTGTTCTGGAAGCTAGAATTTGCTAGAATTTTTTTCAATAAAGCAGTGGCAGTCCCATAAAATTTACCATGAAGTGTTTGGGATGTCCTGAGGGCATGACCATTCCTCCTTTTTCTCAGAGTAATCTTAAACAGGAAGAGCTATCGAGGCTGATGTAGTGGAATGTTTATTTTTGGTTGCCTTAATTTTAAGTGGTGCAAGCCAAGATTTCTGCTGATAGTGTGCAGTGTTGTTAATGTGTGATTCATTGACCTAGTTACATTCCTGCATCTACATTGAAGTCTTTTTGTTAATGTAAAAGATAGGTAGGCTGGTAGTAGATCAAACATGACTTGGACAAAATGTAAAGTGAATTAAATGCATGCTTAAGAGTGCAAGAATGTTATTGCAATGAAAAATGACTAGTCGGTCACCTTTTAGACTATGAATTTCTTCCGCAGTCAGACCCATTTGTTCTTTTTTACAGTCACCAATAGTGTCTGGATTTGTTCTCTGACAAAAATCTGTTTGGTGTGAAGTTAACTACAAGATCAATATTCATTGCATTGGGTGGCAATAGTTTTCAAAAATCACTGAATAGGTATAATTGAAATATTCCCTGTCACCTTTATATCATTACTCAATTTTGAAAGTAGAATTTGAAATGTGCTGGCTTTGAAAAACCATAGTTACCTATAGAAATTTGTATGTTATCGTAATATTTATAGTTTAGTTTTCTAGTGTTGCACCCAGTATGTTCTAATACTGTTTAAATGTGGACATTTTAAAATTGGTACAACTAGCAATCTTTGTTCTATGTTTTTTCTCCAGCAATGTTTCTTGATTTCAATATGTTGAAAAACGTGTACCAGATGAAAATGTTTGGAAGACTTCATTTTCTAATGGCAAAGGTTCAAGGCAGTACAATTTGGAAAATACAGCATACAGGTTACATGGTTGAAATGTGATTTCACTGGTGCAGATGCTAGCTTGTTTTGCACTCTTATTTGACACAGAATTTATTACATGTTCGTGACAATACCGGCACATTACAGTTCATTTTGAATAAGTGAAGTCAAATCTTTGGTGCTTTCGTATCTACTGCTGATCAGGATAGACTAGATTAATTTAGAATATCTGGTTGGCATGGACAAATTGGACTGAAGGATCTGTTTCCATGCTGTACAGCTGACTATATTCATAACCTTGGTGCATATAAGTAGACGAACCCATGATCACTATGGATTGTGATCAAATTTTTGGACAGGATGTAATTTGATTTTTAATTAGGGGGAATCTGTAGTGCAGGAAGGTCAAAAAAGGTATTATTTACTAATTGCTGCTTTTTTGGACTATCTGTACTGTTTCATGTTGCAAGCTTGACAGAAATTTAAAACCTAATTGTAATTTTAAAACTCAGTAGAACTGAGCAATCACCATGCTTGCAATCATTATTTGCGTTTGTGTATAGTTTTGTGGCAAAGTGTGATAAGATTTGTATTTCACACGGGACTTTGTCTTGTTTTTATTTGCCGGCATGTAGTCACTCATGCGACAGCATTTATTGCCTGTCCCTATTTGCCCTTGAGGTGGTGAACTACCTTCTTGAACTGCTGCAGTCCATGTGATGTAGTTGACCTATGTTGTCCTTGAGAAAGGAATTCCAGGATTTTGATCCAGATGATATATTTCCAAGTCAGGATGATGCAGGTTGTGGTGTTTCCATGCATCTGCCCTTATCCTTCTCGATGGAAGTCATCATGAGTTTGGAAGGTGCAGTCTAAGGATCTTTTGAATTTCGGCAGGTCTGGGACACTACCCTGAGGAACTCCTGAAGAGGTGGTGCCCAGGAACTGAGATGACTGACCAGCAACCATGACCGTCTTCCTATGTGGCAGAATGACTCCAACCAGCGGAGAGTTTCCCTCAATTCTCATTGATTCCAGTTTTGCTAAGGCTCCTTGATGCCACACACAGTCGAATTCAGTGCTTTTGTTTGTGGTGGAGCCAAGACTCTGAGGTCAGTAGCTGAGTGGTCCTAGCAGAATCTAAACTGGGTATCATGAGCAGGTTATTGCTGAGCAGGTGTTGTTAATGAAAACTCCATTTCTTTACTAATGACTGACAGGACACCTGAGGCAGTAGTTGGGCAGGTTGGATTTGTCCTTTTCATGTATAGGATGTTATCTGGGCAATTTTCCACATTATTGGGTACATGCCAGTGTTTTAATTACTGGATGAGCTTGGATAGGGGAGCAGCAAATTCTGGAACACTAGTCTTCAGCACAGTTTCTGGAATGTTCTTAGGGCCCATATCCTTTGCATTATCCATTGCCTCTGTCTTGATATCATGTGTAGTGAATTGCTCTGGGCGAAGACCTGCACTTGTGGTGCTGAAGTAGGCCGAAGTAGATCATCCAGTCAGCAGTTTGGCTGAAGATTATTGCAGGTGCTTCAGCCTTGTTTTTTGCACTGATGTGTTGGGCTCCTCCATCATTTGAGGATAGGGATAATTGTGGAGCTGCCGCTTCCAGTGAGTTATTTAATTGCCCACTACCCATCACGATTTGGATGTAGCAGGACTGCAGAGCTTGATCTGATTCGGTTGTGGGATTGCTTAGTTCTGTCCATCATTTGTTGCTTATGCCATTTGGCATGCAAGTAATTCGTTTAGTGTCTTCACCAAGTTATACCTTATTTTTAGGTATGCCTTTTGCTGCTGCTGGCATACACTCCTGAAAACTGCACTAAACCAGGGTGATTTCCTTGATCATTATTGAGTGGGCGCTCTGCCAGGCCATGAATTTGTAGATGGTGGTGGAGTACAATTGTGCTGTTAGCCCACGGCATCTTCGTGGATGCCTAGTCTTGAGTTGCTAGACCTGTTGGAAGCATTCCCCATTTAACGCGGTGATAGTGCCACACAACATGGAAGTTATTAATGTGAAGCTGGGACTTCATCTCCACAAGGACTGTGCGGTGGTCACTTTTACTGATACTGTTGTAGACAGATGCATTGGCAGCCAGCAGATTGGTAAGGATGAGGTCAAGTATGTTTTTCCCTTTTGATTCCCTCTCAACCTGTCACCGACCAGTCTAGCAGCTATGCCGTTTTTTGACCTTAACAGTTCGTTCAGGAGTGGTGCTGCTGAGACAATCTTTGTAGTGAACATTGAAATTCCCCAAGAGTACTTTTTTTACACCCTTGCCGTTTTCAGTGCAACTATTGTTCAACGTGTACTGATTCATCAGCCAAGGGAGGTATTTAGAAGGTTGTTTCCTTGGCCATGTTTCACCTGAAGACATGAGACTTCATGGGGTCAAGAGTCGATGTTGAGGACTACCAGGGCAACTCCCCCCTGACTGTATACCACAGGGCAGATCCAAAGGTGGCAGCACTGCCAGTGGGACAGGACATGTGGGGGTGGTGGTGATGGCATCTGGGACATCATCTGTAAGGTATGATTCTGTGAGTATGACTGACTGACTGTCAGTCTGTTACTTGACCTTCTGAGACAGCTTTGCTGATTTTTGGCACTGGCTCCACGTATTAGTAAGGAGGATTTTGTGGAGCCGGCAGGGCAGTTTCTGCCATTGCCTTTCCTGGTGGGCAGGTCAATGCCCGGTGGTCTGAGTTTAAATCCGCTGTTAGTCCAGTTCAAATTATTTAATGATGTGAAATGCTTCCAAATATTGAAGGATGGCCATTGTTACAAATTAGCAATATGTGCAACAAGCAGTTACATGAACTTCTTTTAAATCATGCTATGATCATGAAAAATGAAGTCTGGCTGTTTCCCAACCTGTTACAAAACAGAGCAGTCATTTTGACATCAGCTACAGCTGAAGTAGTCGTATGGAACTATTCAAGGAATGCTGTAAGTTATTTTTTTAAAATCTGGTAATATTGTGGATATCATTGAAATGGATTCTTTTCTGCTAGTTTCAGAACTTAGTATAAATGCTAAAATAATTTCGCCTTATAACCTGTTTCGCTCAGCTTTCCTTTCTGCCAATTGTTTATAAATCTTTTGGGATTTGGGAGCTATGATACCTGATATTTTAGTTTCATTATTGGCTTCAGTTCTGTTCCCACTTAGGTGCGAACGTGCTTGTGCGTTTGTCTTTGGAGCTCCAAGAGTATATGAAAAACACCTCTTGCCTAACTGTACTAATGAGTTAACTAGAGTAGTGATATACATGATCAGCATTTAATAGTGAGCCCAACTTTATCAGTATTCAAGTGCCAAACATCTGCATAATCTGTAGTAGTTTTCAATTTCACTTGGTTGATAAACCTTTGGTGCAAAAATTTCAGAATTCCACTTTCAAAAGGGTCTGATCCACTAAATTCACTGAAAGTAAATAAAACTTCAACATAATCTTTGGGTGATGCACGTATAATTTCCTAACTTTGAAGAAGAAACCATCTTGCCCAGAAAAGCAAGATGAATTCAAGGTGATTTAAGTCCTATAAAAAAAAATCAGACTTGAAAGTTCCTTTCATATTTTAAAGGAATGCAATTTACTGTTTCAGTTTTGAGAAAAATCACTTGGAGTAAGATTGAGGTCTGCTTGTATTTTCAGAAAGCCTTGGAATACTTTATCATGTTATAGCTTAAGTCTATATTTTATGAAATTAATTTCTCAATCTGTCAATTAAATAAATGGCAGTTTACCTGCAGGTAAAAGATAATGGTCGTGGATCTCGAGTGTCAGGTTACCATTAATGTTTTGCTATAGGTCTTATGAGGATAAGGATTATTTCGCTGACCTTTTGAACTTGGGCTTATGTCATATTGTTTTGTGGTTTTGAGAATTTAGGTTGAGGTCTTTCTTGCCTCAGACATCAGGTTTTATTGCATTGCTGGTTCAGAC
Source organism: Rhincodon typus (assembly GCF_021869965.1). Taxonomy (NCBI): domain Eukaryota; kingdom Metazoa; phylum Chordata; class Chondrichthyes; order Orectolobiformes; family Rhincodontidae; genus Rhincodon; species Rhincodon typus. The sequence continues at coordinate 13,035,883 of NC_063369.1, forward strand.
ACCCTTCAGGTTAATTTGTGTTAAATTTATAGGGGTGACACAATGGCTCAGTGGTTAGCACTGCTGCCTCTCAGCGCCAGGGACCTGGGTTTCATTCCATCCTTAGGCAACTGTCTATGTGGAGTTTGCACATTCTCCCTGTGTCTGCATGGGTTTCCTCCCACAGCCCAAATATGTGCATTATAGGTGGATTGGCCATCCTAAATTGCCCCAGGGATGTGCAGGCTAGGGAAATGCTTGGTTACAAGGATGGTTTAGGGGGTGGATCTGGGTGGAATTTTCTTCAGAGGATCAGGGTGGACTGGATGGGCTAAATGGCCTGCTTCCACATTATAGGGATTCTTTTATTACTTTTGAAGCTCTGATCCAACATAATCGCCCACCAATCTTGGTGTACTAATTTAGTATCAAAAACACTTCTGGTTCCTTCCTGAATAGCACAAACGGGCCTAAAAGCATTCTTGCCTTTTTCAAAAAAGTGTAGAAGTTGTGGTTATCAGTCCTAAGGTACAGAGAAGAGGTTTTTCAACTGCAGGTTGTTTGTGTAATTGGGAGCAACTAGCACTAATCTTATTAAATATTCTTTCTGGGACTAATGTATTTTCAGAATTACAGTAGAGCATTTATTTCTCAACATGAGCTTGCTACCTCAAAAAATTCATTACCAATGGAGAAGAATGATTAAAAATCTGTTCTTCTAATAGAGTCATAAATGTGGGCTGAGTATTTAAGTTGTCTGTTGCAAAAAAGTCCTGTGCTTGGTTTGTCGATCCTAACTCCCTGGTTTTAGGAGAGAAATGTCTGATAGCTTTTGCTCCTGCTAGCTATTGAGAGATATGCTGAATTTGTCTTTTTAATACAACTGCGTGGTGAAGATAAGGTTAACATTGACGGATATAAATTAGTGTGCTGACACTAAACTCAACTGTGAAATTGACAGTTATCAGAAGACCTTTTGTGTCGTGAACTTCAATTTCAGTAAGGAGTTGTTCTTTAGATAAAATTGAAGAAAGATAAATTTGTTGTCCATATCACTTTGCAACTTCTTAGTTTTGCATTGTTTCTTAGTCTTAAATATATATGGCATATCATGTTTGGAGGTATGCATTCTCTGTACTCATAGATCATAGAATCCCTACAGTGTGGAAACAGGCCGTTCAGCCCAACAAGTCCACACCGACCCTTGGAGCATCCCACCCAGACCCATCCCCCTGTAACCCACCTAATCTACATGTCCCTGAACACTGGGCAATATAGCACGGCCAGTCCACCTAACCTGCACATCTTTGGACTTTAGGAGGAAACCCACGCAGACACGGGGAGAATGTGCAAACTCGACACACACAGTTGCCTGAGGGTGGAATTGAACCTGGGTCCCTGGCGCTGTGTGGCAGCAGTGCTAACCACTGAGCCACCGTGCTGCCCTCGTACTGTAATCTTAATTGGCTGATGACTTGTCATAGCCTTGGTTTTCCCTGAATGTCTACACTTAAATGATACCTAGGTTGGGTTTTCCATTGAATTGGTGGGCTACTGCATGCTCACTTTATTTTTCACTTGAAGTGGGTGGCACAGTGGCTCAGTGATTAGTGCTGCTGCCTCACAGCTCTAGGAACCTGGTCTCGATTCCAGCCTTGGCTGAGTATGTGGAATTTGGAGTTCTCCCCGTGTCTGCATGGGTTTCTTTCGGGTGCTCTGGTTTTCTCCCACACTTCAAAGATGTGCTGGTCAGGTGGATTGAGTTTAGCAAAGTTGCACTGTAGTGTCTTGGGGCATGTAGGCTAGGTGAGTTAGCCATGCAAATGTGGGGTAACATGGGTGGTACAGAGGATCGTCTGTGTGTACTCTGGGCTGAATGGCATCTTTCTGCATTGTGGGATTCAGTGATTCAATTCTGTAAAATAATTGTGGTAGGGAGAAGGCTTGTGCTCGCACATGGTTGAATGCAAACGCCTAAAATTTAGTGTAACCACAGTAATAGAATTCTGATATTACTGAGGTATTTGTTCTGTGAACATAAATATTCAATAAAATGCCTCCATTAGATAAAGAACCACCTTTTGGACAATGGTTGGCTCAGAGGTAGTGTACTACCATTATTTCTGGAGTTTTAAAATGTTTTGAAACCTGAAAAGGCTGCTGTGATGATTGTAGTAATGAGCAACATTTCCACTCTAAACACTGGCAGAATGAGAAGCAGAGCTGTAGATCGGTTGAGAGCCAATGACTTTTGAAGCGGGGCCTTTAAGCAGGCATTGAACATGTACATCCTGTATGAGAAGGGCTGCTTTGAGCAGAAGTACTGTAGGTACACTTGCGCTATCCTCAGTGTTCAAGAAAATCATTGTTAAAATACAGTAGAGCTTAACTTCCACTAAATAGTGGTTGTAGTTAGAAATAAACTTTAATAGCACCAACTATTAATTGGTGACTAGCTAAGACTAATTTGTAAATTGCTGAGGGGGAAGTGTACCATAATTGCAGCAGTATTTTGTGTATGTGCACATCAGTATTTTATAACTTTCCACTGCAAAGTTAATTTGCGTTATGAAGATTTTAATGTGTCAAAATATTGTTTTTCTGAACTATAAAGCTTTTTGTGAAGCTGGTGTTGTGTTGTGTTGTGTGTGAAATTTATTTGCATTTGATGTAATGTAATTTCATCTTGGTTTGAGAGTTCAGTGAATCATGAGCATCATTCCAAGGGGGCGCAATAGTCTAGTGGTATTATCGCTAGAATATTAACCAAGAGACCCAGGTAATGACCTGGGTTCAAATTCCACCATGGCAGTTTGTGTAATTTGAATTAAATAAAAACAAATCTGGAATTGAGAGCCTAATGATCACCATAAATCCATTGTATATAATTGAAACAACTCATCCGGTTCACTGTCCTTTAGGAAAGGAAGTTTTTTCTTCTTACGAAAGGAAGCTACTGTCCTGACCTGGTCTGTCGTCCTTGAGACTCCAGAGTGACAGCAGTGTGGTTGGCTCTTAAACTGCTCTCTGGGCAATTGGGGATGCCCTCAACTGTAAATGAATTAGACAACTAAATATTTTGAGGTATTGAGGTTTAACACAGTGAATGAGAGTGATTGCTATCTATCCTTTGTGGTGCATGCAAAACCTTGTGCAAGTCAGTTTTGTCATCTTTAGTTCACTTGTAAGAAGGAGTAATTGATTAGTGATAACTTTACCACCTGTTAAAATTTTTTTTTAATGTCGGTATCCTGACATTAGCTTGTCTTTCCAATAACAGCCCACATGGTTCAAGTACCTGCTAGTTTTCTCTGGGCAGCAATATTGGGCAACAAGGCAGTTTCTGCCATTTTGTCTCCAATTTTACTGTTCTCTTGTATCTTAATTGGCTGTGTCACTAGATATTAAATATTGGATGAATATTAATGTGGCTCATGTTTTGGTACAATGGGCATGGAATGCCTCATTTATCTGAGGAATTGTAAATACAATTGAATTTCGTGGGATCACAAAATTTCCAGTTGAGATTACAATAAAGGGAAAATCGTTTTAGTTGGTGCAGACAATATTCTGGGTGATCCCTGTAGTTGTGGTGATCAGTCTTTGACCATGCCTGACTTCTTGAGTTCTGTATAGTTCAACCAGTGAAGTGTTTTACTCCCATCTGAATTGTCAAGTGGTCTTGGCAAACTGGGCATTACTGAGCCAGGGTTGTAGTCCTACCAGAATGGCTTGGTTTGAGATGTAGCTAGTTGTGGGGAAGATTACCTAGGCGCTGGGCCTGGGGCATGTTCAGGATCCATATCCTTTGCAATTCCATGCACTTAGCTATTTTGTAATATGTGGAGTAAATCAAATTGGCTGAAGACTGGCAGTTTTTGGGGACATTGTAACTTGACACTTCTACTAGAAGATAGTTGAAAACACAAGGATCTGCACTGTTCAAATTAACCTGTTGAGAGATGTAATGACGCAGCTCTGGAGCAGGTTTGGACTTGAACCTGAGGTTATTGTTTAATTGTCCTCCACTATTCAGGACTGGATGTGGCTGGACTGCCAAGCTTTGACTTGATAGTTGAATGTGGATTTGCTTTTAGTACAACTGCTTAGATTACGTAATGTGGTGCCTTCGTTTAGTAATTATGTTGTTGCCCCCTTCTTACATACGCTTGGTATCACTGAATACGTCCTTTGTACTGATTTGAATCTCTTTTCCGATAATGGGGGAGTGAGGGATATGCAAGACCAAGTGCATTCTACAATGTGGTGGAATATGATTCTGCTGCCTGAATCTCTTGTATTTTGGTACTACCACACAATATAATGAAAAATGTCATAAGTGTGAAGTGGGCCTTAATCTGTAAGGACTGCAGTTGTGACTCCTCCATCCCACTGTTATAAATCATCCGTCACACTGCGTGCACACTTTCTCTTCTGTAATTTCTAGCCAATTAAAATACAAGTATCACCTCAATAAGTCATTGTCTTGGTCATTAAGATATGGCACCTGGTGGCCAGTTTTACAATTGTGTCCCAAGGTGCTGATAAGATGCTTTCTTGAATTGCTGTGGTCCTTTGGGACAATTTTGTACAACTGCATCGGTTGCCTGGAGGAGTTGAGAATTATCCACGTTGCTGTTGGTCTAGTGTGAAGAGAAATTGCCTTGCCCTGAATGTTTAGTGAGCCAAATAGGTTTTAATAATGCTCTAGCAGCTTTGTCAGGTGATTTGCCAAACCTATTTAATTAACTGAATTCATTTTACAGCTGCACCCATGTGATTTGAACTTTGTTTCCAAGTCCCAGAGTCCTCAAACATTCCTCCTATGTTAAGCTTTCCATTCCTGGGACCATTCTCATGAACCTTCTCTGACCTGCTCCAGGGCCAGTACTTCCTTCCTGAGATATTGGGCCCAAAACTGCACGCAATACTCCAAATGTGGCCTGACCAGAGCTTTATAAAGCCTCAGTAGTACATCCCTGCTCTTACATTCAAGTCTTCTCAAAATAAATGCCAACATTGCGTTTGCCTTCCTGACTACTAACTCAACCTGCAAGTTTACCTTGAGAATCCTGGACTAGAACTCCCAAGTCTCTTTGCACTTCAGACTTCTGAATTTTCTCCCCATTTAGAAAATAGTCCATGCTCTTATTCTTCTTACCAAAGTGCATGATCTCACACTTTCCCACATTGTACTCCATCTGCCACTTCTTTGCCCACTCTCCTAACCTGGCCAAGTCCTTCTGCAACCTTGCCACCACCTCAATACTACCTGTCCCTCCACCTATCTTTGTATTGTCAGCAAACTTAGCCTGACTGCCCACAGTTCCTTCATCTAGATCATTTAATGTACAAAGTGGAAAAGTTGTGTTCCCAGCACTGACCCTTGCGGAACTCCACATGTCACCAGCTGCCATCCTGAGAGAGACCCCTTTATCCCCACTCTGCTTTCTGCCAGACAGCCAATCTTCTATCCATGGTAGTGCCTTGCCCCTAACACCATGAGCCCTTATCTTACTCAGCAGCCTCCTGTGTGGCACCTTATCAAAGGCCTTCTTGAAGTCTAGGTAGATAACATCCATTGGCTCTCCTTGGTCTACCCTGCTCGTTACTTCCTCAAAGTATTCTAGCAGATTTGACCGGCATGACCTCCCCTTGATGAAACCATGCTGACTTTGCCCTATTTTACTATACACTTCCAAATATTCAGCAATCTCATCCTTTACAATGGACTCCAAATCTTACCCACGACTGAGGTTAAGCTAATCGGCCTGCAACTTTCCGTCTTTTGCCTTACTCCCTTTTTAAACAGGGGTGTCACATTAGCAATTTTCCAGTCCTCTGGGACCCTCCCTGACTCTTAGTGATTCCTGAAAGATCACCACTAATGCTTCCACTATCTCTTCAGCTATCTCCTTTAGACATCTGGGGTGTAGTCCATCTGGTCCAGGTGGTTTGTGCGCCTTCAGGCCAATCAGTTTTACTAGCACCTTTTCCTTGGTGATGGCCACCATACTCAGCTCTGCCCCTGACTCTTGAATTTTTGGGATATTACTCGTGTCTTCCACCGTGAAGACTGATGCGAAGTAATTATTCAGTTCCTCTGCCATTTCCTTATTCCCCACTACCATCTCTCCACCGTCCTTTTCTAGTGGCCCAATGTCCATTTTTGCCTCTCTTTTGTCCTTTATATACCTAAAGAAAATCTTAGTCTTCATTTATATTACTGGCTAGCTTTCCCTCATATTTAATCTTCTCCCTCCTTATTTCTTTTTTTCGTTGCCCTGTGGTCTTTGTAAGCTTCCCAGTCCTCTGGTTTCTCACTGTCTTTCGCCACATTATATGCTTTCTCTTTTGCTTTTATGCTATCCCCGACTTCCTTAGCCATGGTTGCCTCATCCTTCCTGTACCATGCTGCTTTTTCCTAGGGATGAATTTTTGCCGTGTCTCCCAAATTACTCCCAGAAACTGCTGCCATTGCTATTCCACTGTTTTTCCTGCTAGGCTCCTCACTCATACCTCCTGTAGTCACCTTTATTCAGCTGTAATACTGTTACCTCTGATTCTATCTTTTCCTTCTCAAATTGCAGAGTAAATTCATCATCTTATGATCACTGCTTCCTAAAGGTTCCTTTACCTTAAGCTCCCTTATCAAGTCTGCCTCATTGCACAACACCAAATCCAGTATTGCCTGTTCCCTTGTGGACTCCACCACGAGCTGCTCCAAACAGCCATCTCTTAGACATTCCACAAACTCCTTTTCTTGCAATCCACTCCCAGCATGATTTTCCCAGTCCACCTGCATATTGAAATCCCCATGATCACTGTGACTTTGCCTTTCTTACACACCTTTTCTATATCCTGGTGCATCTTGCGACCCAGCTCCTGACTACTGTTTGGAGGCCTGTACACAACTCCAACTATGGTTTTTTTTTTTACATTTTTGCAGTTCTTCAATTCTACCCACACAGATTCTACACCATCTGACCCAACTTCATTTCTTCCTATTGATTTAATTTCATTTCTCACTAATAAGGCAACCCCACCCACCTCGGCCCACCTGCCTGTCTTTTCAATAGGATGTATATCCTTGGATATTCAGTTCCCAATCCTGATCCTCTTGCAGTCACATCTCCGTGATGCCTACCACGTCATACTTGCCAGTTTCAATTTGCGCCGCAAGCTCATCTACCTTATTCCTTATACTGTGTGCATTCAGATATAACACCTTCAGTCCTGTATTAACCCTCCCTCTTCTCATTTTCGTTTGCTTTTCCAGTGTTTGATTGCTAGCCTTTTCCAAACACCCTGTGTTTGTGCTGGAGACTTTAATAGCCTCTCCTGAATTTTCCTTCCCTGTCATTTCTTTCGTGTTTTTCCACTTAGTTATATCCACCACTACAGATGTTAACCTGCTGCTTTGTTTCCCACTGGGACAAGTTTCACCATTCCCTGCCCCCACTTTCTGGTTTTAAAGTTCTGTTGACCAGCCTATTTACCCTTTTCGCTAGAAAATTGGTCCCAGCTCGACTTCACGTGGAGACCGGCGCAACGGTGCAGATCCCTCCTGTTCCAATACTGATGCCAGTGCCCCATGCAAAGGAACCTCTCTTTCCCTCACCACTTTTAGCTAAGTGTTTACTTCCCTTATTCTCATGCCCCTGTGCCATTTAGCACATGGCTCGGTCAGTAATCTGGAGATTATAACCCCTTGAGGACCTGTTCTTTAATTTGGTTCCTAGCTCACGATAATCTCTAAACAGGCCCTCTTTCCTCGTCTTGCCTAAGTTGTTTGTTCCGGCGTGGACCACAACAACTGGACCCGCTCCCTTCCGCTCCAGTATCCTTTCAAGCCAGTCAGAGATATCCCTTCTGCTGGCACTGGGCAGGCAACATGAGAAGGACTCTCGATCCTGCTTACAAAGGATACTATCTATTCCCTTAATTATAGAATGCCCTACATCTACCTCCTGCCTTTTTCCTCCCCCCCCCCCCCCCCTTGAATAGCCTTACGTCTACGAGATGTCTCTTGAATAGCCTCCCGTACCATGTGCAGTGGTCAGTTGGCTCATCCTCATCGTACCTGTTGGACAAGGTCAAGAGCTGAGGCTCCTCCGACTGCAGGATCCCTCTACCTGCCTCGTTTACAGTCACACCTTGCTGTCCGTGGCCACTGACTAAATTTGAATTACTTAATCTACCAGGTGTGACTGCCTCCAGAAACAAATCGTCCAGGTACTTCTCCCCCTCCCGGATGTGCTGCAGTGTTTGAAGCTCCAATTCCAGCTCGTCAACTCTGAGCCGAAGTTCCCCAAGCAACTAACACTTCGCAATGGGATCAGCCAGCTCCCACATCATACAGCTACAACACATCACCTGTCCAGCCATTTCTACTTAGTTAATTACTTTATTAATTTATACAGTTTATTATAATGACTTAATTAAATTTGTTGATACTTTCCTCCCCCTGCCCCAAACAAGCAAAAAAGGGGAAAATAAAATCCTTCTCCTCTATATTGCCAGAAGAATAAAACAAAACTTAGCTTACCGATCCTCCACACAGTCGTCTTTTTTTTGGTTAGAGGAGGATGGGTGGGAGACACTACACGTAGTGTTTCGGGTTTAAGTCAATGCCTGAATATTAAAGTTCACTTCCTGGCTCGCGTTGTCACCACTCCCGCTGCTCGACTCACGAGGTAAGCTTTCATGA
>NC_063369.1:13045071-13060723 GCF_021869965.1 Rhincodon typus
TGGATTTGGAATGGAATGCGTAGACACTTGGAAACCATAAGTCCAACTAAAGAACAACAACTGATAAGAACACAATGCAACGCATGGCTTGCTTTTACCATTAGGATTAGTTGCTACACAAGCTATTGTTAAGAAAGATGTAGCCAAATGTGAGCAATTTCTTAAGCCAACATTCACTGGTATTAAATTTACATCTTATAGGTCTTCTACAGTCTTCCAAGTTTTCAAACTAAGAAAACCCGGATAGCAACTAACACTTTCAAAATGGTGTTAATATGTCCCCACTTTGGTATCCTAATTTGTAAATGAGTTAAAAGGAATGATTCTCATGAGTATGCTCATTTCAACCTTAATTTCATCTGTTTAATGTTGCGCAATTTCCTACTTGAAATGGGAGGAGAGGGATTGCTTGTTCCATGAAGTTATGTGACACAGTTTATGATGCAGTTGATTTTGATAACATTAAACATTTTTTGCTCTCACGAGTAAAGTACTCTTTTTTTTTTTGAGTTTTCCTCTAATTTTTTCAAATAAAACTTTGTTAACAGAACTCATTCCCAACCACAGAAAGCAGTAGCTGACTGTGCTACTAGTTAGGGCACTGTTGAATCCAGAAGGGCACTTAAGAAACGTGTCGGGTTGTGACCTTGCCGTCAGGCTGAACTTGCTGTCCAGTTCATCTCTCTATTGGCTCACGTGAGAAAATGCTTCAACCTTGACTTGGCATCTTCAGTGAGGGGAAAAACGGGCTTGAAACAATACTTTACATCCTGATTGAGTGCCATTGTGCTGAATAACATGACCACTTTTTAAAGCACAAGGTTAATGGCATTTATTTTTAAAGTAATAAAGTATAAAAGTAGGGAAGTATTGCTGCAACTGTACAAGGCATTGGTGAGACCACACCTGGAGAATTGCATGTAATTTTGGTCTCCTTACTGGAGGGATGTAGAAGAATGAGAGGAGCAATGATTTGAGGTATACAAGATACTCGAGGGGATTGACAAAGTGGATGTAGAACAAGAGGTCATAGTTTTGGGAAAAGGGGTAGCAGATCTAAAAGTGAGAAATTATTTCTCTCGAAGGGTCTTGAATCTGTGTAATTCACTACCCTAGAGTGCAGCAGCTGCTGGGACATTGAGTAAATTTAAGAACTAGATAATTTTAATGGAGTGAAGAGTTATTGGGACTCGGCAGGGAAGTGAAGTTGAAGCAGAATTTGGCTATGATAATATTGAACGGAGGTACAGTCACTGCTGAACTGCCTAGTGCTGCTTCTGGTTCTTGACTGTGTACCCATCCTTGTACTCAAAACAGCTCAAGGATTTAAAAGCTGGCATGCGTAATTTTGTTTTTTTTGTCTTTGCCAGGATGTGTTTGAGATGCGTTTTGCAAAAATTCCAGATGAACCTGTTGAACCAGTTGTTCCGTCTCCTCCTCCTCTGCCACCTCCAACTAACCAGGTGTCGTCCTCTTCCTCGAGTGACAGCAGCAGTGACAGTTCTTCTGACAGTGACAGTAGCACAGATGATTCAGAGGAGGAGCGGGCACAGAGGCTGGCTGAGCTTCAAGAACAGGTACTGTCTCTAAGACGACTGTATAAATTGATTCTGGTTGATTTCACTTTGCACTTTTTACAATCTGTGATAGGCAGGTGAATATACAGAATATAAACGCTCCTGAGATGATGATCATTAGTAAATTAGATAAAATTTTGTGGTGGCTTAACTACAGGAAATCTTCCATTAGAAACTACAACAGTCAGTATTGTATTGTCAGTATTTTAGCGGGAGGCGATGGCCTAGTGGTATTATCACTGGACTGTTAATCCAAAGACCAGATAAGGTTCTGGAGACCCGGATTCGAATCTCGCCATCGCAAATGGTGGAATTTGAATTCAATGAAATATCTGGAGTCTAATGACTGTGTGAATCCATTGTCGATTGTTGGGGAAAAACCCATCTGGTTCACTAATGTCCTTTAGGGAAGGAAGCTGCCATCCTTTACCTGGTCTGGCCTACATTGTGGTTGACTCTTAACTGCCCTCTGGGCAATTAGGAATAAGCAATAAATGCAGCATAGCTAGTGACGCCCTCATCCCATGAATGAATAAAGAAAAAAAAAATCAACAGCAAATTTGAAATACATGGCTTGTGATAGTGTTTATGCATCAATGAATGTGTTCTAATCAAGGGTATTATGGCAGGAAAGCTGAAATATTCTACCTTCCTCCCAAAATGTATGTGTTTTTGACTAACAAGTGAAATTCCATATGTTGAGATTGTCCTCCTCTTTTTGGGATTGATATATAGTTTGAGTCACTTGAACATGCCTTTTTGGTGCAGAGTGATTGATAATATTGCCCCTTTGATACTCTGTTTTCTGTTGAATTGATTGCTTTGGTTAGTTTGTGAATGAGATGGTGTGGCATGATCCAGCCCAAGTTGCTGTCATGTTTGCATTGAAATGTTGTCTTCACCTGCAATTACCTGTATTCTCCATGCTACTTCTCATCCTACATGTTTAATTTAACCTGAGCTGTTCAGATTGCAGGGCAATGCAAGGTAGTAATAACTTGTGCAGCATAATTAATAAGCATTGCTGTTTATCTGAGAGTGATATCCCCAACCACTTGTCCCTTTTTCCATTTGTATCCATTTATATTTCCTTCCATTTTTGTATCGCCACATTGCTTTCAATCCCACGTACTCAATCAGTTCTTAGTCCAAATCCATCTATGACTTTGATATTTCTTGTATGTATCTTTTAGATTCTTAGCCTAGTTCTCATACGTTAAAAATTATTTTCTGTCAACAGGAATTTTAAGTTATTTAAAGCATTATGCCTAACAACCCAATGATATTATCATGGATAGGAAACTGGATTAGAACTCAAGATCAAATGTTAAAACAGGACAGAATACAGTTATTACTCTACTGATGCCTGTTCATGTAATTGATTTCACTTGATTTGTTGTTGGGTCATAGCGGACTAGTTTTATTGCAACTGTATGTTTAAACAATTGGCTATATTCAAAACAAATTTAAAAAGCAATTTAGCTATAGTCTAGTCACATGTTTCTCTCTCTTGGCCTTGAATGTTAAGAGCTTTATACACCAAACTATTAAAACATTATTTCTAATACATTCATGGTCTTTGAATATAGCTAGTAAGGCCAACATATATTCCCTGGCTCTAATTATCCTTTGAATTTGCTGCCATTGGATTGCTGCACACATGTGGTGTAGGTATTCCCATAATGCCATGACGAAGGAAGTTCTGGATTTTAGCACAAAATGAAAAAACAGCAAAGTAGTTCCAGGTCAGGCTGGTGTATGGCTTGTAAGGGGACCTGCAAATGTTTTGCTTTTGTTTTCTGGATGGGCAAAGGGTTTGAAGGACCATGCATAAATTGTTGCGGTGTATCTTGTATTTGTTACACACTGCTGCTGAGTCTGGGATGCAAGAGATCAGATAAAACAGGCTCCTTTTGTCTTGGATGATGTCAACTTTCTTGTGTTAGAGCTGCACTCATCCGGGCAAATACAGAATACTCCACAATACTCTGGATTGAGGTGGGCATTCACTGGGGAGTCTGGAGGTGAGTTGCTTGCGGAGGAATACGCAGCCTGTTACCTACTGTTGGCCACAGTATTTACATGACAGGTCCAATACACTTTCTGATCAGTAGTTACCCCCAGAATATTGGTGGGGGTCAGCAATGATAATGCTTCAAGGAAAATTGGTTAGATTCTCTTGATGGAAGTGGCATTGCCTGGCACTCTTGAGGCATGAGTGTCACTTAGTCCAAGTTTGAATGTTGTCTAGGTCTTCCTCCATGCAGGCAAAGAGTGCTTCTGTATTTGAGTGAATGTTGGTAAATACTGCACTTTTCAATGAACACCTCCGTGCGGTTAGCCTTGATAATACAATACAGAATCAAAAGTGAGTTTGCCTTCAATTCAGTGTTATTTCTAGCTCCCGTAATGCTATTGTTGATTCCTCTGTCTTGAATGACTCATCTATGATATATAAGGATCACCTCTTGTTTAAAAAGTTAATCTGGATTGTATTCTTCAGGGTCTAGTTGAGTACAGAATTCAGACAAAACCTAATTGCATCCATCTTCCACGAGTGAATAACTTATAAATGACAGATAGCAAGAACTGCAGATGCTGGAGTCAAGAGTCAGTATGGTGTGCAGCTGGAGGAACACAGGTTAGGCAGCTTCAGAGGAGTCGGAAAGTCATTGTTTCGGGTTTACACCCTTCATTAGGACTCCACACTACTGATGCAATTATAAGTGACCTTCAGCTTTGAGAAACTATTTTAAATGATCCAATCAGCTGCCTGATATTTTTGACTAAAAGTATTTGGTAGCAATTTAATCAGGGATCTTAGCCAATAGTTTGGAGATTAAAGTAATGAACTGATTGTACAACATTTTAATGAAAGATCAAATTTGCTGCTTGTTCTTAAGTATACACTTAAAAGCATTGCAGTTTTTCTATCTGGGTGATAACATTTTCCTTCCCACTTGTTGAGGCATTTAATCATAGCCTATTTTTTACAGATCCAGTGGTTAAACACATTAATAATCTTGAATATACTCTGAACCACGTCCATGTCTATTCACCTGAGGAGTATTTAATTAAGGTGCTTTATCTCAATTTTATCTGTCGAGCAGGATGAAGGTAAGTTGTGGCAGACAAGGCAAAACCAGATTCAAGGTGAATAATGTGGTCCTTTTGGTAAGCTAAAAGAAAAATAAGAATGCTTGACAACAGTCTAACTTGACATTTCTAACATGGATGATATGATAACAATGATTTGACTGTTTTCATTCTGAGAAGCCAGAGGAATACCTGAACTATGCTTAAACTGTGAAAATTAGGTTGGAGTCATGATATCAAAGTTATCTCCCTGAAAAGTACCGCATTAAATATGTGATCAGGATTTTACAGCTGATGTTTTAGTGCAGGAAGCAAGTGTTGTTGCTTTATCGCCTGTTAAATATTGATACCAGAGAGAGGAAATTGTACCTTCTGTATGTCTTGCTGGTGAGAACATGGTGTAAACCACTGTAATGTGCAGTTGTGAACATTTTGTGTTGTCTGTAATACTGTTAGATGTGATCATGTCATACCTGACATTTTTTGGATTGCTTGACAATGTCAATTTACAAATTATATTGAAGAAAGGAATATTTCTCCATATCCCCCTTTAGATGTGCATCGACTTGAATGAGTAAATACTAAGTAACTGCAAACTGTTCATGGGGGTGCAGCACTTTATGGAGTTAACTGCAATTAAGATTGACGAGCACTGTTTTGTCACAGTTGAAAGCGGTGCACGAGCAGCTGGCTGCCCTTTCCCAACCACAACTGTCAAAACCAAAGAAAAAGGAAAAAGACAAGAAAGAAGAGAAAAAGAAAGAAAAGGAAAAAGACAAGAAAGAAGAAAAGAAAAAGAAAGAGGACGTGGAGGAAAAGAAAAGGAGCAAAGCTAAGGAGCAACAGCCAAAAAAATCAAAGAAGAACAATGCAAATACCAGGTAATTCTGATCACTTACAAGTTTATATTTAGGACAGATTTCAAATGTTAATGAATATTTGCTAAGCAATGACTTCGTTCAGTTTTATTGTTTACTTAATTGCTGAAGTGTTGTGTTAGTCTTCCCATCTATACAAAGTGCGCACAGCCTTTAGGAATATTGTCCCTTCAGATTTTAAATGTCAGATTTAGGACAGCTTCCTGCTGAAGATATCAGTATGTTGTCTTTCTACAATTTTGTGAAGTTTGGTATGCAGCATTTTCAGCCCATGATCTGTCTGCTTGGTAAATTGAATGTATTGGTTGGATGCTGGTCTTGGGTTCTGAACTCTGGTTAATTCTCTGTCAGCACTGTATGTTTGCTGCTTTCAGATACTTATTAAATCAAATCAAAATCAGGTTATTTAAGGGTTAGTACTAGTACAAAACTTAGTATGGCTGTTTCACATCAGTCATCTCCAGAAGAGGGCCATTGAGAAACTAGGAGTTGTCTTGTGTTTTGTTGAGATCCACATCCTTCTAGCTTCTCGTCAGGTGAGGCACTAGTTGTCTGTGGAAGGTACCATTTGAAACAGCACAATCTGCCAAATCTAGACTCTGGGAATGATTTTCAGATCCTTAGCACCACAGTTCAATCCAATATATTTTAATGCTGGTTGTGGTCTTGACTTGGGTTGAATCTACCCGTTAACTACCATGAAGTTGTTTCAGTGAAGAGATGCTGATATGCTGAGTTGAGGCCTTGTCAAAACCATTAACGTCACTTTGGAAATGACAAAATGAGGTTGCAGATAACGAGAGCTTTTAGCCAGGCAACAGAATGAATTTGCTGGGTAGGGTTTTTCCTGTTCCAATTGCTTGATATACTTCGCTACTCTCATGAAAGGATTCTCAAACTCTTGTAAATAATGATTTGAGTAAAGATAAGTAGAGACAAGGCAAGAGTAAGTTACATTTACGCAAAAATCAGTTTGTGTTAGCATTTCAGTTGTTCTTGACATTTCCTGGAAATGACCAGACCTCATAAACATGGTAGACCAATCAAGGAATGCTTTGATAACTTCCACCTCTCCTTGGATGTGCTTTGTGGTGGCATTTTCGTCCACTTGAAGATCATATCAATGCCATAAAATGGATAGAATAGTTGGCTTCTTAAGTACAGGGGGAAACTGTTCAACTCACCAGGGATTGCTCAAAGTCTTGCAACTTTAGACCAAGTAAATATAGTATTAATCAGTACCTCTAAAAAGAAGCTCCAAATGTTTAGGTTCTTGTGTTTTCTGGTATGTTGTAGATCTTACAGTTTTGAATTACCTTCTGCTCAACTTTGTATTTATAGCAACCTTTTACAATCAGATGTTTCAAGCTGTTGTACAGCCATTTACGTACTTGAAATATAGTTAGATTTTTAATTGGAAATTAATTTGAATATCTGCATTTTTACAACACGTATCTCTGTAAACTTTTAACGTACTAGGTATAGTCCAAGTTAAATAGTGTTGTGCAAAGATTGGTGTACATATTATCTAGTAGTGTGCTCTGGACAAAAATGAAAAGGTGTAGTACTCTTGTGATATCAGGGAATATGAGCGCACTGACTAGATGGCTCAACAAACATCCTGGCTGTATCTCTGGAGATGCCTGCTCTGGAACTAATTTCCTCCTTACAGATACAAGCATTTTCCCAACCATGTGGAGAATTGAGTGTCCTGCACACACAATACAGGGCATTCAATGTGACCAATTATTTTTCCATCATTAACTTCATAACATTTATTCAGGACAGTTTCATAGTGTACATACTTTAGAGCCAACCAGGGAGCATGTTAATCTAGGCATGGCAGTGGGACAGGATTAATCACTAGGCAATAATGTAGTGGAATTTCAATTGTAGGTCTCAGATTCTTGTTTGAAACTGGAATTAAGGTAGTGTATGAAGCCAGATCTAGCTAAAGTGAATTATGAAACTAGAGTAGAAGGCATGAGAGTAGAGATGCAGTGGCAGACTTCTTGGTCTAAAAACAGCAGGGCTTCCAAAGCAGACCCAAACAGACCTGTAGACATGCTGAGTTCAGGACTTTCTGGGGTGGGGAGGAGGGGGGGAAGAAAAAACTGCTTGGCTTAATAGTGGGGTTTTTCTCTCTTCCTCCCGCTTGTGCTCTCGTCCGAGCCCTCCACGCCCCCAGTGGCCTGAACTCAACAAGTCTACAGGTCTTCTCTGGTCCAATGCAGGGACATTGCGTGGGGGTTGGGGGAGGAAAGAGAGAGAAAACATTGCTTTTAGGTTAACCAAAGTTCCCTTTCCCAAAGGCCCCACACAGTCCTAAAGTAAACCTATTGTGTATCCTGGTAAATACAAGTCTTTTGGTGTTTGTGCCTGATTCTTCTCCTCTGTGAAAAGTTATTTATATACCTATGTACACAATGTGATCAATAATAATTGGGTGTAGCTATTACAGGAGGTAATAACCATTCTGAATTATTTAACTGATTCATTAATCAAGGTGACAGATTTCCCAACGCAGTTGGCAGAACTTGACCTGTCTCAGAAATTTGAACACTATGACCTTGGTTAGAACCGTATTTACCACTTTGAAACAAGTGATTAAAATTACACAAATCTATTTACTGCTTTCTGTCTGAACTCTGAAAAAATATTATATCCAAAAAACAGTCCCAAGGTTTTTTGACAAAGGATGCCTAACCTGCCTCTACTAACTCAAAAACACATCTCAGTGAGAAAGAAAGGCTCTTTGAGAAGGATGCACCATTTATGGTTGAATAAGAATGTGAAGGATAGTATCAAATTCAAAGAAAAACGTCAATCTGAAAAAAGTTTAGTGGTAGTTCAGTATATCTGCCTGATACTAATAACCAGCAAAGAATAATTGAGGGAGAAAGTGGCTTGCATTTTAGCTAGCCATCTTAAAAACAAAGATGATTCTTGTATTTTTAAGAAAAGAATAAAGCTAATGTTTCTTTCTAGAGAGCCTGGGGGAATTGATGGAAAACAAGAAAATGGCAAAAGTGTTAACAAGTATTTTGTATCTTCACGGTAGAAGACTGAAAGAATTTTTCAGACACTTGAAGGTCAAAAGGTGAAAGGCAGCACTTAAAACAATCAGCATCACCAAGGAAAAGATGCTTGGAAGACTGATAGAAGTAAAGGCTGACAAGTCCCCAAGAGCAAATGGTCTCCAGGCTCTAGTTCTGAAAGAAATGGCTGCTGTGAGAGATGCTTCAGTTACAACCATCCAATATTCTTTAGATCCATGAAGTCCTTTTAGATTGAATAATAGTTTGTACTTTATGAAAGGTTGGAAATAGAAATCAGGAAGCTGTAGGCCGGTTGGCATATATTATCAAGGATGTTATAAAGCGAAATCTAGAAAGTCTTTATGGGATCAAGCAAAGTTCAGCTTGGTTTTGTGAAAGAAAAATTATTTAATTTATTGGAGTGGGTAACGGGGAGCACATTTTGCAGTGGATAACATTAGCATGAAGAGGATTTTGATTGGCTAGGAGAGACTAATTTTATTTGGTTTGCCAAATGTAACTCGTGGAGTTCCAAAGGGAAACTATTTGAGGCAGCAACTATTTACAATCTGTCGTTGACTCCGGTGTAGGGACAGTATGTATGGTAGATGCCATTACCAAAATCAGTAGGGAAGTAGGTTAGGAGGATAGAATCTGCAAAGGAATAGAGATTTAATGGTTGGACACTGGGAACTTTTTCTTTCTGTTATGTAGTACCAGAGCTACGAGACAGTTTTAAAAAAAACTATAGGCCTCCCATTTAAGAGGTGGGTGAGGAGAAATGGTTTCTCTGAGGATTGCTATAGTATGGACTTTTCTGCCCCAGAAAGCAGTGGAAGCTAGATGATTGAATTTGGAAGCTGAGTTAGATTTTGATAGCCTAGAGTTGAGGCAGACTAGTAGGTGAAGTTGAGACAGCAGCCAGCTTAGCTACTTGTGCTCCAAGGTCTAATGTTTCTGTGTCAGCCTCATTGCAATCTTCCAACAAACTAATCGACTAGGTGCTATTGTATGGCACATGCTCATTAACAACTTGATCGCCATTACTTAGTTGGGGTTCCATCAGGTCATCTTGATTCCAAATCAGCTTCAGAATATGAAGAGAAGATCTGAATTCTGGAGGTAAGGTGAGAATGACGGCCCTTGACATCAAAACAGTGTTTGACTTGTGTCAAGCAAGCCTTGGAAATTGAAGTCAGTGGGATCAAGGGAAGTATGTCCACTGGCTGTAGAGGATGAGTTTAATGTGTCGGATGGTGTGCTGGTGAGATGGCATTTATATTAAATTAAATTGAACTGCTTTGTGTTGCAGTGGCAGCTATATGATAAATATTCAGTCCTCCTGACTTGTAGCTGGCAGATAAGCTTTGCACGAGTTAGGAGATCAGTTACTTCATAATAACCAACTTTTTGTAATCAAAGTATTTGTTAGTGGATTATAATATGAATGAGATGGGTAACAGCAGCAACTGGGATATGAAGAGAAAGCATTCTGCATTGTTACAATCCTAAATGTTACATGCTGATCAGAGTCTAAGAATGCCTCTTTTAGTTTTGTTTCTATTACATTAACTAGGTAAAACTGAGTTCAAACTTCTTACCACCCCCGGTCATAGTATGGGTAATATGCATTAACTTGCTGTTTAAAATTGGCGTACTTTCAATCAAATAGTATTAACTATTTTGTCTCCCTAATAATTTGATTGTTGATTACAATAATGATGTATATTTGCAAGAAAGGGTTACAGAGCCCACCAGGAGCTTAATTTATCCATTCTGAAGCACTCAAGTCCACTGTGCCTTTACAGATAAGTTTGTCTTCAATCTGGTGTAGTGTTCAAGTCCCCTCTCCTCCGTTGAGAATTAGAAAACCAGTACACTAACAATTGAATGAACCAGATTGGAAAAATATTCATTGTAATTTTTCAGTTACTTGATTGTCAGATAGGCTGTAGTAGTCTTAATGGGCTTAAATGCTCCAGTTTTGGTGTTAAATTGTCTTTTGGACTCATTTCAATTCTTTGTTTTTTTCCTTCCTGTTAAATTCTCTGCTTTAAGAAAAAAAACCCTCAATTTACTTCATATCTTCTCCAGCTTTGCATCCTGCACTTTGAAAAGCATAGTTTAAAAATGATTCGAAATGTTCAATTTGTTTCTGTGCATGAATGGACAGGGTTTGTCGTGTGCCTGAGAAACATTTGCATATATATTGCTGCTTCAAGCCTACAAGTTCCTGTGTTTATGTCTGAATTCTACTTGCATTTCCTCTAGGAATCTGAAGAGCATCAAGCCTGGTCCCGCATATGACTCTGAGGAGGAGGATAAGTGCAAACCGATGACGTATGAGGAAAAGAGACAACTGAGCCTGGACATAAACAAACTTCCTGGTGATAAATTAGGGCGAGTAGTTCACATCATTCAGTCCCGTGAGCCCTCACTAAGAAACTCAAACCCTGATGAGATTGAAATAGACTTTGAAACGTTAAAACCCTCTACGTTGCGAGAGCTAGAACGATACGTTACATCATGTTTACGGAAAAAAGCGAGGAAACCTCAAGGTGAGAGTTAGCCCTCGCGGATTAAAGTTGCCACCTCACTATATAAAATCGATCTAAAAATTTGTTGGTTGTGCACATGAATCCGTCTAATCAAGCCATTCTTAATATATCAGTCATTCCCTCTTTTTATTAAAACTATTCTCTACTTACCATGCCATAATGCTCTTTTTTCTGACTGCATGGTGTGTTGGGAGCTTCTCCACTCTTCTCCAACCACTCCCTCACCCCACCCCTCCCCAGACAGGCTTTTCTAAGTATTACCTCTGAAAGCCGGCTGTTAGGCAGTGTGTATGATGGACATGGGATTTGGGCAGGAGATGGGTAAGCAACTGTTTGTGTTAAGTTCTTTCTTGGGCCCTGAGTCATGTCATTGCCATTCTATGGATTATCATGGCACTGTAGTTGTCAAAAACAGTTTGTTGAAACAGTGGCCAATGATCAGCTTAAAATAAATTGCAAATGCTGAAATCTGAAATAAAAACAGTATATTCAAGATGTGCCTGAAAGAAAAAATGTTTTGTCTTCTCACTGACAAATGGGAGCAACATAAAGATTGGCAGAAACTTAAGTATCATGTTAGATATTAATGCTACAGTTACATGTTAAGATTTGTTTTTTGTACTAAATTTCAAGCTCGTGTATATTAGGAGCTAGACAAACTTGCTTGATTGTGGATTTGAGCCCATTGTTTTAAATAAGCCTCGTGGAACATAAGCAACATTACTGCAACTCTCAAATTACTGCTAAATTTGCGTCATAATCAATTACTACACCCAAGAAGGCAAAAATGTTTCCATTTGCTCTGTGTCCTTTGCAGCTGTCCCATGTACTGCCGAAATGACTATTAATGCATTTGGCAGCCAGTGATTATTTTTATTTGCTCAATTTTCTAGATGGAACATCAAAATTTTTCCCTTTTCCATCTCATGACTGCCACCTCTTTTCAGTTGAGGGCTTTAATTGATTTGGAAACAAATGCAGGGTGAATTTTTATTAGCCAAAAATGTCAGCTTGGCATTTGGGGTAGAAGAATGTTAACATTTCCCCAAACACAAGGATTTTTCTGTATTTGTATCGCGTGTTTCGGCAAATGATCAAAATTTGTTTGTCATCGAAAATTGGAAGGTCTGGCAGATAAGCCAGTTGCTAGGATGTTCGTTGTAAAGCTCAAGCATTGCTATGCAAACTAGACCCTTTCTACCCACAAAAAACAAAAGGCCAGAGCAAGGATTAAAACATCGAAAAGAATTTGGGACATTGTCCACCTTCACTGCTCAACTATGGAAACAGCCTTTATTCCTAAGGCTATGTTCTAAACTATTTATACCTGCCATGTTTAACTATTCATCTCTCAAAAGGACTTCCTCTACTTGAAGTAATTGATGCTTGGCATTGGGAAAAAGAATCTAAGTTAGCATGAATAGTTAAGTAGAATAAATACATGAGATGTCACCAATAGCAGGATGAGGTCAACTTTTAAAAAAAACTGATCCATAACCAATCAAATTATATCCATTTGTTAATCACTTAATATTCATAAGCAAATTAGTTCTTAGTAGAAATAGATAATTTTATAGTAATCCTACCAAGTCGATAGCGCAGCCACTATATTGGAACTGTAGAATATGGGCATTTATGGCTGCTGTACATGACATTGCCTGCAGGAAATGTGGCTTAAGTCTCCAGTTTGGTCATTAAACTGGAATAAGAAGTGGTAAAACTTGGCAGGAGGAGAATAATAGCTGGTTTATTCCTGGCCACAGGTGTACGAAGAGGAGTGTGATACTGACTAGTTGTTAAGGGGAGTGTGGTAAAATTAAAAAATAAAGAAGGTATGCACAATGAACATTAAGAATTAAGGTTTGAACAAATAGATGTTAGGAAGGTCTGGAATAGACTAAAATGAAAATATTAAAACATGAAGTATAACGTAAGCATGTACATGACAAGGCTAATTAAACATTAGGGCTTCAAGGTAAATCTGTAGCAGGTGATAGTGAAATTGCAAGGATACGTGATAGACACTTGTTACAATTTTCACTGAAAAGGCTGATGAAAACAAAGGAAATGACTACAGTGCTAGTTGTCTGAAGGGATATGAAAAAGAGTATCAGAAATGCCAGAACCAAAGTTTGAGTTTAAATAGATTGCACCTACAGATATTACGGAAGATAACAGAGACTGCTATCCATTTGGCGATACACTATTTTTAAAAATTGAGGATTTCCAGAAACACACTTATTCCTACTTTCAAAGTTCAAGCTATATCTAATTCTGGGAACAATAAACAAGTGGGCTTAATATGTTGATAAAAAAGATGCTGGAATCTATCTTCTGAACTTACAATAGAATTACTAACTTCCTGAAAGTGAAATACTATTAAGTTTTGCATTGGATTGTTTATGCAAGTGAAGTTGACTCTGTTAGACATTAACTACTGCACTTAGGGAAAGAGGCTGGCAGGATGATGTTGCCGTACCTGTGCTATCAATGATTTCTCTCAAGCAACCCTCTCAGAAGGATAGGCAAAGGGTAAGAAGAAACGTACTTGCAGAATGGTTACCCCGCAAAATAAGAGCCTACTTTGTCTGTTTTTGTCTGTATGAGCTCTCTGAAAGAGCAACTCACCTAGAACCACTTCCCTGTAGCTTTGCATTTTTTTCTTTTTAAAAGTAATGAAATTCCCTTTTCAGAACATGAATTGACACTGCCTCTATCACATTCTTCTGCAGTATGTTTTAGATCCTAACCACTTGCTGCAATAAAAACCAGTTCTTTCTGCCACCATTGCTTTATTTACCAATTACCTTAAAGCTGAATCTAATACTTGCACCAATGGAGACATTTTCTCTCTATCTACTCTGTCCAGATCCAACATGACGTTGCATGTCTCTCAAATCTTCTCTTGATTTTTTTCTGCTCGGAGGAAAACTGTTCTAAAGTGCAATTTGTAGAAGTGGACGCAGAGTTTTTGCAGGCTTAAAGTTTTAGATACAAAAGTAAAAACGCTGCGCAGGCCAAAATTCTGAAAACGAACCCGAAATGCTGGGGAAACTCCAGTCAGGCAGCATCAATGGAGAGAAGCAGACTTAATGTATCGGGCAGATGAAATGTCATCAACTTGAAATGTTTGGACCTTTTTTCTTTATCGATGCTTCATGGCTGTGTAGATTATCCAGCTTTTTTTGTTTGTATTTCAGGTGACCTAACCTTGCTTATGTACACACTACCTGTTGATGCCCAAGATGTCATGTACCTTTTCAATTCCTTGACTCAAGTATATGTATCAAAGGCTCCTCTGCCTCTGCATCCCCTTTAAAATGGTACCCTTTGATTTATACCTTTTTATTTGTCTTTGTATCTTTCCTACCTAAATATCAGTTGGTCTACACTCGCTCGACAGAGAAATCTGCTCTCTGACTTTGCCGGCCTGTTTAGAAGTAGCAGCTTCAGAAGCCTTTACTTGGGAATTTGGAACAGCATCTGCTAAATATTCAAGCTAAGGAGACTATTTGAAAAGTTCAGCATCAAAAAATTAATAGAAATAAAGATTGAACTCTCCAGGATGGAGCAAGCATTAGTATCAAATGAAATAGAAACTAATTTCTATAGACCTCACTGTGGCCAGTTTACTTTTGGAATTGTCATGTACTTAGTTTTTGCAATTGCATGTTCTTTGCAGTGCACTACAACGCATTGATATCTTGAAATTTCCATTATGTTTTAAACAGTGAAAAAATTTTTAGCCCACAAATGAATTGGAAACTTCGTCTGTGGCCCAGCACTTGGCACTGCAGGAAATCAAATTATGATAATGTTCAGGGCCCAATGCAGGATCAGTCACTGCAATTAAGCAAGTAATGAACTCAAATTGTGGAATAATCGTTGCGAATTCATCACGGGTTAGAGGTTATCAGTCCAAAATTCTTAAGGTAATATGACTTGACTCCATCGAGCTAAGGCGAATGAGTGAAATCCATTCTTAAAAACTCTGGATAAACGTTGAGCTTAAACTAACTTTAATCTTCGGCTGTATTTAATCCCATTCATGTTTTCCAAAGTGTTTAGATACTGGGACATAAATTTGTCAACAAATTGAAGATTCAGTTTTGGTGGGAAACTTAAATTTCAAACAAGCATTGACCTCTCTTTTCTTTTCTGTGCTCATGTTGAAGGATGTTAATGCACGGGAATGGGTCCCATTTGGTTTTGGAGTTGAAGGTCAACCTCTATTGTTCCTAATTCATCTGAAGTACATCCAGATGCAGAGTAAAGCTCATTCCAAAGATGTCAATTAGTTTAACATCTGAAAACAATCTTCTGGAGCATCAGGATCCTTTTTCTCATTTGCGAGGATCATTCTTCTGTCAGAGGTCTACTGTGCAGAAAATGGGCCTTCAGCCCATTGAGTCTGCACCAGTCAAAAACAAACACCTGAGATAACAAGGTGTAGAGCTGGATGAACACAGCAGGCCAAGCAGCATCAAAGGAGCAGGAAGGCTGAC
>NC_063369.1:13061123-13095071 GCF_021869965.1 Rhincodon typus
CTTGTTATCTCAGATTCTCCCGCATCTGCAGTTCCTACTATCTCAAAAACAAACGTCTAACTATTTTAATCCTTTTTGCCAGCACTTGGCCAATAGCCTTGAGTACCTTGGCATCACCAGTGTGGATCTAAATGCTGAAATGTTATGAGTGGTTTTTTTTTTGTCTGTACCACCCTTGCAGTCAGATCTGAATCTCCCAGTTTATTGTCCTGCAGTCTAAACATAGTCCTGTTGAGGGTGAGAAACAAACGGAGCCAAACCAGTATCTGTATTTTATTTTTCTTGGAAGTCCGAAGCTGCTGATGAATTTTGCTCTGTCTCACTCTGCGTACACTTGGGGTCAGTCAGTAAATGTGTTTATTAAATAAACCGCAATGTCTGTAAAACATTTCAAGTTACTCCTTTTGATTGCATTCTGAGAATCAGAATTAACATCCAAGAGTCACTGACCAGCTTCTTCGTGTTTGCTGAACATATATCACTGCAGACTCATCGATTCAGGAATTTTGAGAAAGGACTGATTTCTACCCATTTAAGTTATGAGGCTGTTTCTCTGTACTGTCTGCTGTAAACTTCATTTCAAGAATTTTTGTAATGAGTTCATTCCATCCTGTTACAGAGTCTTAAGTGTTGTTGCATTAGTTTATAGGGAATAGTCTTTCACTTGGTTCCCTGCTAAATTGGGCCTATATTTATTTCAGCTGCTTGGCAAGTTCTTGGAGAAATTTTGGGAGCCACTCACCCAGCACACATTATTGGAAATTCCAAAGTTCACTCCTCCTGGTTTACGTAAGAGCTGTGTTGTCTGAGATTCCTATTTTATATGAAAATTTGTTCTCTTGGGCCCCTGTCCACTAAATGTTTTTAAAAAAAACAATTTTTAACTTGAGCCAAGATGTGAGGTTTTAATTTCATCTGTTCAAGGTAAGTGAAACCTAAATTCTTGATTGTGAAGTTAATTCCATGTGGCTCCCAATCTTTCTCTTTGACCCATTGTTTTATGACTAATAGACATAAGATTAAAAAAAATTGCAGGTTAGGTCATCCTGTCACTCGAGTGTTCTGTCCCATTCAGCAAGTTCATGATTGATCTGGGTCAACTCAGTTTTCCAGTCCTATTCCCATATCTTTTTGACATCTATGTCCAAAATATCTATCAATCTCAGTCCTGCTCTTGGGTCTTTTTGTTCCAGTGTTTGAGTTGGGCACTCGTATATTACATGATTCATTTTATTCCTCCTTCCCTTGCCTACTTGGGTTGTATCAGCTGTAATGTCTGTGGGTGGAGCTGCAAACTTTATTTCCCCACATGACCAACATAATTTGCCACTGTGCAGCTGGGCTGACTGCATGATTCCTATTTGTAATGGTTAGTTGTAAGTGCATAGAATATGACTATAATTATATTTGAGGGGAAAGCACCTACTTTAATTAATCCCTTTACCCAAATCCATTGTCATTAAACTGGCTTCTGTTACCTGTTAACCAGATCAATAAAGTGGTACTCCAAGCCAAATATTTTGTCATGGCAGGAATACCCGCCAGTCGTAGTCATGTACATGGCACTTGGTCAGTGTTAATCATGTGAACAGTGAGAGAACAACTCTTGCAGTTTTGGGCCTGAGATGACTGCTTTCAAAATTACCCCATTCTTTTTGAACTAAAGTAAACTGCATAAAATGCTCAACCTTTTTCGTTCGCTTTTCTCCCCCATTCTCTTTGAATCTGTCATGCCATATTACATCTTTGCTATTGTACAATGCAAAGTCACTATTTGAATAATTGCAAATGAAGAAACTACATATTTAATGAGAAATAAGAAAAGAGAAAATTCTTGTGGATCAGCCTTGGACAACTCCATTCTGGCTCTGATTTTTGGATGTTTTCATTGTTCCAAATGAAATGTACCTCCCATATGACAAGTATTTAAAAAAAAATTCCCTATGGAGAAAAAATGGAGCAACTCTAACCAGCTGCTTGTTAATTTGTCGTCTTCCATGCTAATGATCTGACGGAGGCTGAGAGATTGGACTTGGAATTCACATGATCTGTGCCGCTGAACATTATTGAACATCTGAGTCTATCTGTGGTTGTGGTTTGGGGTTTCTGCCCAGGCCACGTATCTTTCCTTGAAGACAACCTATAAATGCTCCATAAGATTCAACACAATACTTGGTTCTTGTGATTCCAGAATATAATTGTGTTCTTTGTTAGAAAGGCAATTAATAATACCCATTGGGAGAAGGATTTGCTGTTCGTCACTTGAGGAAATGTTACCTCGAGTTTTTAGAAGGAAAATACGTTCTTGAGAATTTGAAATTTTTTTGAGTACTTAAAAATGAGCCAGACCATTAATTGACTCTCAATAAAAATGCAGAGTTGAGTGCAAAAGTAATGGCTTTCAGGCAGTGTATATGTTTGACACAAAATGTCTTTTATTGCTGTCTACCTGAATGGGTTCTATTGTTTCAAATCCGATGTGATTTGGGTAATCTGGTCTTCTGTAACTTTTTCTTCACTGTATATGTTGTATGTGATTCTCTTACCTTATTAGGAAATGAATTGAAATTTCCGGTCTTTGTTTAGAAAAAAATCACAATTCTTACATTGGGCATGTGATCATTTAAGATCATCAATAAATGATTGGCTCTATTATGTCATTGTTTGACCTGTGTATGGGCACGTGGGTGGAGTGATGATGTCACTGGGGCTTCTTAAAGTAAGAGTCAAAGCAACAGCTGGTTTTCAGAGGTACATTGTTTCCTTTTTAATCTTGAACTTGATCTATCTTTACATGTGAAACTGATTTTTTTTTTATTGTAACTTTGCAAAATTTGCTAATTGCAGAGTAGTGATATCATGATTTAATATTAAACTTGTGTTTGTGCAAAAACTATCTCTGTGTGAAGATATTTGTGATCGTTTTCCTTCCCCTTTAGGCAATGCCCAACAAAGCGCCAGGTGGTGTACTGAATCACAAATTCTGTCACGCCACTTGGAGGGGCTTGTATAACTCATTCCACTGAATCCATAATGCCGACCGTGTCGCTGTGGGGAAATAGTGAATACTTCCTCGGAGAGCATGGAAATTGTTTGCCCTCGTGGCACCTTGTTTCTGATGGCTGTGGAGGCTTTGGTGCAGCTTGTCACAGGTTATGGGAGAAGAGTCAATAAATTGAAATGATTTACTTGATTAAAGGCTTTTTATTTAAAAAGTGGGTTTCCTTTCCCCCCAGAATTCCTGAGAAATTCCTGTGCTGGCTATAGTCACCTTTTGAGGTTGTTGCCCTTAACTAACTTGGCAGCAGCAACCAGGGATTAAACTAGCCTCTGGTCTGGTTTTCCCTATGCAGTTCATTAAAGCAGCACAACTGAGCTCAATGTCATGATGAATTAAACCCTATGCTTTGTTACATCTCTAGTTTTTCTTAGTGATTTTAATCTGCCTTTAAAATTGGCCATGACCTCCCTATTGCAGAATCTTTATGCTTCCCAATAATTGCTGAAATCACTTCAGATTAATGGCCTTCAAGAGCAGTCACAAATTATGAATGGTTTTTTTTTTGTTTTCCTACAGCTGCTTTCTTTTCTTTTTGAATTTGCAGAAACCTTGCATCTGATCCCACGTGCCAAACTAGAGTAATTTTATTCACTGTGTTGTACCTGTGTACCGGTACCAAAGTGTTTGGTCCAAATCTTGTTGTGTGATGCTGTTTGCAGTGAAAAAAGTCCCAGGGAAATCGAACGATGACCTCCAGCTAGACTCGAAGAGTGAGCTGGATACCAGGTTACATGACGTTAGCGGCCAGCTGAGCTCTGGGAAGAAACCAGGCAGAAAAGGTTGGTGTAGTGCAACCTTGTGAAGTAGATCCTTAGGTGAAATAGGCTGGGGCTGAGGATAAAATCAGTTTGTACATTTAATGTAATAACCTTGATTTTATCTTTATAGTGCACATACCTCTCAAACTGCAAAATATTTATGTTGGAATTCAGGCTTATGTTTGATGAAGCAGTGTGACTTTCTGTAGGATCAGCAAGTTGGTTGATTTTACTTGGTTGCACTCTGCTACTTTCCTCAATGGTGCAGTTTCATGTTGGGAAGCGGTGATTTTAAATCAGTAACAGTTGAGAGGTATGATGATAAATCTAATAAACTTTATTTACCGGGCTGAAACGATTATAAATAAATGTTTAACTTGGATTATGCACCACTGGTCATGTAACACATTTTTATTCAATAATTTAGTTATAGGCAAGAGTTGAGATAGTTTGATTTCCGGAAATCAAACTATGAATGGAGTTGTCTGAATGAACCCATGTCTCTGCATAATGAAAATTCTGCATTAAAATGGGAAAATCTGTTTACAAACGAAATCATTCCTGTAAGTTAAAATGTAGGCCCTGAAACAAACCATTAATTGAAATGGCAGTCTCTGCTAATTCACCAATATGTTTCTGAATATTTCACATTAAAGTGTAATATTAATGATTCACTAATATTCACTAATTTGTTGTTTTAACAAATTGGGTTGAGTCCAAACAGGTTTGGGATTAAAGTTGCCTTTTTTCTGATTGCAAGATTTTTGTGAGAAGACTGCAAATGATTGGAGAATTTGATAGTAAAAGATGTTATATCCCAGTCTCAACAATCTGACAAGATAACGTTTGAAATAAAAATCTATCCCTCTCACTTTCTCCCATCCCAGGGGGAAAAAGAATTGAACCCAGTATCTAAATTATGCTTGCAGCTTTTGAACTTGAGAAGCATTTACACTATTCAAGTGCTCTTTGTATATGACAACTTAGGGGTTTTGGAGAGTTAATAAAACATTGTTTTATGCACAGCCTCCATAGGCCATAATCATTTATTTTTACCAATGGTTGTTGAAAGACTGCATTTCTCATTGTAAGCCTTTAAACGTGTGAATGATTCAAGTTTTGTGATGCAACCGCTGCTCCAGTTCTCCATGCCAAAATATTTACAGACTTCTATGAGCTCGACATTGCTCTGAGTTCTGCAGTGAAACTTAACAGTGAATTGTGGTGCATTTTATCTTGTCCTGTTTTCATCCTCCACTCTTAACTTTTACTCCCTGCAGGTGGCCCGTCATAAACTGATGAAACTTGACTGTTTTCATTGTTCTCAGTTATCGTTACAATACGGAGTCACTCACTAACTTGGGAGTCGTTTTGAAGGTTGAGGTTTATCTTGACTGTAGATAGGGCAGTCCAGTTAAAGCCTGTTTGAGGCATTCCACATATGCCATGTGTTGCAGGGTCTCTCGTGTAGAACTGGTGAGATTGCACGACTGGTTTCCTAGGTAACTGCAGCTTATCTAGTAGCCTTGCATGTTGCAAAGTTACAAGTAATTTTGTGGCATTTTGGAAATAAAATTGGGAGCATGGGGTGTTGTGCAATTTGAGTTTCTTGAACATCAAGGTTGCTTCTGTGTTTTAATAATCTCTCCTCATTTATCCTGAGGCCACTGGCAGGTTCCGACACTATTCCTACTTGTAAATGATTGAACCTACGCGATCTGAAGCTTAATTTGCCCCTTTCTTTGCGTTCCACGCTGGTAAAATGTGAACGGTGCTGATCTGAGACCTGAGCTGACTTCCACTTTATTCTTCTCCTCCTTTGCATTCCATCCAAGTTCATAGGCATTGAGATAATTGTCTTGCACTGACAGTTGACCTACCTGCTTCTGGCACTTTTATTACTTTAGACACCGCTACCTGATTACTGAAGTGTTTTGTTTTTTCACCATTTCTATAACACTGCCCAATCTTGTATGTTTCAACTCATCTGCCTAATTGCGGACTTGACTTCCTATGCACTCCTGGCTTTCTCTTCTGTAAACGTGAAGCCATCTAAATTGACTATTACTTGCACCAAGTTCTGCTTACCAATCAGTTTTTTGCTTACTGACCTGCATTGGCGTCTCTTGAACAACACATTTTTAACCTCCATCATTGACCACGGTAACGAGGCTCCATGCTTTGGATTGTCCTCTCTATCTTGCTTTACTACTGTTAGGGCACTCCTGAAAAGGCATCCCTTTTAAAAACTACTTTTTGACTAAACTTTAGATTTTTGACTTACTGTCTCCTTGTGTAGCTTGGTTTAAAATTGTATTTATAATGTTTCTTCAAAATGATTGCAATAAAGGCAGTCTATATAAATATAGATTATCTTGGGAGTAATATCCTTTCATGAAGGTTGAGTGAGTTCCTGATAGTGTTACTGACAGCTGTCTTGGGTTTGGAATATAATGTTTTTAGCTGTTAACCTGGCAGTATCTGTAAGATGCTAGTATGAAATAGTTATCCAATGTATAGGATCCACTTGGAAACTAGTGGGTCAGTTATTTGCAAGTGCCTCTAAGTTTCAGGGCTACATGTCAGTGACATTGTAATAACGTCTTTGACAACAGCTTAAGATACATCGGGGCAACCCTGCTAATCACTTCGGCCACTCCATTACAACAGAGCAATAAATCAGCCTCGCAACTTGTACGCCTTTACATTGAGCAGCAAACTTGCTGTGAAGTCTTGAGCTGTTAGAATGATGACTTTGTGATGGGAAAACATTTGCTCGTTGTTTGTGGAAGAACCACTGGGGAAAGTCTGCTCATTGTCAGAAAATGCATTAAAACAAATGTTGAGTTCTTCTTTGTTCTAGGGAAAGCAATTCCATATCCAGAACCTGTGAAGAGTTATGGCATTTTCTTTCAGGAAATATGACCGATTTGATAAAAGCAAACAATGGCCATTAAGTTAGACTGGAAACTT
The DNA here is from genome assembly GCF_021869965.1 of Rhincodon typus. Classification (NCBI taxonomy): domain Eukaryota; kingdom Metazoa; phylum Chordata; class Chondrichthyes; order Orectolobiformes; family Rhincodontidae; genus Rhincodon; species Rhincodon typus. The sequence continues at coordinate 13,067,916 of NC_063369.1, forward strand.
CACACTTCAGAAAATAGCAGTGTCATTGTCATTGTAAGGCAACAACATTGTATAAAACTCACGAAAGAACAAATAGTGGTTAGAAAAAGCATGAGAGATAGGCAACATCTAATGTGTTTTGTTTAGAGTCTCAAGATCTGTAGCACGAGCAATTAGCAACCACCCTGCTAAGAATCAGACATGGAAGGGAGATAGTAAAGAATAGGGAAGCAATCCATGTTTGCTGTAGAGAACATTTTGAAGTCCTCAGCTGCAACAATCTTTGACTTGAGCATCCTTAGTTCTACTCCTCAGCACCCCATCTAGTTGAGCCTTGGCTCCACCCTGATCTGCAGGGATGTCCAAAAAGCTGTTTGCCAGTTGAAAAACAACAAAGCCTCTGAAGCAGATAGAAACAGTAGTAACCTTCTGAAATACAGTGGAATTTGCTTTCTCATGATTACATAATCTCTTTCCTTATCTAGAAAGAGGAATGCGTTCCAGGAGAATTTCAGGGATGCTGTGATTGAGAGTATAATTGCAGAAGGAAAATAAGATCCATTGCAGTAACTTGGGGAGTTGTCCTGCTGCACATTATTAGAAAGATCCTTCTATTGCCTTCTCCCAGTGCCTGAAGAGCTCCTTGAAGTTGCAGTGTGCTTTCCACCCTTCAAGCTACGCGTGATTTCAACTGTTTGGCAAGCCGAAGAAAATTTCTAAGAACAGCATGTGCGGCCTTTTTGACTTCACAAAGCCTATGGCTTCTTTCTCATGAAGGCATCTTTGTAACCACCTTGAAATTTACTGCCCATCGTCTGCCCACATCACTGTGACTTGCAAACCATGATCATAATCATGACCACAACCAACGCAAATCCTACCCCAGGGAAGACTCGAGTCCAACTGTGATGCCACACCAATCTCTTGCTATCTTCCTTGCTGCAGTACTGCACTTCACACTTGAGTAGTTTGCAGAAGGTAGAGGTAAATGGCAAACAATATTATTCATTCAAAACCAAAGTCACTCCAACCTTGGTCTCTGAGCTCCAGTGTGCTCCATTTGACATTTTTATGCACAAACCCAGCTCCAGGTCATTGCTGACTCCTCAAACATGGAAAATGCCTTTCTCTAGACACCTAGAAAAGGAAGAACCCCTTCCAACGGGCTTTCATGGCACAGCCCTCCCTGCCATCAATTTGAGATCTTAAAAAATCGTGGACCATTTTCCACATTTAGGGAGCCTCCTCTAGACAAAGGCAGATGATAAAATTCTTTGCCTCCATTGTGCCTGCTCAGCTTTGGCTGGTTAAGGTTTAGCATCTCAAAACCATGATTGCACTTTACTGAGCAGCAGTGATCTAATTGCTTCTGTATACTTTGGAAGTGCCGGCAGGTTGTCCAACTCACCAAAGCACTGAGTACCATCAAAAGGCCTTTCAAACCCAGAAGTAAAAAAGGTGGTCCAAAAGTGCTGTCTTCCCAAGTACAAATGTTCAACATGTTTTACTCACTTGACCAGCTCTGCTGGACCACATGTATTGTGCTTATTTTTGTCACTGAAACAATTGCTATACTTAACTTGGTCACGAGAGCAGAAATTCTTTTGGGATGTCCTTCAAGATCCCTGAAGAGAGAAAATATCTACAACTCAAACTCTCAAGCAAATGACAAACAAATGAAGGTTTACTGAAGTTGGCAGCAAAAGCATTGAGAGAATGCACAGTAGTGAAGTTAAGGCATAGTGTGTCTAGACAAATATCCAAACAATTCATCTGGACACTTCCAAGTACCATCTCGCTCGCATGTGGCAGAGTCTGCAGGCTGTGCTTTGGACTTGCATCTATCTCTGAACCCATCTGAGTGGAGTCAGTCATCCTTGATCAGAAAGAACTGTCTAAGAGGTGATTTTTGGGGATGTTTGTTATAACGGATTTAAATGAGAGAGCTGATCATTGACAGGTATCATTTGAAAATAAACCAAGAAAAGAACATGAACTGTAAGGTAGTTTATTGAGAGATGTTGTTCTTAGAGCTAACATTGGCCTTCATTAAATGTTTTTAGGAAGCCAGGGATGAATTAAGTCAGTCTGAGTGGGATTGGGCCTGTTGAAAAACCCTGGCTGAAGTTACATTTCGTATACAGTGAAACATTGCTAATCTGAGTTGAAGGACAAGCTTGTAACTCCTAAATGCAGCCTACATGCATTTATCTAATTTATTGCTGTATCAGTGCTGTGGTAATGTCTGTAACTTAATACGTGAGTGAACACGCTTTTTGCTTTATTGGTGATTTATCCTTCCTGTGCTGTTAACACTTTGAAGAGAAGAAATCGCATATGACCAATACCCGTTGGTAACTGAATTTTGATTGCAGCTGGAGAAAATGTTCCTTGTATGCAATATTGTTAATGGTATAATATTGGCTCCAGTAATGTAAGACTCCAGTCCTGATTTACTCACCCAGTAGTTCAGTTTGACCCCGACCAAAGCAGTACTGAAGTTAAGATTAGTAAATCTGCTAATTTGTTGACTTTTATTGGGAGACTAAAGTTTTAAACTTGTTGGATAGTTTGGGAAAAATACAATTGGTTTAATATTGTCCATGAGACACTGATCCATCCCGTATATACTTCATGATTAAGTTCTGTTTTACAATCTTGACTTCATTTTTCTGAAATTGGTACGGAAGCCATTGGGCAGCCTGAGAACTAGGACACGGCTTTCCAATATAAGCATGAAAATTGTCTCCGTTGTTACGTTCAAAATTGGTCACATTTAATAATGGGAAATTCTCCGTGCACCAGTGAACATTATTCTATATTGGGTTTTTTCGTTATAGTAAGATTAGAATAATTGGATACTACAAAGGAGAGGAAGCTATTTATATTCTACAGAGTTGCATTGTTCTATATCAGGTTAGCCATTCTTATTTTGTTTTGAGGCCTCTGATCGAGATATCTGCTTTTATTGCAGTTAGCTTATTCCCTCCAAGTAACTTTTTTGTTCTCTCGAGCTTCTCTTGAAATTCATTATTCCTTGTGGGCAGCCCTTAGTAACTGCCCAAGTGACTTGTATTCTTTTCAGAGCTCTGGTGCTATATACTGACCCTTTTATTTCCCTCTCAGCAGGGTCAGCACTGAGCCTGTTCCTGTCCTTGTCTGAACTCTTCTATTCAGGGTTACTAGATCATGAATGCTCACTGGAAATATGTGCCTCAGTTCTATCACCTGATCTGATTAACAGAGTAAACCTGCATATTAACTCTCTTGTTTACTTTCTCTGTTCTTAGCACAGCCTAGATGACAGTGGTGAGAGTGATCACTTATTTGCTTAAGTTGCAATTGTTTTTCTGATTTGTAAATAGGAATGTTATTTTTAGTATTAATGGCAAATAGTACTTTGAGGTGCACTCTGACCCCACTAGTGTTCCCCTTCTAATGTGCATTGCTTCGAAAATAAGTGACTCTTTCTAGCCTGATTATCAGGTGACATTGAGGTTCGAAAACTGCTGAAATTGACAATTACAAACTCAAAATTGCAAGGTAGTATCTATTTATGTTGGTAGCAAGAAACCTTTAAGTACCAAACAGAAACAGGAGTAGCCGTATGACCCTCACGTGTCATTGAATAATGTCAGGGATCTTCTCAAGACTGTCTTGCAGCTCAGTTCAAAACTCCTTGATTCCGTTATCAGTTTTGGTCTTGTGTATACTCAGTGACTGAATATCCTCAGTCCTTTGGCAAATCCCAAAGACTCAGTACCCTCTTGAGGGAATTTCTCTTTTATCTTTTCCTAAATGGATGATTCCCAGTTCAAGACTCCAACCAAGGAACATAGTCTGTCAATATCTAATGTTGAGCTTCTCAAAATTTTATACATTTCAATGAGATTATCTCTTATTCTTAACTGCAGTCAATATAGGCCCACCTGACACTATCTTTCCTCATAGAATGGTCTCCTTGTTCCAGGAATTAAGCTGATGAACCTTCATTACATTACGTTTAGGGCAAATAAAGTCTTGGAAAAAGAGAAGACTGTATATAGTACTCCACACATGGTTTCATCAAAGTCCTAAATAATTGCAGCAACGTTTCCTGACTCTTGATTGAACCTCCTCAGTAGGGACCAACGTACCATTTGTCTTCCTCATTGCTGGTACCTTCATATTAACTTCCTGCAATCTGGCTGCAAGAGCACTCAAATTCTGAGAAACAAAAGGTAAACTACCTGTTGTGCTGAATAGTGATTGCCTGTGAGAAATATGTTGATCTGCTACCCCTGAGAATGCACGTAACGTTGTTGGATTGACCTGTGAATCTGCTTTGGAGATTAAACTTCTAAATTGTTGACTCTTCTGCATGGGTGATGCAAGCTGTCTTCCATTAATATGAACAAAATATCAAGAATATTGAAGCTCTATTTGGTATAGGGAATATGAAACTTAGAGAGACTGAGGCCTGTATTTACTTCTGATTTTATTGTGGTTTATATTTAATGCCATCTAGATGGTCACTAGAATTGTCAATGACAAATCAGTTAAACACCTAAATGATTGGGGAAATTTCTAAAATTACTGCATCAACCTTAGTGACATTTTGTATATTTATGTCACACCAGGTTGCATTAGATTGCTAACTGCTTTAGTCTCCAGTACTAAATTTAACATTCAGTGCTATGGATCAGCATCCAAAATGAATGCTCATTTAGTGCTCACTGGGCTCCAAAACCTTTGTTCTAATTCATGGCAGACATAACTGACCATGTTCAGGAGCCACCACCCAATTGAACATGTTGATGACTTGATGATCTCATTGTTGCCAGTGCTTGATATATATTTGAAATTTTGCCTTTTTCTTGCTCTCATCATAGAAATGAGCTATTTAACCCAACCGCTACAGCCTCCTTCCATTCGTTGTCATCCAACCCAAACCCAAGAGGATGCATTCCGATAATTTTTCATTGCTCTTTAGTAAGGGTCAGCGTTTTATTCCCCTTTCTAAGTAATTGTTGAAGAGCATTGTACTGCCATTTCTTGATGTTTTAGTGAATCCCACCAGATAACTGAACTGTTTGCTGAATTATCACTTCATGATTTTAAACGGAGTCTGCTTAAGAATAATCTTTTAGGTGGCCTTTGAAGTGTCAGCCATGCCTCAATGAGTTGGTAGCTCAATCACCTCCAAGTTGAATGGTTGCAGGTTCAAGTTTCACTCAGAACCTGAGCTCATAATTTGAGGCTGATGCTCAACTGCAATACTAAGTGCTAAATTATTGGAGGATTCAGGTGAGGAGTTAAACTGAGGGCCTGTTTTGACCCGTCAAGTGGACATGAAAGATTCCATGATATGATCTCAAAGAGGAGCAGGGCGGTTCTTCCCAGTGCGCTGGCCAATATTTGTCCTTGTATCTGCATTATCAAAATAGGTTGATTAAATGGGAGCTTTATGTGCCCAAAGCTGCTTGCTTGCTGCAATCTACATTTGTAACAGTGACTGTTAAAACGTGGTACATAATTGGCTATAAAATGCTTTAGAATATTCTGTTTATCATGAAAGGCTTTGTATATGCAAGATTTTTGAGGATGAGATCCTTAGCTATTCATGTCCAAATGTGTAATCAAACTGTTAACCTGGATTAGGAAAACCTGAGGACAATCAACAAGGCATGTTACAATTTGACCTTTTAGGTTATTTACATATCTTGCAATTAACATGCAAGGTGTTTAATACATGTGAATGTTATTTATAGTTCTATCTCTCATAGGGTCTCTATTGTTTTATTTCTAATCAGTTTTAAGTTTGAGGAATTGAATATTAATTGGGACAAACGTTCTAAGAATTTTTTAGCTTCATTTAGACTGAGGGAATAGTTTTATGGCCGAAGAATGTATGATACAGGTTACTTGTGCTGCACCATAACATGATGCAATGTAGGCTTCAAATGCCATGCACATGATTATGACCACATTTCTGAGAGTTGGTGCTCTAGGGGTGTAATGTGATCTAGTGTTTTTAAAAAAAAAAACAAGCAAGTGAACTTACAAATGTGGCTGAATGTTTTCTGAATTATTTAATAGGATGTGAAAGTTACTGCAGCATCCACAGTGAGCAATTTAGCAATCTATGTAAAAACAAATATAGACTTTACATGTACTGTCCCTCCCTTTAGTGTTTGAGCTACGATATGAAAGAATTGCTGCAAGAGCAAGTAACAAAATGTTAATAAATATCAACAAAGATCTCAGTTGGTAGTTGCAATTAAGAGCTATGTGAAGCAAGTTTAGTTACAATATATATTGAATAGCTTATGCTCAATATTTATTTATATGATGCTTCTTTTTATGCAGCTGAGAAGCATGACGTAAGCATGGATGTGGGAGGTCCTTCAAGGATGAGAAGCAGCAGCAGCTCTTCTGAGTCAGACAGTAGCAGTGACTCCAGCTCCTCTGAGAGCAACGACTCTGAAACAGGTTAGCGTCAATTCTTTCAGTAATTGAACCTGTTGCTAGCCTGGCGCTGGCAGTGTCCATTTTCCCTCTGCCCCCACCTATACTCCATTCACCACCCACGATAGTTTCCAAGCAACAAGTGACTTCTAAATACAACTGCAATACATACAGTTTGCCAGATTAATGGAGTTGGAACCCTTTGCCAGTAGTTTGCTAAAAGATCGACATGTCTGGAAGAAATTCTAATAGTCTGTTAAAGCTGCATAGAAAAAAATGTGCAATAATGCTGACATTGACAATGGGAAGCCATAAAGAGCTTGAGTTGCACTTAACTTTATAAAGCAGCTTCAACAGAGATTTAAAAAAAAATTCTTCTTGGAAAAAAACAGGATTATGTTTTTTTTTCTACCTCTCATCTCACGAAAGATCAACGTTTGACCACCGGCAAATGAAATTTGCTACTACACGTATCTAAAAATTTTATGAAGGATTTCTGGTCAGAACATATAACATGTGGAATGCAGTTTACAAAACATGGTGTACACCTGTGCGCAGTTCGTGTAGTGTTTCACATGGTTGGTGCTAACACAATGCATTCTATGGTCACTGGGGCAGGTTCAAGATATTCCCCAACTCTGTGTGCACTGTGGACTCTTGCGCAGTAGGACAAATGTGCTTTCTTAAATATAGCTTCTAAAACATTAGAAACACATCAGAAGGAGGAAGCAAAAGCTGTTGGGCTACAGATCTTGTGGTATCCTTTCAACTGCCACAGTTAAGAGATGATCTAGGTCCTATGTTCTACCACTTCATCTTCATGGTCATTGACTCAGCGAAGCTACCGTAAGAATAGCAAGTAAGCTATATTTTGTAAAACTGTTCTTGATTTGTAAAAACAAAAATCAAAATGTCTGCAAGTTAGCTAGTTGCAATGCTGGAACTCAGTTTTCATTTGGGGATCAAATATTTCCAACTTAGATTGTGTGATTTGACATAGTGATATTCTACAAAATTATGATTGTTTTTTCCCTGTCGAGCTGTACACTTAATCATATTAGAAAATATCAGTTGTGCACCTGTGACAATGTCTGGTGTTTCTTATCATCCAAAAAAAGAGCCATTATACAGCTTTTGGATAAAGAGCCATTCTGTTAGATTCCGTGATTGTCTCTCCCACTTTGCGTCCTGTAAATATGGTGTTTCATTGCAAAAAGCTATATTTCAATCTGGGTTCTTGACTTAAGAGCTGTACTCTTACTCTTGTACCCTTGACTGAATTTTAGCCTTCATAAGTCTTCCCTATCCTGTGTTCTGTGCATACACTGAACCATAGGACAGTAGTTCACACAAAACTGCTTGAAACCCAGGATTTTTAACTGGCATACCATAAAGGAGGTTCTTGCGGTCAAATTTCCTTCATACTTGCAGCTTTGTTTGGGACAGTTCAAATTTTAGTACGTTGCAACTTGGATTTAGAGAATCTTTTTCTTCAAACACCCTTTATAAAGAGAATTTCATTCCCTGAAATAATCTGTGATCAATGAGTTATTTATATAATACTGGTTAGAAAAAAATGAACAATGAATTTCTAAGCAACAAATAAACTGGAGCTTCAGTTTGGAATAGGTAAAATTCATTATATACACTAGTTGGTCATCAAACATTTGTTAACAGAACTGTTATAAAGGAGCTTTTACTGTATGTATTTAATACATCCAAGATGGTAACTGTAATTTTATTTTTGTATTATGCACTCCATTATCACAAATGTGTTATGATATGTATGGCCTTTGGATGCTGTGATTTCTTACACAAATGCTGTCTTTCAAATGAGTGAATTTTTTTTAGTTGTACGCTGTACTTTTCTATAGATTGACTTGTGTAATAGCCACAGAGTGCAGAGTTTGCAACTGAGAGGTCAGCCAGCTAAATATATTTTATGATTCTCATTGTGGTGGAATAAAAATAACTGGTGCAACCTTGTACACAAGGGCTGGACCACAGTCATGTTTGGAGATTGTGGTTATGTAAAATAAACATAACTTCTGAATGTCAGAACTTCCTTTTGGAAATACTAAACTTCATTTAGTTCATTAGGATCACCTGGATAACTCCTTGGCTTTAGTAAAAGTACTAAGTGAAAATATTTCAAGTATTGTGAAGTTTTCTTCTGCAAATCGAAAAACCATTACAGAAAGTAATGTGCCACCCGCAGCTTTGAGATCTCCAGTAGCCCATTTGTGTAGACCAACATTTGGATTAGATCTGCTATCTTTGGTCTCAATATAAAAAAGTGAAGTTGGTGGGAAATTTCTGAAAGCCATCTGAAACTTGGTGAATTAATCTTAAATTGTGTGTAGCTATATGTATGACTCTAAGCAATGTACGTGCAGTATTGCAGAATAGGTTTTTGTAGGGCATTCTTAAGTTCCAGTTTTATTGAATTGAACTGGCTGGTAGTAATGAATTAGACAGTCTGATCAAAAGTTCACTGCTTAAAATTTTAACCATAATATTTTTAATTTCTTACATTAATTGTGTTATCTGGAATAGGTTGGACATATATTGTCCCAGCTGAGTTTGCAGTCATTTTTATATACCTTTTATAAAATGTGGAAGTCTCAACTAGGCCCACCAATTCTCATTGGCATACTATTCCTTGGTCCCAGCATGTCACTTAAGCAGCAAGTTTTCATGTGATTCATCGAAATGAAGATTAGCCTGATGTTGTTGAAAATGCCTCATTTTCCCACATCTTATTACATTCCGACACCCATCACTAGTGATGTTCCAGCCGAAATGCTACAGTCTTCTCTCATCACCCGGGTTCAGTGGTAGCAACCCAACTGTTACTCTGCTTCAAATTAACTACAAAAATTTAAGTATCAATCTGATCAAATATCAGATTGAAGCACCAGGTAGTGCCTTTTGTGACAGGCCACTAGGGCCAAAGTTCAGTATTCTCATGTCCGTTGGCTAGAACAGTCATGCATGCAATTAAAGGTAATTGTGTATTATATGAAATGCTACCACCTGAATGGCTAACCTGATTATCCAATTAGGAAATATCTTACTCCTCGCAAGTGTGGAGTAGGATACATCAAGTAGTTCCTCGACCATGAGTGTAGCTTAGGTTATGTTATATTATACCTGGATCTTAATGAACATGACACAAGCAGAAAAAGCAAAATAAGGAATAAAAAGGTTAAAACTTGAAAGAAGTTGATCAGAATAAGAAAATACTTGTCCTTGTCCCTAAGCTTCAGTATAACACTTGGCTGTTGATTTCTTGAGGTTTGAGAACGTATGCCAGCCTCTGAACAATGCTTAGAATTTTTCCTTGAAATATCCCGCAAAGTTCTGAAACAAAAGCCTCAATTAAGGTTAAATGCAGTTTGGCTCAGGTAGAATGACAATTATTTGGTTTTTGTTCTCTAGATTAATCCCATTTAGTGAGACGTGATAAATGAATTTGACCGAAAATGTCATACTCTTAACTATCTTTTCCCCTTTTTGTGTATTTATTAGTTATGCTCACTTTTGATCCATCAAAAGTGGATGTATGGGTGTTTGAGCACGTGATCAAATGAAGGAACACCATATAGTTTGAAAGCTGCAGGGATAAGTGATTTAAGGGATTGTCATCCATTGCTTCGTTTTATACTTGATGTGATAGGTAGATTGTCTCAAAAACAATACAATGTGCTTCATTGCCCCAATCACTACCACCACCAGTTACAAACCTATAAAATAGTTCACCATTAAGGAACTGAAAATGCTCTGTGTACACAATCTGGCATTGCTGTCCATCAGAGTTTGAGTGAGGGATGGGGACAGTGTATGCAAAACAGCTTTGTATAATTTTTTTTTGAGGTTCTAGTTGACACAATTTGGGAATTGTATACAAACTCTGTGGAAAAACTGTTTTGTACTGTACTGTACCGTACCGTTCTGGCCGTGTCTGAAATGGCAAAAACTATTGTTTTTCTCCAAGATCCCAATGTTTTTTTTGCTTTTCTTGATTGGGAAGCCTACAGCATCTAGTCAATGCTTAGATGTCAACCTACTTCATAATACTTAGTAGGGTGTTACACAACTATATACTTCCTTTGAGCCTAATTGGTATTTAGATTAAAGGGCCTCTCCACGACACATTCTGGAAAAGTGACTAATGTGCCAGAATTTATAATTGTCTGGTCGTCCTTGTTTCTTTGGACTCTGTAGTTTATCTTCCATGGTTTGTTATAGGACCCTGCAGTAAGTACCCTGCATCTGATTGATAAAGTTTTTATTAAATTCCGGTGATGCTTGGTGTCATTCACGTTAACATTTTTTTGTTGTAAATTTAACGCCATTGGTTTTTGGCACATAACCCTTTGGATTTAGGTATGCTTGAACATTTTTCTCAAGTGCTACAATTTGAACAATATTTCTGTGAGATGCATGATTTGGTACAAGTTTGAAAGTGGCGCTTCAGTCAGAGCTCGATGAAAAGGATTGCACACCAATTTAAAGATTCAATTGTTAGACTTTTCTCTTGCATTTTGGTCAGTTTAATTGCTGTTCTGCTTACACTGGTGCTTTTGACTGTGGGGCTAGATCCTGTTATGGGGATGCCTTGTAAAGAAAAGAGAAGTTACAGAATAAATTTAGGTCTGATCTGTTTGTATTTTTTTAGTTTGTGACTGGCACATCTTTGAATCTAAATGCATGAATCTAAATGCATAAATCTTTGGCCTGGTTGCTTTCAGATTGCTGTGGATTTGAATTGTGTGCTGAGGTCTTTCAGGACCTAAATTGGCATGGATTTGTGTTTATAGAATAGTACAATTTGGATTTGGTCAATTCGTTGCAGCCCTTTGTTTTGGAAATGAAGCATTGTATTTAGTCAGAAGTAATTTTTGGGAGGTGAGGCAAACCTAAGCAACAGACTTTTTTATTTTTAAAAAGTACTTTTTTAAAAATTTAGCAGAACAGGAGCTTTTACTTCTGTTTTGGAATGGCATAGCTGGCCCCTCAGTCAAAACTTTAGCACTCGTTGGCTACTTTGTTTGAAATTTTTTTCTAAGCTAAAAGATGAAATTTGTGAATTTTTTGGAAAAGAAACTGGAGTATGTATGCCAATTTTATTGTGATGAAACAATTCAGTGTTCCACAACTGTTTGTTTTTTTTTGTATGCAACTGTATATCTATTTATTTTGACTTTGCATGTTTTGTAATTGTGGGGGAAGTTTTTTGCTTTTTAAACTTTTGTATTTTTCTTTTGACTTTGGGGTCACAAGGATTGATTGGAGTAGCTTTTTTAAATATGCATTGCATGCAAGAGAAACCTTAGTTACAGTCTACACGTAGTGTTTGGCAGTTATTAAAATGAGATTGAAAGCTGTATTTCTGGTAAAAACAGCTGTTCTAACAACTGAAGCTTAGACCGTATCCTGTTTATCATCAAATTTGCAGACTTTTGAGTTTGTTAGTCTGTGGCCAGCTCTACCTGCAGCTTGATTGAGGTGTTTATTTTGTTTCTTGTTAGAAGATGCATTCATTAAAGTAAGTTATCATTAAACTGGGAAGCTTTTTTTTGACACTGCATTGTGTCCATATTTTGTACTCCATACCTGAGAACTCCAGGCAGCCGTAAGGCATAGTTCTAAGTAGGACTGCCACTTCACTATATTTTTCTTTACAGGTTCCAACCAGTTTATGAAACTGCTGTCAGTTGACCCATGGCCATTTCCTTTTGATATGTTTGTAACTTTGAAAAAGAAACTAATCAAAGTTTCATAAGATTGCTTTACTTTACTTTTCCATTGATTTGCAAGCAAAATTCGTGCACTTGCCAATCCGTTCATTTGAAGGAGTTTGAAAGCATGTTTGATCAAGAATTTTTTGGGTGTTGTATTACTAGTATGGTAATGAATGGCCAGTTGCAAGTCTATCTCATTAGTCATGCCATTTTTACTGGAATAGTTGAAATTGGTACACATGTTAAAATAGTATTCCTTGCATCTCTGGCAACCTGAGTTTAAAACTTCCTTAATGGAAGATAGGTGAAAGCAGCCTCTTCGTTAGCCGTTAGAATGCTCTATAGAGTAATTTTCAACAATTTCTACCCTGTTCTCAAAGGAAATAAATTTACAGTACAAACCCACTCACGTCTCAAATTGTGCTCTCCTTTCCAAGAGTACAGGCACGCTTGATATAAATATGACTGCACAATTGCACCAGCATGGTAAGAGATACTTTGATTAGGCTGGGCCAGAATTGATTTGGCTATATTTCACTTGTCTGTGCTGTACCCTGGTTTTGTCAATGTTAATTCAGCCAGTCGGCATCAAATGTTAGACCATATTTTTCCTTTTAATCAGTTTTTAGCTTTAGTACTGAGGCAGTGGGGTGCTGGCTGCTCTTGTGGGTAGAGCTACATTAGTTTGGTGGGCTTTACCCCATCCTGTCCATTGTAGCCAACCATTGTGGTCAGACCTAATTTCTTGCGCTTTAGAGTGTGACACACCATGCTGTGGAATGGTGTGGCCCAGCTTACTTTGGAAACAAATGTAAGAGCATGCTCACACTCATTGTACAGTCTTATTTTCTTTTGCCAATATACTCTTTCAAGTTGCTAAGGTGGTTTCTTTGTGGATATTCAAATGTAAGTGTCATGATTCTAATACTTATCATAATCGTGCAGTGCAGCTGGGGACAACAATTGATGAGCAGAAAACACTTGAATGTTGCAGCTTGGACTTTGCAGCTTGGAACACAACATCGTAGGAAGTCTTTTCTTGAGTAGTCTTAGCTGATCTTTTATAAATACTTTCCAGCCACTTGGGTCAGTCTTAATGACTGTTCTGTACAGTACTCATGTTCAGCTGTAAAAGTGATCCCATTCTATGCATGGAATGTGGGACTCTTTCAGATGATCTTTAGAGATAGCTGGGGAATTCCCCAGCTATGACAAATCTGGTCCAGATTGGTTATGATGTCAATCTGTCTCCAAAACCAATCTTTCAAAGACTGAATTTGTGACTGTTCTGAAGTGTTTGAATATAATGTATATTTAGCTTGTAATAAAGCTTGATTTTCTTGAGCATCAGAACAATATACTTTGGGTAAATGAATTTTTGGAGACCTCTTAACTGTAGCCTTGGGTCATAGCCACTCAGTTATTTCAAATAATCTTTAACGTGATTGTCTCTGTTTGTCAGGTGGGGACTTGTGGTATTTTAAGCTGATCATTTGGCTTGTCATTATTCATTTGCCATTTTCACTGTATCAATGTCCCTCTCAAATGAACAATTGACTGGATATAGTTACCAGAAATGCAGCTTTTGTAGTATATATAAAAATATATTTTTTACTCTTTCTACTTTTCTAGTTGAATATGTATCTGATGCATGTTGACTTTATATTTGGGGTTAAATTATATATGTATTTTTTTTTTTAACTTTGTATAGTTTTCTACCTTTCATCAGTTCTCGAATAAAACAAGTTTGCAAACCAGAATGTGCTTGCTTGGTGGGTTGAGTTGTATGCTGTCTGGGGCTATGTAGATCGCTAAATCATTACAAATCTATAAGCAGTATGATGTACCTCATTGGGTAGGTGATCACCTAGACCGGTAAGTTGACAATACATCCAATGTAGGTACTTTGAAGCCGAGCCCCTTATCAAACACAAGGTGAGAAACTCCGCAGTTGCGGATGTATTGTCTGTCCATTTGCGTTTTATTCTAAAGTTTGAACAAAAGTACACAACAGATCCTGCTGGATCTATGAATAGAGAGGTCATAACATAATGAATAGCTCCAGCATCTGCAGTTCTTGCTGTCTCTAATGTGAGCATAGATCCTGCAGCCAGTAAGACCTGTCTGTGTGACCTCATTTCAGTGTCCATCTGTTTCTGATAGCTTAATATATCTAGCCCTACTAAGCAGTCCATACCAAGTGACAATTGTTGGAATTAGTTTCACCTTGCCTCGAATGACTGAAATTCCATTATTTGTTCTGATGTGACCATTTGAATGGGTTTTGGGCAACTTGTTCATCTAACACCAATCCAAGTTGGTTCTGCAAAACTTATTATAAAGAAACTGTAATGTTGAAGAGTTGATGTTGGGACTAGGGTAATTTAATATTGCTAGAAACAAAGATGTACAAATCTTGATTTTATAATTGAAATTTGACTTTTGGAGTTTCGTCACTTATGGAATATCAGCACAACTTCACACATCTATAATACTGTAAGCAGCAAATGCTTGTGTATCTCGAATGCTACCATTATTTTTGAATTCCTATTTGGTGTAAAAATATTTGTGAAAATGGTGCAGCAGCATGCTGTGGAGATTTATGCCTCTTGCCAAATTATATGCAACTTTGGAGGATCAGGTACTTTCTACTTGGAGGCAGAAATGGCCACTGCCATTTTGATTCTGCCATCCCTACACCAAGAAGTAAAACAGTAGTCCAAAAGCAATATGATGATTTATTTCTGAAGCCATTAGTCCCCAAGAGAGGACGGCACGTCACACTGAGGGTATGCTGACTTAGCCCCTATTGTGTCTCAGATGGTTCACAAAATTAATCAGTTTACTGTGAAAGCAAACATGGCAGCAGGTTAAGATAAGCTGGGTGTCAAATGTAGGAAGATGAACAACCAATTAATTATTCTAATATTGGTGATTTCTCTTCGTGCTCTCTTGTGCCCCCTTCTCCCTCTCTGTGCCGTCTCTCCCCTCTCCCCACCCCGCAACCAATGTTAACCAAGATTACAAGAACTTTAGGATCCGTAATCCCATAAAGATGACATTGATTTAATGAAACATCTGAAGGTTGGCATCTTTATGCAGACCTCCATTGATACAGTACAAAATGTCAGCCAGCCTAGGTTGAATGCTGAATTCCTGGAGTGTGGCTTCAGTGTTAAACTTCTGAAGTGTTAATACAATCAATGGTCTAAGTCAATGACCTTAAGCCAGCATTTATATTAATTTAAAAAAAAAAAAAAATTTTTTTGGTTTTTAAAAATCTGGGTAAGGACATTATAAACTGCCATGTTTAACTAGCTCTGTGTTAAAGTTAAACTTATTAAAATAGTGCTGAAAATAAGATGCAGTGGCCAACTTTGTAAATTCATGAAATTAGCATTCGTGACGATGTCAGCAGTGACTTGGTGGGTAGCGCACTCATCGAGTCAGAATATTGTTAGTTTAAGTACCACTCAAACTTTAAGCTCAAAAATCTAAGATGACACACTAAAAAGGTGCTATATTGTCAAAACATATTAAACCAAAATCAGTGTGCGCTTTTCAGATGGATGTATATAAAAGATCCCATGATCAATATTTATGCTTCAGTCACAAGCAATAAAACAGATTACCTGGTTGTTATTACATTGCTATTAGTAGGACCTTACTATATGTAAAATGACTGATTTTGATACTACAACAGTGACTAAACATCAAAACTCTTGACCTTCAAGCCTTTATTGGACTAGGTAAAGTTGTTCCATAGTAAATTCAAATTACTCTTTTTTTTTTTTGATGATTGAGACTTGACATTGATTAAACGAGGTAATGACACTTCATTTGAGCTTCAGAAGGGATGTTTAAACCATCTTTATTGTCTCCCTCTTGGGGATGCCATGTGACCATGCTGAAATAGCTATTTCTTTAAACACTTGGACAAGTGCTTACTCTTTCAGGGATGCCTTGCCTATTTTTCTAATCAACCTTGTTCAGATGTTATTACCCTCACCTGGAGCAGGTGGGATTTGAGCCTGGGTCTGCTGGCTCAAGAGGTAGGGACACTACCATTGCACCACAAGCTCCCCTTGGTGCCTTCTCTTGGTATGTAGAAAGTGGTTTATTGATTATGGAAGTTGATTGGTGACAGTCGCAATTATAACAGGTACACACTGAACTCTGTACAGGATGAACAGGTAATGTATATAACAGTCAGGCCAGTTATCTTCCTTGATGATTTACTTTTCTCCTTGCTTGCATCCCTCTCATCTCACGCTCTCCCTTTTATCTCCGATCTATACGCTGTTCGTTCCCCCTCATTGCTCTGCTTCCTTCCCTCCCCCTCTTGCTTTTCTATTCCTCCCCCACCTGTCTCCCAACCTCGCCCATCTACCCGTCTCCATCCCCCCACTGCCTTCCCTTGCCTCCTTGTGTCTCTCCCCATTCCCCACTCACGAAGTTGTTGATGCCATTTACAGCATCAATTAGACCCTGCTTTCACTCGCAACTTCCCTCACTATAATTTGAAAAAATGTCATATGCTTCATGCTAAAATTGCAGAAAAAAATTGTTGTCAGAGCATATTGTATTCCAATATGGGTCTGTGCCTTTGGGAGAGGAAGGATGCAAGTTGGACTAAATAATGCAAGAACATTTGGTAATTTGAGAATGTTTGTTTGTTTGTTTGTTTGTTTGTTTGTTAATTCAACTTGGCTAAAATTCCAGTATGTTCATGGCCAAGCCAAAACATCTACATGATGCAGGCATACTTAAATGATGAAGTCATCTAATGCCAAATTCTCAGCAGCTATTTTAAGAATATTTTAAATGTAGAATATTTTAATTCAATTCACCTCTGAACTAAATTACCTGCTCAATATTTCTTCCTACCCGCAAAGATACCCAAAATGTTGTTCATTGCATAGATCACAGCTTATATCTCCTACGGTCTGTTTGAATAATCAACAGGATTTTTGGTTCCTTTTAGTGCCATGGAAGTGAATTATGGCCCTTTTGCTTTCATTGAGCTCTCAAGTGCGATACTGTGCACAGAATGATAGAAATGTGCAAGTAATTCTGTTTTAACCTGATGTGGTATATGTAAGAATCCGCATTATTCGTTAATGCGAGTAAGTGTATGTTTTGATAGTAATACTAACATCTTGGTTTTTATTTCATAATGTACTTTCTTCCCATAATTTTGTCCTTACTTGCAAATTTAGTTTTAATTTTTCAGTTTCATCTACTGGAGATATTCAAGCATGCTTTCCTTTGGCCTCGTATTTGTCCTGCATCTTCCAATGTTGCTGAAAGGTTGAGCATTTCTTGAGATATTGGTTAAATGGTATTCCCTTCAATCTTCAGTAACTACTAATATGCATTATAAATATGCAGTAACAGTGGGCTGGTCATGTGGGAACAGTTTGTTAAATGGGGAGAAAAATTACTTCGTCTTTTCACCGACTCTCATCTGAAACTCCATGCAGTTATACATCAGCTGTCAAAATGAAAGATCCAATCTATATAAAAGGAGGAGCACATAAAAGGAAAGCTATTTACACACACATTTGGGAAGGTAGAGATAAATAGTTTAGTTTTTGAAATGATTAACAACATGGAATCTTCAGGTCTATGTGAAGTGATCAGACACTTCAAACAAGAACCTAAAAATATCTGTTTTTGAAGTAGCCTTGTTTAATTAATTCTGCTTAGGCTACCAATAAATCCTCTTGAATTCTAGCTGTTGTACATGGAACTCCATCAATGGTTAACAAAGAACTCTAGCTGAGGAATTCTCAAATGCATTTTATACATCGAAATTTCAGGACTAGAATGTAAATGAGGGTGTACCCTGAGTGGTTTGCTTTTCTGTGACTTCAGTTATTTTAGAAGGTAAATAGAAGGCTTGACCTGCTGGATTTCAGTGAGTATGTGCTTCTTGGGACATCCTTATTGAATCAAGAGAACTCTTGTTGAGCCATTATAGCTGCATATCTGCTGTTATCACTCCTGCACAGCTTTTTTTGTGTAGATATAAGCAACATCAAAGTAAATCTTGGTGTTCTGAATGGTTTTATCAGGCAGGTATGAGGTATCCCAGCTTTAGAAAAGAAATTAACATGTCCATGTGCATTACAATGACTAACAATAAAAAAATTATTTTAGGAGTAGTCCATTAACACTTGAAACTAAATTGAGGATAATGAAGCAACACTGTTCTAAAGACATTGCTTCTTATGATTGTGACATTTAGCTGTATGGCCATTTGATTTCCACTATGAATTAATTACAAATTCTAACATCTTCCTAGCTTTCTCACCGATTCATTTTCCTATATGACTAACAAAGCAGATAGTGCAGATAATGTTGAGTCTATTTATTGCCCCCAGTTTTGAGGAAAATTACAGACTCTGAGCCATTCTTGGCTAAGAGCACACATGAATCCCAAGATGCTCCACATCATCAGTTTAGTGTGATGCTTTGTATTATATTAGAGTAGATGTCAAGCATATTTTATTGCCAGTGATCATGATTGCATACACAGAAAATGATTAGTTATTGTAAGGGCAACCATAATAAAAACTGCTGCTGTATATTGCAGGTTTAATAGATGCTGGATGAAGCTACATTGCTTTGCATTTCATTAAATTTGAAGTTTGGGGTAATGTGCAGTGTTTGATACTATGGTAAAGAAGCAAAATCTGAGCTATACTTATTGAGAAATGACCCATTGAGGTAAAACAGAGAGAAAACAGTGTGTCTTATAAGTACCTGTCAGGTTTATATTTATGTAACATGAAAAATATTCAACAGGCTAGACTTTTTACATTGTGCAAAGTCATTTTTGCAGTGTTTTTTTTTTTTGAAAAATAATAGCGACTCAAATGTTCCTCGCTTCTTGGAATTGGCTCCAGCTTTAGGTCTGAACAATGTGCCAAATTATTTTAATCTGTTTATACTAGTTTGATCAAAAATTTAACTTTGATTAGTATGCTATTTTATACAGTGTTCTCTTAAAGAATTGGTTTGTTTTGTGAAAAGTCTAAAATGTTTCAGTGTTCTGTTTTGAAGTGAGGGTCTGCTTGAAAACCACCCATTTCTAAGCTATCCAACACACACTCCCTCATCCTTCCTTGAAAGCAAACTTCTTTGACTAAACTTTAGGACCACGTCTGATCTTTTCCCCCTTTGGTACTAAGTGTGTTCTGTGTACCTAGGCATGTTTTAAATACGAGTTTGAGTAGATTTTAGTTTGTCTATTGATGCAATGGTGTCTACCAACTGGGAAGCTATCTATTTGAGTCATCCATAAATATGAATTTCATCCTTTTAAATCTGGGGTCAGGATTGCTATATTCCTACTTATGTAGCTCCTGCCTTATGCAGAATATTGTAGTGAGCGGCACTTTTCTGAAAACATTTTAGGTAAGCTGTTTTAGAAAAGTTGGACCTAGGTTAGAAATGCTTTTGTGACTTAGCTGTCCATTTGGGACGAGGATGTATCAGGGATTTGCTCAAATAATTCAATGTTGTTTCCTGACGGTTTTCTGAGCTAATATAAACTAGTTTTGTGCTTTAACCGCAAGTAATTTTGATGGCAGTGTGAGGACAACCCTGGTGAAAACATGTTTATCATCTTGTTAATAATGTTTTAGCATGCTGAGCAGCATTTGTGTTGAAATGTTCTGTAAAGTGCTTTGGAGGAAGTCTTTGGAATCATTTAACTAGCTCCTTGCTCTAAGATAATACAATGAAATAATCCACTTTAATGTGTAATCGATGTGCTTTGAGGAACAAAGAGATCAAACCTCCACTAATCCATAATACTGTTCATGTGCATAGAGGTGTAAGCATTTGAGTGGAACTCTTAACCTCTGGACCTGGTTGTTGTTTGTATAATGTGTTGAACTGGAGTTTGAAAATCCCCTTTTTTGATGTCAAAAACAATCCTTTACAGATTTGATTGCAATTCTGTTAACCCATAAGACAGCATGTATCCTGTTAATAACACGCTAGTTAAATTGAATCTCTGTTCAAGAATTACTGTCCCTATTGTATTACATCAGGAGAAACTGATGCTGTGATTTGTTCATCCTTGGATTAGCAGTTGGAAGGACAATGGTCAAAACAGTCTCAAGCATGTACTTAATCAGATACAGTGGCTCTCAATGTTCATTGTTTTTCATGAGCAGACAAAATACAGTTTGCTGACTTAAGTTGATATCTGCTGTTGAATTTGAAAGAAGCATTTTAAACCGGTTTAGAGGAATTTGAAACTGTCAGATGATAAATCGTACAAGAAACTGAGTAATCGATGATTATAGAAAATGGGGCAATAAGCCCACAGAATTGTAGGAAATGGGTTTGTACACCCAATTACCCATGTGATAATTACTTAACACAGCTGCCTCATGGTAGGGAGGCCTTGAAGAAAGGGAGCCTATTGATTGACATGTCACCTCGTTGCTAGAGAAAATGAGGCATCAACCTATTGTCAGTATTCATGCAGCTAATAACAGCAGTACTTAGCAACCTGTTTCTAATGTCACTTTGTAACGGAGGAAGAAGGCAATGTTATAGGAGCAGAGGACAGCACTTAAAGCACGATAGTAAACTCCTAAAGTGAGACTCTTGAGAACTATCGTCTTATGTTTAATTCCTGAGCTCAGAGGGTATAGGTTAATGTGCAGCCAGTACATATCTTAATAGAATATAATTAGTTGTTACAATTTAATTACAAGGTTGAGTCTTCTATTGTCAATATTTTTATAAAACACCAGTTGATTTATCATGCAAGTAGAACTAAGCACAGCACTGATGGAGAATTGGGGATGCATATTCATTTATAGAGGAATAATTCCAATCCCCAATGGAAGGATGGACAATCCAGAGGGGGAACCTTGAACTAGGTAAATAATACCAGTTGACTCGTGCCTACCTTGTGGCTACAGGTGGATGAAATCAGGCAAAAATGCAAAGAAATTGGGAAAATATGTAATGTCTAGCCCTAATTTTTTAAAAGAAAAATTCCTACTCTACAACAAAGGCTTCTATACATTTTTCGGGATGTAAACAATTCTTGCTGTAATCTGCTGTAAGCAGGTCCTCTGTTGGAGCTGTTTAAAGGAAAAAAAAGTCAGCTGGAGCTCTTTTGTGTACAGTATGGATTAGATGCGGTTGTCCGTCAGCCAGCACGTCTCAATTTCAACTCTCTTCTGCAGAGATGCCACCTAAAGCCAAACATGGCAGCCACAAGAATCGCTCTGGACGGGAGCAGAAGAAGGTAGGAATAAACATTGGGCTGAGACTGTGCTCATTTTACTTTTGGGATGGATTGGGGCTTTTGGTGTCTCTTCACATGCTACTTCTGGAAATTTGCATAAAATAAGTAAATTTGCAAAATACTGCACTATGCTGTTTGACTCGATGACTGCATTTTCTGTTTCTTCTTCCTCATCCCCCCACCAACAACACCTTCCCAGACCCCATCTTTTAATGTTTCTATCACTGCCAGCCAGGAGAAAAGGCAGGCAGTTAGCTTTCCTGATATGTTTGAAAACTGTTCCATTTGTAATTCCTCTTGAGAAAGGGAGTGCTCAGTAACTCTTGAGGGGAGAGAGGAAAACATAGCTTAATGGAGAGGAAGTCACACAAGTCCAAAATATTATGCATCCTGAAGGTATAGGATTTAATCCTCCCCCCCCACTTTGTTCCTGGCCACAGGCTAATCTTGGCAGCACTGAGCTGGGGTAATTTCGCATCAGGGAAATCTGATGCCTGGGTCTACCCCAGTCATTTCCATTTTGCCTCAATGCTGGGCATGAGTGATATAATCAAAGGACTTGTCAGTTTACTGCAGCCAGGGTCCGGTGCAGGAATAATGCTGAGGGATAGAATAAAGAAGAAAGCTGGAAAATATTGTATATTTAAAAAGGGAGAACTATAAGATAGTAATCTTAAAAAGAACCTTTTTACTGTAATCTACCTAGAGGAATTCAAAAATTTAAAATCTTACAAACATGCTGCAGTAATACCTTTCTTTGCCTAATGTTAAATGTCTTTGAAAAGTGTAGAAAACCATCAAGTGTTTTGATAAATAATTGTGATGTGCTCGAATAATATTTCAGTGCTTGCCAACTTTTCTAAATGTTATAAATGAACAAGTTTGAGATCTGCCAATATCTCTTCCCCTTATGTTCATTTGCTTTGGTAACTAAACATCATCAAAAAAGTCTGTAACTTGGAACAGTATACATTTACATGTAAGGAACACAGGAGTAGGTCACTTATCCCTGAAGCCAAATCTTGTGTTCACTTAGATTATGGTTAACCTGTACTTCAACTCTTGTTTTCTTTAATACCTTACCAACAAAAATCTTACCGACTTCAGTCTCAAATTTCATTGACTCTGTTTCACAATGTTTTGGTGGGGAAAAGTCACAGATTTGTACTACTTTGAGGGCGGGGTGGGGGGGGGCAAGGTACCCTTGAATTGCCTTTTAAATGGCCTAGCTCTAATTTTAAATTTGAATCCTTTGCTCATTCGTAGTGGAGAGGAAATGGCTTTTATCTACCCAGTTGAATCCTTTAAATGTTTCTAAACCGAGTGATCAGATCAACTCTACATTATACTCCCTACAGAAAATTTAAATTTGCAAGTCAGTTCAGTAGATTCTGTGTAGATCGCTAGTGAAATCTATTTACATTGTAGAACTGTCATTAGCTTAAAGTTGACTGTAAAGATTCAATTTGCAAGCTGTGACTCGAGCTATGCTTGATTGTCTGCTGGTAATGTCTTCCTTTGTTAGTGTGATGCTATGGACTCTAAAGGGTGGGGTCTATATAACCAACTGAACCACCAAAGGGAATTTTGGCAAACATGGACGCTGGTAGCAGCTGCATGTCTATGTCTGAGATTACGTTAATGTTGCTGTTGGCTGTTTAAAACTCTTGCTTTTGGAATGGCAGTCGTGTGGGAGGTGGATTGTTTGTCATTGGTTCCTACAGAGTAAAACTGACTATATGGTATGTCATATGGGAATCAGTGGTTTGTGTGTTGGAATGGCATTTAATCTCTTGACTGCAGAGCCAACAATTTCAACTCGCTCTTCCGTCCCTGAAGAATCTAGATTAGAAGCATCAATCCTTTTGATTCCAATCTTCCCCTGCCTCTCGAGCCCATGATGCTGGGTGAGACAGTTATTGTAGCTTCTGCAGTTGCTTTATGAAGATAAACAAAGTTCGAGATGAACTTTGCCATTTCCAGTATAATACCTTCCAAGCATGATGCACATTATTTTGAAGTTGCCAATCTCATTCTTTTGGAGTAGCATATTTGTGTAATGCCATTTGTTACACCAGAGAAGCTGGGAGATGCAGTTTTAATTGTACAGTCCCTTCATGTTGTCAATCTCCATTCACTGTATACATCTGCAAGTTGGACCAGAAGATGAGTGGCATTTGGAATGTTGTCTCATCTAGGGCACATGAGTATACCAGCAGCTCATTACATTGAATGTATTAAACTCGGGAGCAAATATGTGGTGATTAGCTATTGAATGAGGTGACTGGGAGGGCTGAGAAGAAAATAATTGATTAATCAAGTAATAAAACCAATTCCAGAAAACCCCACAAGGTAAATAAAGCATAAAATACCTTAATAGGACCTGAAAAAACACCCCAGTAACATTATAACATTGATTACAGCATTCATTACTCATCATTCTGTAATGAAAACTTCCTTCCCTCTTCTGTAGAACCACCATCACCATCAGCAGCCGCAGCCGATGAAGCAGTCGCCTCCTCAGTTTATACCTACTTCTCTTCCAATCATGGAGCCGCAGATATTGACCAATGCCTATGATGCCATGCCACACTTTGGACCGCCCATGATGCACCTTCCACACCAGAGCGAGCTGCAGACGCATTTGCCACCTGCTCCTGAGCAGCACTCTCCCCCTCATCTCACACAACATTCGGTGGTGTCTCCTCCAGGTTGGTTTAATTTCTAACCTTTCAGGAAGGTCCAGCATCATGCTTGAGAGGTTTTGTGAAGCTGCACTATATTGTGGCCTTTTCCCCATGAACCTCCATGCTGGAATAAATATATACTGTGCCCACTTGAATTTTGGAAAAATATTCAATAGTGTGATGGCTTAGTGTGCTTTATCTCCTTTGTTGCTGAAGTGTTTGCTGAATAAGTGATACTTATGAGTACATACTTACAAGTTGCATTAGCATTACTTCATTAATTTTGTGTACATAGACCTCTTAATCCTTGCTTTCTCTACACATCGAAATCAGAATATTACAGCATTGGAAGAAGTTTCTTCGACCTATAGTGGCCACATTGATCGTGTACTTATCTACTCTAATCCCATGGCCCGATTTTTGGCCCATAGCCTTGTATGCTATGGCATTTCAAGTGTTATCTAAATGCTACTTAAATGTTGTAAAGGATCCTGCTTTTCCCACCTGTTTAGTTCCAGATAACCATTATCCTCCTGGGTGAAAACAATTCTGCTTAATGCTGCCCTAAACCTTTGTCCCTTACCTTAAGCCTCCATGGCTGGTTTTTGACTCCTCTACTAAGAGGAAAAGTTTGTTCCCATCACCTCGATCTATGATGCCCCTTGATAATTTTGCAAATCTCATTCAGACTCCTCTTGGCCTATTCTGCTCCAAAGAAAATGACCCAAGCCTATCTAGTCTGTCTTCATAGATGAAACACTCCAACCCAGGCATCACCCCTGCACCTTCTCCAGTGCAATCCCATTCTTCCTACAATGTGGTGACGAGAACTGCACATTGGTTAGTCCACAGCTGGACTTCTGTGTTATGTTTGGGTCCACCATAACCTCCATGTATTCCGTTCAATGCCTCAATGGATAAAGGCAAGTATCCCATATCGTGCTTTTTCTCAGTACCACTTAGCCATGCTGGCTGGAGTGTCTGTGGGTTCCATTCTTTGAAGAGAGTGGGATAGAGAGACAGACCTTGGAAGCAAGAGGGGGAATAAAGGTTTCCAAATAATTCAAGATTGTGTTATGAAGAAATGTAGACTATTCAGCTTAGAACAGTGGAATTATGTAGGTAGTGTGTAAGAGTCATTGAAATGAATAAAATAAATATTCTACAACTAAATTTCAAGAGTCGCTTCAGGAGATGTAGATTCCAGCTAGTAAAGGGTACATTTGATGTTTGAAATTCCTTCAACACGGGGAGCTATTGACGTAGGGTAGAATTCTAGTGACAGTAATGGAATACAAAACTCTCATCATTTAAGAAACAGTTAGATGCTGCAAGAGTGAGATGATACATAATGAATATAGACATCTATAATTATTTGTGATAAAGTCCTCCTGCTTACTAAACCTGTTTTTGAAAAGAGCAATGTTAATAACAGTTCCTCCTTTTGTGATCTTTTTCCTTGTAGCTTTGCACAGTAGTCTCCCTCAACAGCCATCCAGACCCAGCGGTAAAGCCGCACCTCTACCTCCAAAACAGCCGCGGCCCCTTGCACAGTCCCCACCCATGGTCCCACAGCCTATATTACAGCCGCCACAGATGACGCAGCCACCAGCATTGCTGGAAGAAGAGGAACCACCACCTCGTCTCTCAATTCCTCTGCAGCCTAGTCAGATGCATCTGTACTTGCAACAGCTACAAAAGGCCCAGAATCAAACTCCACTTCTCTCAACAGTCCAGACTTCATCCCAATCCCAACCTCAACCCCCACCTCAGCCAGTCCACAGTCAGCCCCAGCCGCCTCATACCCAGCCCCAGCCTCTGCCTCACACCCAGCCTCCGCCACATCCCCAGCCTCAGCCTCTACCCCAGCAGCAGGTGCCACAGCAGCATCAACCAAGGCCACTTCACATGCAGTCAATGCAGTTTCCATCCCACATTCAGCAACCACAGCCACAGCAACCACAGCACCAGCCTCCCCAGCAGGCGAAACCCCAGCAGGTTATTCAGCACCACCACTCGCCACGACAGCCGAAGCCTGACCCCTATTCTACAGGTAAGGAATCTTGTAACAATGTGTGTGGAAATAACTTGGGATGGGGACAGGGTGGGGCGTTGTCAGCCTGGAGCACGGGTACCTCTCATGTTCTAGTTTGTATGAATTCACCAAGAGGAAATTCTAAAATAGAACTGGAAGTGTATTTGAAAGGGAAAACTAAAATCAGGATTGGATAGCTTATGTTGGAGGAGCAGGAGAATGGAACTGAATTTAATTGTTCTTTTAAAGTGTCACCACTTTGTCTGAACCGTGGTTTTCCTTGAACAGAAAATAAATGCCCAGGGTCAAACATTTTTTTCAGTTCACGGGATTTGTCTCTGGCAAGACCAACATTAGTTGCCTCTCTGAAATTGCCTGTGAACTAAATGGCTTACTAGACCATTTCAGTAGGCTGTTTTCAGGGTCATCCCATAGGTTTGACATCACTTATAGGCCAGATCAGAAAAAGATGACAGATTTCCTTTCTTGAAGGACGTTCCTAACCCAATTAGTTTTTATGTCATTCAGTAGTTGGGTCACCATTACTGAAGCTAGCTTTTTATTCCATATTTTTTTTGAATTCAATTTTTATCTGCTTCTCTGTCTCTGGATTACTAGTCCAATGATAATATCATTGGTCTGTGTCTGTCTTTCTCTGCAGAGGTTTGTTCAAGTGGGCTAAGAATACCTGTGCATAAATTTTGGGTGGTTTCTGCTGTTTTTAAAAAAAAAAAAAAGTCTGCTGTAAGCTGTCCATCTTGCAGTAGCTTTCTTGAGGGCGTGTACTACAGAAACATAACTACTATGTGCAAACTTGGAATTCAGAAAGAAGGGTGTCAAAAGAGTTGCACACTGCTTTGATGGGAAATTATTTGCCTCTTTATTTTTGATATTCTTTTCTCAGCTCATTTGGCAGACGTGTCCTCACCGCTCTTGATGCATTCCCCACCGCTGCCACAGTTTCCATCTCTTGTCCAGTCA
>NC_063369.1:13095571-13120571 GCF_021869965.1 Rhincodon typus
CAAAAGAAGCAATGGCACAACAACTACTATACATTTGGCTGAACATTCCAATATACAGGTGGACCTTGGTCATGATACCGACTACTGTATTGCACTAGCCAAGTCCTTAGAGCATAGCTTCCAGACAGAGCACAACCAAGATTGAGGGGTAGGCGATGGCCTAGTGGTGTTATCATTAGACTATTAATCCAGAAACCCAGAATGTTCTGGGGACTGGGTTTGAATCCCACCAAGGCAGAAGGTAGAATTTGAATCCAATAATGAAACAAAAAAAAAAAAAAAGTCTGCAATTAAGGGTCTACTGATCACCATGAAATCACAGCCAATTGTCAGAAAAACCCATCTGGTTCACTGATGCCCTTCAGGGACGGACATCTGCCAGCCTCACCTAGTCTGGCCTGCATGTGACTCCAGACCCACAGCAATGTGGTTGACTCTCAACTGCCTTCTGAAATGGCCTAGTAAGCCACTCAGTTGTGCCAAATCACCACAAAGTCTCAAAGAAATGAAACCAGATGGATCGCCTGGCATCGATCCAGGCACTGGAAAAGGCAACAGCATAAACAGACCTGTTGACCCTGCAAAGTCCTCCTCACTAACATCTGGAGGCTAGTGCCAAAATTGGGAGAGCTGTCTCTCAGACTAGTTTAGCAAAAGCCTGGCATAGTCATACTCTCAGAATCATACTTTATAAACATGTCCTAGACACCATCACCAACAGGACAGACCCAGCAGAGAAGGTGGGACAGTGGTATACAGTCAGGAGGGTGTTGCTCTAGGAGTCCTCAACACCGACTTTGGCTTCCAGTTAAACATGGGCTGATTACCACATACTGTCCTCTCAGCTGAGAAATCAGTACTGCTCCATGTTGAACATAACTTGGAGGAAGCACTGAGGATGACAAGGGCACAAAATGTACTCTGGGTGGGGGATTTCAACATCCACCACCAAGAGTAGCGCAGCAGCAGTACTACACATCAAGCTGGTCAGGTCCTAAAGGACATAGCTGCTCGACTGGGTCTGCAGGTGGTGAGGGAACCAACAAGATGGAAAAAACGTACTTGACCTCATCCTTACTAATCTGCCAGCTGCAGTGGCATCTGTCCACAAGAGTATCGGAAAGAGTCCTTGTGAAGACCAAGTCCCGCCTTCAAATGAGAATAACTTCCATTGTGTTGTGTGGCACTATCACCATGCTAAACGGGACAGACTTAGCACAGATCTAACAGCTCAAGACTGGGCATCCTTGAGGCACTGTGGACCTCAACAGCAGAATTGCACTGCACAATCTGTAACCTCACGGGCTGGCATATTCCCCATTCAACCATCTCCATCAAGCCAGGGGATCAACCCTAGTTCAATGGAGAGTGCAGGAGGGCATGCCAAGAGCAGTACCAGGCATACCTGAAGATGTGGCATCAACCTGGTGAAGCCACCAAACAGGACTACATGCACGCCAAACAGCATAAGCAGCAAGTGATAGAACGAGCTAAGCGATTCCACAACCAATGGATCAGATCTAAGCTCTGCAGTCCTGCCACATCCAGTCGTGAATGGTGTTGGACAATTAAGCAACTCATTGGAGGCGGCGGCTCCACAAATATCCCTATCCTCAATGACGGAAAAGCCCACATCAGCGCAAAAGATAAGGCTGAAGCATTCGCAGCAATCTTCAGCCAGAAGTGCCGAGTGGGTGATCCATCACAGCCTCCTCCAGTGGTCCCCGGCATTATAGATACCAGTCTTCACTAATTCGATTCACTCCACGTGATATCAAGAAATGGTTGGAGACTCTAGATACCGTAAAGGCTCTGGGCCCTGACAACATTCCGACAATAGTACTGAAGAGCTGTGCTCCAGAACTTGCTGCTCCCCTTGCCAAGCTCTTCCAGTACAGCTGCAACACTAGCATCTACCCAGCAATGTGGAAAATTGCCCAAATATGTCTGGTACACAAAAAGCAGCGCAAATCCAACCCAGCCAATTATCATCCCATCAGTCCACTCTCAATCGTCAGTAAAGTAGTGGAAGGCAAAGCAGCACCTGCTCAGTGACGCCCAGTTTGGGTTCCGTCAGGGCCATTCAGCTCCTGACCCCATTACAGCCTTGGTTCAAAATGGACAAAAAAGAGCTGAATTCCAGAGGTGAGGTGAGAGTGACAGCCCTTTACAACAAGGCTACATTCGACCAGACTGTGGCATCGAGGAGCCCTAGCAAAACTGGAATCAATGTGTATTAGGGGGCAAACTCTCCATTGGTTGGAGTCATACTTGACACATGGGAAGATGGTCGCAGTTGTTGGAGGTCAATCATCTCAGCTCCAGTACTTCCCTGCAGGAGATGCTCAGTGGAGTGTCCTCGGCCCAACCATCTTCAATGACCTTTCCTTCATCATAAGGTCAGAAGTGGGGATGTTCACCGATGATTGCACAATGTTCAGCACCATTTGTGACACCTCAGATACTGAAGCAGTCCATGTTCAAATGCAACAAGATCTGGACAATATCCAGGCTTGGGCTGACAATGACGAGTGACATTCGCGCCACATAAATGCTGGGCTAAGACCATCACAAATGGGAGACACAATCTAACCAGCGACCCTTGACATTGAATGGTGTTACCAGCACTGAATGCTCCCCTATCAACATCTTGGCGGTTATCAGTGACCAGAAACTCAACTGGACTCACCACATTAACACAGTGGCTACAAGAGCAGGTCAGAAGCTAGGAATACTGCGGCAAATAACACCTCCTGACTCCTCAAAGCCTGTCCACCATCTGCAAGGCACAAGTCAGGAGTGTTATGGAATACTTCCCACTCGCCTGGAGGAGTGCAGTCTCAACACTCCAGAAGCTTGACACCATCCTGGACAAAGCAGGCCACTTGATTGGCACTACATCCACAAGCATCCACTACTGAACACTCAACAGCAGCAGTGTGTACTATCTACAAGATGCACCGCAGAAATTCACCCGAGATCCTTCCAAACCCACGACCACTTCCATCTAGGAGGACAAGGGCAGCAGACATATGGGAACACCACCAAATTCCCCTCCAAGCCACTCACCATCTTGACCTGGAAATAACTCTGTTCCTTCACTGTCACTGGGTCAAAATCCTGGAATTCCCTCCCTGATGGCATAATGGATCAACCTACAGCTGGGGGACTTCAGCAGTTCAAGGCAGCAGCTCACCATCACCTTCAAGGGCAACTAAGGATGGGCAAGAAATGCTGGTCAGTCAATGATGCCCACATCCCACAAATGAATACAAAAAAGCAAACATGCCAGCAAATAGCAGACTTAAGAGTCTCACAGCATGGAAAGAGACCCTTCGGTCCAACAGTCCATGCTGAACATAATACCAAACTAAACCAGTCCTGACTGCCTGCTCCTGGCCCATATACCTTCAAGCCTTTCCTACTATGCATTTATCCAAATATCTTCTAAACATTGCCATTGTACCCACATCCACCACTTCCTCAGCAAGTTCATTCCACATGCAAGTCACCCTCTGTGAAAAATTTGCCCATGTCTTTTTTAAATTTCTCTCTTCTCACCTTAAAAATGTGCCCCCTACTTTTGAAATCCCCCATCCTAGGGAAAAGACAACTACCATTAACTCACTCTATACCGCTCATGATTTCATAAACCTCAGGAAGTTCACCTTTCAACCTCCTATGCCCCAGTGAAAAATATCACAGCCTATCCACCCTTTCTTCATAGCTGAAACCTTGCATACCTGGCAATATCCTGGTATGTCTCTTCTGAATCCTCCCCAGCTTAAAAATCCTTCCTATAACTGGGCAACCACAACTGGACGCAGTATTCCAGAAGAGGCCTCACCAATGTCCTGTACAACTTCAACATGACTTCCCAACTCTTATAATCAAAAAGGACTGAACAATGAAAGCAAGGACGCTAAACGCCTTTTTAAACTACCCTGGCTATGTGTGATGCAAATTTCAAATAATTATGCACTTGAACCCCTAGGTCCCTCTGTTCAACAACACTACCCAAGGCCCTACAAATTAATTGTATAAGCCCTACACTTGTTTGCTGTCCCAAAATGCAATACCTCGCATTTATCCAGATTGAACTCAATTGACATTTCTCAGCCCACTGGCTCATTTGATCAAGATTCTTTCATAATCTTCAATAACATTCTTCATTGCCAACTTTGCCACGAATTTTGGTGTCATTTGCAAATTTACTAACCATTCCTATGTTCTCATCCAAATCATTAATGTAAGTGACAAAAGGGCCCAGAACCAATCCTTGCGGAACACTGCTGGTGACAGACTTTCAGTCCAAAAAGCATCCCTCCACCACAGTCTCCTGCCATTAAGCCAATTATATCATTTCTGAAGAAGGGTCTAGGCCCGAAACGTCATCCATCCTGCTCCTCTGATGCTGCTTGGCCTGCTGTGTTCATCCAGCTCTACACCTTGTTAACCCAATTATGTATCCAATTGGCAAGCTCACCCCAAATCCCACGTGATCTAACTTTACTGATTAGTCTGCCACATGGAGCTTTGAAGACTTTACTGAAGTCCAAGTAAACAACACCTATTGCTCCTGACCTCATTCTCACAAATGACCAGTCATGGTTAATGCTAATACAACAGTATTCAGTGCTCTTGTGGAGACCAAGTATATTCTTCACAATGGAGGACAGCCCACATGCCACAGTGAAAGCTGAGACATACGACAGGACAGTTCGGGCTTTAGCAGCATTACAATCCAGCAAAATCCATGAACTACTATAATCCGTAAAGTCATGACCAGTCACATTGTTTACTCTTCTGGACTCGCTAAGGAGTCAAAGTCCTACCTGCTCCAGAGATGCACGTAATACCTATAAACAAATGGATTTCAAAATATGCAAAAAGCTCTCGTTGAATGGGAAATGCAGAGGGTGTACCAGGTGCAGCACCAGATTATACCTTAGAATGAAATATCGGCTTAAGTGAGTATCCCAGTGTAGTCGTTGTGTCCAGTCAATTCTATTAAAGTAACATAAGGCAGTACACAATATTGCACAGATTATAATCACCAGCAATAACAGATGTGCACTAAGACTGTCAGTACTTTAGCCAAGATATTTCAACATTGTTACATAACCATCTATCCCAAACGGTGTTGCTCTGAAGTAGCTTTCTGCACTATCCAAAATCCCTTCCACCCACTTTCAATAACTATAACTTTGCTCCTGAGTAACAGACATCACGTTCTGATCTTATACCCACCTCCATTTTCTCTTTAAATCTACCAGTCAAATTCAGCCCCTCGTCACATATCGCGAATCACTACATATTTATCAACAATACCAACAATGGAACAAGTTAACTGCACCATCAAGGAATTGTTCAGCTATTGCCAGTTCACAACCAGAGACCAATGGTGGGTCTGCCAGTAACACCCAAATCCAGAACAAAAATAAGATCCTATAATTTGGGTTCCAAGAACCACTCAAGGTCCAGATCTCATCCCAACCCTGAACAAAAACTGGGTTCAAAACTCAAGTGCCAGAAGACAGTGACTAGCAGTCAGCTCAATATGACAGCAGGGACACTGAAAGAAATGTTTCTCCTTTCGAGGGACTAGAACTATGGCACACGGTTTGAAATATGAGAGCTTCCAATGAAGACCGAGATAAACAGAATTTTTTCTGAAGCCGCAGGGCAATGACAGGGTGACTGGACTATTTGTAAGCAAAGTTAAACAGATTCTTGACTGACAGCAGAGTCAGAGAGGGCAGGCGACACGGTGGTTCAGTGGTTAGCACTGCTGTCTCACAGCACCAGGACCCGGATTCAATTCCGCCCTCGGGCGACTGTCTGTGTGGAGTTTGCACATTCTCCCAGTGTCTGCATGGGTTTCCTCTGGGTGCTCTGGTTTCCTCCCACAGTCCAAAGATGTGCAGGTGAAGGTGGATTGGCCATGCTAAATTGCCTGTAGATTAGGTGGGTTATGAGGGATGCTCTGAGGGTCAGAGTGGACTTGTTGGGCCGAAGGGCCTGTTCCCACACCAGAGGGATTCTATGATAGGGTGTAGACAAGAAAACAGAGTTACAGTCACAACCAGATCAGCTTTGACCTTAGCAATGGTGCAGCCTCAAAACAGCTTGATGATCTACCCCTAATTTGCAAGTGCAATCTATGACGTACCACAAACATGCACTCCAATTACCAAATTCGTGCTCACTCAATTAATTCATCTATATTCCTTTGCAGACTCACTACTGCCTCAACTTACATTAAGTATTAGCATCGTGTGTAAATTTAGCCATAATATATTCAGTCACCGACAATAGAAAATTGTTGAGATTACACTGATCCCAGCAGTAGTCCATCACCATGGCGTACCAACATGAAAACAATCTATTTATCTCTATACTGTGTTACCTGAGAGCTAAGTAATCCTTCATCTACACTAAAACATTATCACCCACACCATGAGTGCTTATAACCATGGTTATTTCATGCACAAGTATTTCAGAGCACAAAAATCTCGTCTCAGACATATAAATCAGTCCTTCCATATGTTTAAGCCAACTTTCAATAGTTCCTTGCTAAACATCATTTTGCCAAGGCCATAGTCTCAATGACTGCAGCAATTCTCCAACTTAGTCAATAGCCTTCTTGGGAAGTCTAGCAAATGCACACAGCCTTTTCAGCCTGACATTTATTTTAAGGACAAAAAACTATTTTGTCCATCACTTCGCCAGTTGGTGCGCTTTGTTCATCTAAACTGAGCTCTGTCTGCACATTCAGGACAGAGGGTTGACCTTGGGACTGAAAAGCTTAATGTTTAGTTCTGAAGAAGGGTCAGATGAGAAACATTAACTCTGCTTTCTCTCCAGATACTGCAAAATGTGCTGAATTCAGCACTCTTCACGACCCCTCAGTTACTGAAACAGTCCACGTTCAAATGTAACAAGATCTGGACAATATCCAGGCTTGGGCTGGCAAATAGCAAATAAATATTCACACCACACAAATGCCAGGCAATCCAATAAGTCAGTACGCCAGTCAAAAATGAATCAATGATTGAAATACAGTTAACAATAAAACCAGTGAGAAACAGTAAAGGCTTTTCCACTGTCTCCACGATCCAGTACCATTTTGATTTGTTTTAAGAATAAGGAAAAAGAACTACACAAAGGTATAGCTTAAAAGAGAATCCAGTCTTCATCCCTTCTCCACTACCCTGCCACCATCTACACCAGCCCTAAACAATGAAGTTGCACTCTTAAGGCGCCATCTTTCAGCAAAGGGAAGGCGATGGCCTGGTCGTATTATAATTAGTTTCTTCATTAATAGTCTAATGTTCCAAGGACCCGAGTCCAAAATCTGCCACAGGACATGGCAGATTTTGAATTCAATTCGAAAAAAAACTCAGTCGAAAAAATGTCCTTCAGGGAAAGAAATCTGCTATCAGCACCAGGTCTGGCGTACATGTGACTCCAGGCCCACAGCAATGTGGTTGACTCTCAACTGCCCTCTGAAAGGTCCTACAAAGCCATTCAATTGTACAAATTGCTGCAAAGTCTCAAAGAAATGAAAGTGGACGGATCACCCGGCTTCAACCCAGACATCGGAAAAGGCAACTCGGCAAAGTCGTCCTCACAAACATCTGGGGGCTAGTGCTAAAATCGGAAAAGCTGTCTCAGACTACTCAAACAACAGCCTGACATTGTCTGTAAGGCACGATTCTGAGATCGTGACCATGTCCCGGTCACCACCATCCCATAACTCAGCACAGTGGTACACAGTTGGGAAGGAGATGCTCGGTCAGTCCTCAACATTGATTCCGGGCTCTATGAAGTCTCTTGGCTTCAGGTTAACAATGAGCAAAGAATCCACTTACCAATTTCCACGTACCGTCCTCCTTCAGCTGATCAATTGGTACTCCCCCATTATGAGCAACACTTAGGAGGAAGCATTGAGGAAGGCAAGGGCACAAAATGTACTCTTGGGTGGAGGATATCAATGTCCACCACCAAGAGGGGCTCAGCAGCAGCACGAATGATTGAGCTGGTTGGTTGAAAAAGGACACGGCTGCTAGACTGCGTCTGCAGCAGATGGTCAGAGAACAAGGGATAAAACATGCCTGGTAAGGATGAAGACAATCTGTCCATGAGCGACCACCACACAGTCTTTGTGGAGACCAAGTCCCACTTTCACAACGAGAATAACCTACAGCATGTTGCGTCACACTATCAACACAAAAGAGACTTCAAACAGATCTAGCAACTCAAGACTGGGCACCCATGGAGATTCGGTGGGCCACTGACAGCAGAATTGTACTCTAGCATGATCTATAACCTCATGGCCTGGCATATACCCCACTTAGCCATTACCATTAAGCAAAGAGGATCAGCCCTGGTTCAATGGACAGTGCAGGAGGGCATGACAGGAGCAGCATGAGGCATACCTAACATGAGGTGTCAACCTGGTGAAGCCAAATAGGACTACTTACATGCCCATCAGTATAAGCAGCAAGTATTAGACAATGCTAAGTGATCCCACAACCAACAAATCAGATTGAAGCTCTGCAGTCCTGCCACATCCAGCTGTGAATGGTGGTGGACGATTAAACAAATCACTAGAGGAGGCTCCACAAATACCCGCAGGTGATGGATGAGGCCAACATATCAATGCAAAAGCTAAGGCTGAAGCATTTGCAGCCACATTCAACGAGAAGTGCAGTGAATGATCCATCTCAGCCTCCTCCAGTGGTCCCCAGGGTTATAGATAACAATCTTCAGCCAATTCGATTCACTCCACATGATATCAAGAAACAGTTGGAGACACTGGATACTGCAAAGGCTACAGGTTCTGACAACATTCCAGCAATAGTCCTGAAGGCTTCTACTCCAGAACTCACTGCTCCCTTAGCCAAGCTGTTCCAGCACAGTTACAAAACTGGCATCTGCCCGACACTGGAAAGTTTTCCAGTTATGCCCCGTACATAAAAAGCAGGACAAATCCAACTCTGTCAATTACCACCCCAATCAGTCTGCTCTTGATCATCAGTAATGTGATGGAAGATGTCATCAACAGTGCTATCAAGCAGCACCTGCTCAGCAATAATCTGCTCAGTAACGCCCAGTTTGGGTTCCACCAAGGCCACTGAGCTCTTGACCACATTACAGCCTTGGTTCAATCATGGACAAAAGAGCTGAATTCCGGAGGTGAGCCGAGTGTGACAGCCTTTGACATCAAGGCTGCATTCGACAGAGTGTGGCATCAAGGACCCCTAGCAAAACTGGAATTAATGAGGATTGGGGGCAATATCTCTGGTGGTTAGAGTCATACCTGACAGATGGGAAGATGGTCGTGCTTACTGGAGGTCAGTCATCTCAGCTCCAGGGCATCTCGACAAGGGTTCCTCAGGGTAGTATCCTACGCCCAAACATCTTCAGCTGCTTTATCAAAAATTTTCCCTTCATAAAAGGTCAGAAAGAGGGAATGTTCGATGATCACACAATGTTCAACACCATTCGTGACTCCTCAAATACTGAAGCAGTCCATGTTTAAGTGCAATAAGAACCAGACAATATCCAGGCTTGGGCTTACAAGTGGCAAGCAACAAATTACATCAAACAAACGCCAGGCTACAACCACCACCAGAGGCAATCTAAGCACCTTCGACATCCAATGGCATTACCATCATTGAATCCTTCATTATCAACATCCCAGGGATTACCATTGACCAGAAACTCACCTGGACTCCCCACATAAATGCAGTGACCACAAAAGCAGGTCAGAGGCTTGGAATACTGAGGCAAGTAACTCACCTCCTGACGACCCAATGCCTGTCCACCATTTGAGGCACAAGTCAGGGGTGAGATGGAACACTTCCCACTTGTATAGATGACTGCAACTGCAACTCCAACACTCAAGCTTGATATCATCCAGGACAAAGCAGCACACTTAGTGGCACGACATCCACAAGCATCAACACCCTCCACCATAAGACACTCAGTTGCAGTATATACCATCTACAAGATGTACTGAAGAAATTCAAGGATCCTCAGACAGTACCTTTCAAATCTATGGCCACTTCCATCCAGAAGGACACCTGCAGCTGACATACGGGAACATCATCACCTTCAAGTTCCCCTCCAAGCCACACTCAATCCAGACTTGGACAGTTATCATCATTCAAAATCCTGGGGTTCCCTCCCCAAGGGAATCATGGATCGACCTACAGCACATGGACTGCAGCAAGTTAAGGGCGGCAGCTCACCACCACCTCTTCTAGCGCAACTAGGGACAGGCAATAAATGCTGGCCAGCCAGTGATGCCCACACCAGTTAATTTTTAAAAAACTCTGCGATAGATATCCAAATCCAGAAAGTTACACCAGTATCTCAACTCTTTAGTATTTTTGACACTTTATTTGCCATAGCCTGTGAAGATAATTCAACAGATCTTTAGCAAATCTGCTGGTACAAACTACAAAAATCTGAACATCTACGTTTTCAGTTTTTACAACCTGAAGATTTCTAAACAAACAGTCCTGACCTGGAAATTTCAAACTAAACCCTTCTAAGGTCGCTGGTCCCGAAACAGCCCCAAACTCAAGTGAAAAACTAAATTCACCACTAGTATCTTCCAAATGGAATTTTAAAAATTCACTCATCCTAGATTCTTCTGAATGGCGTACAAAAGAAATGGCCTTACATGTTAATCACGAATTAATGGTACAAATACAGGTTAACAGGTTTGATCTTGTCATTACAGTCAGACATACTGCAGTAAGGAGAGGGGATTCTGGGAAGGGGATGAGGCACCCATGGTTAACCAGGGAAGTTAAGGATATCAATTGAACGAAAAAAATACACAACTTGGCAAAGATTAGCAGTAAACCAGAGGATTGGGAAAATTTCAAAAATCAACTTTTAATATCAGGAATACAGAAGTCAAAGTGAACACAGGCCCCTTAGAGAATGAGGTTGAGGAAATAACACTGGAAAGCGAGGAAATGGCAAAGGAGTTAATTACTTTGCTTCCATTTTCATAGCCGAAGACACTAATAGCATTCCAAAATGACTAAAAATATTCAAGTGTCAAGAGGAGAAGGAAATAGATACAATACCTATCACTGGAGAAAAAGGTGTAGGGAAACTAAAGACTGATAAGTCTGAGACCTAATAGAATGCATACAGTAAGGAAGCCAGAGACTGTGGATGTAGTGGTTGTAAACTTCCGCAAACCTTAATTCTGGAAAGTGTCACTGTATCCCTTTATTGGAAAGGGGAAGGTGTTAATAAGTAGTTAACTTAAGCTAATTAGGTTAGCATCTGTTACTGAGAAAAAGTTAAGATTATAAGAGATAAACACAGCACTTAGAAATATATATTGAGCAGAATAAGCATGGTTTTGTGAAGGGGAAATCAACCCTGACAGACTCAAGAGCATTCTTTGAGAAAATAAACAGAATAGGCAAATGGGAAGCCATGGACGTAAAACATCTGGACTTTCAAAAGGTAACACACATTAAGCTACTTAAGGGACAATGGTTTATTAGCATGGGCGATATAGGACAATGTAAGAATAACAGGAGAGATTTCTTTTAAATGAAGAATGCAGGAAAGCTGTGGAACAGCAATTTGGGAGTTCTTGTGCATGAATTACAAAAAACTACCGTAAAGTTCAGCAGATAAAAAGGGAACACAAATGGAATCTCGGCCTTTAGAGTAGGAAGGATTTGTTAAAACAATACAAGACACTTGTCAGACCACAGATGGAATACCGAACAGTTTTGGCCAGCTTATCAAAGGAAGAATTCTTTTTCATTTAATCATTTTGTGGGATGAGGGCATCCCTGGCAGGCCAGCATTTATTGTCCATCCCTAGCTGCCCTTCAGAAGGTGGAGGTGAGCTGCTGGCTTGAACTGCTACAGTCCACCTGCTGTGGGTTGACCACAATGCCATTAGGGAGGGAATTCCAGGATTTTGACCCAGTAACAGTGAAGGAACGACACTATGTTTCCAAGTCAGGATGCGGAGTGCCTTGGAAGAGAACTTGGAGGTGGTGGCGTTCCCATATATCTGCTGCCCTTGTCCTCCTAGATGGAAGCGGTCATGGGTTTGGAAGGTGCTATCGGAGGATCTTGGGTGAATTTCTGCAGTGCATCTTTAGATAGTACACACTGCTGCTACTGAGCGTTCAGTGGTGGGGGGAGTGGATGCTTATGGATGTAGTGCCAATCAAGCGGGCTTTGTCCAGGATGGTGTCAAGCTTCTGGAGTGTTGAGACTGCACTCCTCCAGGCAAGTGGGAAGTATTCCATAACACTCCTGACTTGTGCCTTGCAGATGGTGGACAGGCTTTGAGGAGTCAGGAGGTGTTATTTGCCGCAGTATTCCTAGCTTCTGACCTGCTCTTGTAGCCACTATGTTAATGTGGTGAGTCCAGGTGAGTTTCTGGTCACTGATATGCTGGCACTGGAAGAAGTCCAGAGAAGGTTCACTATATAGGCAGTGGAATGTCTCAAATAAAACACCTCTTTTGGGACACAAAGTAAAATTGGCCAACTGAACAGCATGGCGAGATTGGAATTGAGATAGTAAGCCAGAAGCTTGCAGGATTCTCTATCAAATTAGATCAGGCCAGACAGACACGCAAGCTATTTACCTTGATTGACTACAGTGAATAGGTGTTGTTGAGACAATGTATGGGCTGAATAATCTACTTCTGCTCCCACATCTTATGATCTTACAACAATCAACTAGTTTGCAAGAGTTTTGCAAACAGACATAAAAGAGGCAAACAGCGCACTGAACTTGT
Organism: Rhincodon typus; assembly: GCF_021869965.1. NCBI lineage: Eukaryota > Metazoa > Chordata > Chondrichthyes > Orectolobiformes > Rhincodontidae > Rhincodon > Rhincodon typus. Next base: position 13,108,377 of record NC_063369.1, read on the forward strand.
GCTAACTGCGCAGCTGGAGGTAGCCCTGGAATAAGATCAACTTGAAACAAAAAAGTCATGCAAGATGACTGAGCCAGCAGTAAATAAAAACAGATTTGTAAATAAAATTACAACTGACTTAAACACCTAAACTAACTTACTAGGTGTGTATAAGATCAGACAAGATTATGATATTAAGCCAAAGAAAAAGGCCAGACAAAGGAAGCCAAAGGTTTGGTTTATACAGTACTTGTTTGTTTTTGAAAATGTAGTAGTGGTGCAACCAAGAGTACTTCAGAGAAATTACATGTAGTACACTTATACACAAGCCTTTATGTAAATGTATTTAACAGATGCGATTGTTTTAATATTAGTGGTTTTCTTGCACAGAAACCAACTGCCTCTCGAGTTACGCATGAAATAAATCATTGGTTACAGCAAGTCATGAAGTATTTACCATTTTATATTACACAAATTTAAAAAAGTCAGGTCAATATTTTAATTTGTTTTTTAGATGGTAAATACTGGTTGGACGAAGAACAGTTGCATACTCAGATGCAAGTCATAAGAACGTAACAACTAGGAGCAGGAGTAGGCCATCTGGCCCCTCAAGCCTGCCCCACCATTTAATAAGATCATGGCTGATCTTTTTGAGACTCAGCTCCACTTACCTGCCCGCTTGCCATAACACTTAATTCCTCTACTGTTCAAAAATTTATCTAGCCTTGCCTTAAAAACTTTCAGCGAGGTAGCTTCAACCGCTTCACTGGGCAGGGAATTCCACAGATTCACAACCCTTTGGGTGAAGAAGTTCCACCTGACCTCAGTCCTACATCCGCTTCCCTTTATTTTGAGGCGATGCCCCCTAGTCCTAGTTTCACCTGCTAGCAGAAACAACCTCCCTGCCTCCACCTTGTCTATTCCCTTCATAATCTTATACGTTTCTATAAGATCTCCCCTCATTCTTCTGAATTCCAATGAGTATAATCCCAGCCTACTCAGTCTCTCCTCATAATCCAACCCTCTCAACTCTGGAATCAACCGAGTGAATCTCCTCTGCACCCCCTCCAGTGCTAGTATATCCCTTCTCAAGTAAGGAGACCAAAACTGCACACAGTACTCCAGGTGTGGCCTCACCAGGACCCTATACAGCTGCAGCATAGCCTCCCTGTTTTTAAACTCCGTCCCTCAAGCAATGACAGACAAAATTCCATTTGCTTTTTTAATCACCTGCTGCACCTGCAATCCCACCTTCAGCAATTCGTGCACAAGGACACCCAAGTCCCTCTGCACAGCAGCGTGCTGCAATTTTTTACCATTTAAAACAGTCCATTTTGCGGTTATTCCTACCAAAATGGATGACCTCACACTTATCAACATTGTACTCCGTCTGCCAGACCTTTGCCCACTCACTTAGACTATCTATATCCCTCTGCAGACTGTGTGTCGTCTGCACACTTTGCTCTACCACTCATCTTAGTGTCTTCTGCAAATTTTGACACAGCACACTTAGTCTCCAACTCCAAATCATCTATGTAAAGTGTAAATAATTGCAGTCCCAACACTGATCCCCGAAGCATACCACTAGCCACTGACTGCCAACCAGAAAAACACCCATTTACCCCAACTCTTTGTTTTCTACTAGTCAACCAATCCTCTATCCATGCCAATACATTACCTGTAATACCGTGCAACTTTATCTTATGTAGCAGCCTTTGGTGTGGCACCTTATCAAATGCCTTCTGGAAATCCAGATACACCACATCCACAGGTTCCCCATTGTTCACGATGCAAGTAATGTCCTCAAAGAATTCCACCAAATTAGTTAAACATGACCTACCCTTCATGAACCCATGTTAGGTGTTCCCAATGCGACAATTTATACCCAGTCGGTCAACATCTCTAACACCCTAGACCAGATAGTTCACATTTGTGAGGACAGTGCACACAACACTCACTCCAAGGTCTTAACACTGTCTTTGGTATTTGAAAAAGTTGATTCTCAGCAGCTGGAAATAAACCTAAAAACTATATTCTTGTAAATACCTTTTTGCATCTAACCACACCACAAGTGTGCAACAAACTGTTCCAAGCAACTCCACTATGGAGTTTTCACATACAACCAGATATACCTCAAAATAATTCATCAAATACTCATTTTAAATTTCAATGTCGTTTGCAGCTACAGTATTTTGAACTTGGGAGCTTAGCACGTGGTGGATCGCAACTGAACTTGAACACAGGCAACAATGCAATGCAGCATATACCACCTATCCTAGATGATCACAGCATATCTCAACAAGTAGTTATGAGACTTCAAAGTGTAACTTACAGGCATTTTAACTCTTTCATTAAAAGCAGGGTCCCAAAATGGGATAAGAGGCACATGGTTAGATGAGCTCCAGGGTGGCACAGTGGTTAGCACTGCTGCCTCTCAGCACCAGGGACCTGGGTTTAATTTCACCTTCGGTCGACTGTGTGTGGAGTTTGCACATTCTCCCCGTCTGCGTGGGTTTCCTCTGGGTGCTCCAGTTTCCTCCCACAGTCCAAAGGTGTGCAGGCTAGGGGGATTGGCCACGGAAAATTGAGGGATGTGTAGATTACGTGGGTTATAGGGGAATGGGTGGGAATATAGTGGGATGCTGAGAGTCGGTGTGGACTTGTTGGGCTGAAGGCCTGTTTCCACACTGTAGGGATTCTATGATATAAACTATGAAGGAAGGGCCTTTGTGTAGCACTCAGGTGAGTAAATTACATTGTGTATTGCAGTCATTTTTGTCACGTAGACAAATTCAAACTATCACAAGATCCCACAAATAGCAAATGAACTAAATGACCATTGATCAACACAACACTACAGAAACAGTTCTTCAAATAGTCCAAGGTTCTGGAGTTAAACCTGAATCTTTGCCACCTGTCTTAAAAGCAAAATTTTGCTAAGTTAGACTGCAACTTAATATAGTATGTTTAATTCCTGTCTGACTGCCCTCAATCCCAAAAGTTGGAACAACGAAGTTACTCTCAGAAATCCCTAGTGAACAGGCAATAATAAAGCAGGGGTTCCAATACTTGCAGGCATTTCAATGACTGAACAACGTGGTTTTCACATTAAGACAGGACAAGGTAGACGTACAATGCAATAAAAAAAACGTTCACTCAAAAAGGAAAACAAGCAACTTACTGGCAGATTTAGTTTCACAGCATCCACAGGCTGTTGGAAAGGCCATGCGAACTGATGTTTCCATATCGTCTTCAAGAGCACTTTTGAGAGAAATTGCAGTTGGTTCGTCAACCGTTTGGATCGGTTAGGATTGGAAGTTTCAGGAGGGGGTGGATTGCCGATAACATTACTTGTTTGCTGGGGTTGAGCTTGTGACTGTGTTGAAGACATTTGTGTACTTTCTAGGCCATCCCCCATCGCTGGTAATTTTCTTAATCTCTTCCCTGGACCACTTTCACTCGACATACCATTGATCCCATTGTAGACCTCACCTGGTAACCTAGAATAAAGAGAGCGGATGGAATTACAGCATCCTAAAACCCTTTGCAGCAGTGGTTACATTTAAATACCCTATCTAGCAACTCTTAGATTTAATACCCAGGATAAACTTTCAAATGAGCCTGAAACACCATTACAGAGGTGAGATTCTTAATAAATAAACCATTATCAGCAATTGAATTTTAACTTGAGCTGTATCTAAAGAAAGTGACAAACTTACTTCTGCAAATTTAACTCTTCACTTTTTAAACAGAGTGCCTGTGAAATATGAATTCACGACCCTGCATTCCCAGAATTGCCTAAGTTTCATTTTACCACCTGAAGTGTGATGCACAGAACTTCTATTGGGATTTCTATTACAACACTGAAATTTGGCAAAGATTCAATAAAAACGTTTGCAGCTTCTGGTCACAAAAATTGATACCTGATTGTTAACGGTGCAACTAGATGTGCACAAAAGCCAGTAACCATCACTACAACATTCATTATACAATTTCTCGTTATGCACAGGAATAGATTTTTGTAGAGTGGTATGCCAAACTCCTGTGTGGCTGCACATTTACAATGCACAGATACACTGATCATGATTTTTTAAAAAGCAGGCAACAGTGGCTCATCTAGAGAGGAATAACTATTATACCATCTGACATTACTGACTATGTTTTAAATTTGTATTGCATCTGGATCAATTAATACTCTTATGTGGTGGCCTATGGATGCAGCACATGCACACACCCATGAGAATTAGGATTTCAAGACCTCAAATTGTTTCAACCAGTTTAACATTCAGCAAAAAGTCATTCTGCAACGATTTCCATTTAACACTGTGAAAATGTCCAAAGAGACTTCAGAGGAGCATCAGGCAATACAAGGAAGAGAAGACGATTTGACAGAGTACAAAAGACTATGTTTAGGAGGGCAATTTAGACCTTAAGAACTACACAGCTAAAGGCACGGCCACTGATAGAATTCAATTTTTTTTGGGTGGGGGAGAAGTAGTCTCAAGAGAGTGAGAGGAACGGGCATAGAGGGGGACAGGGAAAAAGGGACAGGATCTCTTGTCTAGCATAGTAAATATGAGCTGTGCACAGGCCAGATAGATGCAGGATTAGTTGAGCTATAGGCAACTTTTGTAATTGAATATTATAGTATCAGAGAATCCTAGATGGTTAATGTACCACAGCACCAAGAATACAATTTGGTAAAGAAAAGTACAGCTTTCAGGATGGATGGAGGAGATTTTCTTCCCCTGCCCCAAAGGGAGATTAGGTATATTTTAAATTCATTCTCTACTAAGTACAACAGCACATGCAAGTGTACAGATAGCTGGCTTGATTCTCTTTTGGAGTGCTCAGCAGTATGTTTAACAGAAGCCTTGAACAACTGCACCATCAACTGATGATGTATTTAATGACAAAATGGAGTATCCAAGCAAAAGTAATGTTACCATGCTGAATCATGCCAAAACGTCTTTTTTTGGAAGATACATACGCACGTGTGCAAAGCTGACCATAGTAGCATAATCATTACATGCAACTGCCCATATTCTCTCATACTTTGTTGAGAGATCAACATTTACTTAGCACGTTCTATAGTGACAGGATGTCCTAAACCAACACAAAGTACTTTGTCTAGTCACTGCTGTAATGTAGAAAATGCAGCAGCCTGAACCTGATAAAGACTGGATAATTTTGAGGATGTTGACGACGGGACAAGTATTAGCAATGATGCCAGGGCTAATCCTTGTCTTTAGGATAGAGTCGGAATATCTTTTACATACTCATGAAAAGGTACAAACTTGGCTTAATACATCATGTGAAAGATGGCAACTTCATTAGAACAGCACTCTTATCAAATATTGTACTGGACTGTCTGGCTGGAATTTGAACTCTCAACCAAATGCACCATCAGCTGAGCCACAGTTCATGCCTAAAACTGAAGCAAGATATTTTTACACTAATGGAAGTGAATTCAGAAGTGTATTTGCTTGACGTTTCAATAGAAGCAGATCTTCTCAACAATAGAATCATGCTTATCAAAATTGTGATGAGAATTCTAAGGCATAACAGAACTTTTTTTTTTATATACAGCTCAACAATGAGATACAAGAAAAAGATATGACGCTCACGCTTTCTCTTTGGAATGCAAAGAACTTTAAAAGCATGAAATTTGAAAAGACACATAAGAACTTCAAACTATAGTTACTTATAAATTGTTGTAAAGAGCACAAATAACTACAAAACACCAAATCTTTCAGCCAGTTTTCATTTTGGGTACTGTTGCATGGGGATAGTCTCTCAAGAAGAAAACAACAGTGACAGCCAGATCTTGAACACCAAGAATGCATCTTATGTTAAGTGGGGTTTGTCAAGGTTCAAAAAGCAATTGTTGTAGGGGACTTTCAGTTAGGGACATAGATAATTCTGCAGCGTGAGTGAGATTTCAAGATGATGTGTTGGCACGCGAGAAAGTAGGAATAGGAAGACAGGGTAGATGAATGTGCAGCTGAGAAGGGAGTGCAAGGAGTAAGGATTCAGATTTATGGATCATTGAGATCTCTTCTGGGGCAGAAGCGAGCACTTCAAAAGGGGTCAGGTTTCACCTGAACTGGAGGGGGAACCAATATCCGAGCACAGCGCTTTGCTAATGCTTCTCAGGAGCCTTTGAACTCGTGGTGGGGGCATCTGAACTAGCAGTGAAAATAGAGTCAGATGACGATGGTCCATAAGTTGAAGAGGGCAAGTTAATTACACAAGACAGCCAAGAGCAACTCAGAGGAAGTGGTAAATCTGAAGAATTAAACTGCATTTATTACAACATAAGGGGCCTAACAGCCAAGGCGAATGAAATTAGGGTATTGATGAAAACATGGGACTGGGATATTATTTTAAGGAAACATGGCTGAGTGAGCTGTCAGTCCTGTCCTTCCACGTTCTGGGTTTAGATGCCAAAGGAAGAACAGAAAGGGAGGCAAGAGTGAAGGGGGTGTGGTGTTTAAGATTAGGAAAAACATTACTATTGTACTTGAGAGGATATTCTTGGGAGATCGTCCAATGAAGCTGGGGACTGTAGCACAAGCCTCCCAGTATCAGCTGGAAAATGAGGAGCAATTATGTAGAGAGATGTCATGTGCAAGAATAACAGGGTAGTAATAGCAGGGGATTTTAAAATCCTTCCAATCATTGACTGGAACTGCCATAGTGTTAAGAGCTTGGATGGGGAGGAATTTACTAAGTGTGATCATGAAAATTTATGATTAATATGTAGATGTACCTACTAGAGAAGGAGCAAAACCTGGCCACTTCTTGGGAAGAAAGGCAGAGCAAGTGATTTAAGTATTAGTGGGGGAGCACTTTAGGATCAATGTTATAACATTAGTTACGGAAAGGGATAGGTCTTGTATAAAGAAATTCTAAAATTGGAGTAAGGCTAATTTTGATGGTATGAGACAAGAATTTTCAAAAGTTGATTGGGGTAGTCTATTCACAGGTAAAACGACGACTGGCAAGTGGGAGGCTTTCAAAAGTGCAATAATGAGAGTTCAGAGGCATTATGTTCTTGGTAGAGTGAAAGACAAGTCTGGTAGGATTAGACAACAACGGATGAATGAAAATATGGAGGCTCCAGTCAAGAATGAGGAGACGACAGGTCTGGAATTGACAACTAGAATCAAGTGAATCTCGAAGAATATAAAAGGGGAGTAGGGGCATTCTTAAGATGGAAATCAAGAGGGCAAAAAGGGAATGAGGTAGCCTTGGGAAATAGGGTGAATGATGATCCAGAGATTCTATAGGTACATTAAAGAGCAAAAGAGCAACTAGGGAGAATGTTGGCTCCTTTATAGATCAATGAGGTCGTCTGTACGTGGACAACCATCACATTAGATGGGACAGTTATTAAACAAATATTTCACATCAATATTTACTGTGGAAAAAGACATGGATGCTAGGGAACTCAGGGAGAAGAATACTGACGTCTTGAAAACATTTCAGAACAGATGGTGCTGGAAGTCTTAAAAAACAAAGACGGATAAATCTCAATCAGATGTATCCCTGGAGTTGTGGGAAGCTATGGAAGAAATTTCCGAGGCCCTAGCAGAGATATCTGTATCTACAGTTGGGGTGAGGTACCAGAGGACTGAAGGGTGGCTAATGCTGTGCCTTTATTTAAGGCTGCAAGGAAAAGCCTAGGAACAACAGACTGGTGAGTCTGACATCAGTGGTGGCTAAGTCGTTGAGGCAGATTTTGAGAGATAGGATTTACATGCAGTTAGAGAGGTGAAGATTGATTAGGGATAGTCAATGTGTTTTTTTGCATGGGAAATCATGTCTCAAACATGAGTTCTTTGAGGATGTGACTAAGATGATACATGACAGAGCAGTGGACGCTGTCTACATAGACTTTTTACTAAAGCCTTTGACAAGGTTCCACATGGTAGATTGGTTAGTAAAGTTAGACCAAATAGGATTCAGGGAGAGCTTGCTAATTGGATACAAAATTGGTTTGATGGTAAGAGACAGAAGCTGATGGTGGAGGACTGTTTTTTTGGACTGGAGGCCGATGACCAGCGGTGCTCCACAAGGATCAGTTGACACTTACATAAACAATTTAGATGAGAACTTAAGAAGCGTGGTTAGTAAGTTGCAGATGACACCAAAATTGGTGGTTTAGTGGACAATGAAGGTTATCTAAGATTACTACAGGATCTTGATCGATTAAGTCAATGGGACAAGGAATGGCAGGTGGAGTTTAATCTGGATTAATGTGAAGTGTTGCATTTTGCTAAGACGAGCAAGGGCAGGACTTACACAGTTAATGGGAGGGCCTTAAAGACAGCTGTCAAACAGACCCCTAGGGATTCAGGCACATAGCTCCTAGAAATTTGTATCACAGGTAGACTGGGTGGTAAAGGCAGCATTTGACATGCTTGCCTTCGCGAAGATTTTGAGTACATGAGGTGGGACATTATGTTGAGGTTGTACAGGACACTGGTGAGGCCTCATCTGGAGTACTGTGTACAGGTCTGCTGATATTATTAAGTTGGAGAGGGTGCAAAGAAGATTTAGGATGTTACTGGGGAATGAGAGTTATAGGGAGAGGCTGAATAGGCAGAGACCTTTTTCACTCGAGCTTAGGAGGTTGAGGTGTGACCTTGTAGAGGTTTATTAAAAACATGAAGGGCATAGATAAGGTGAACAGCAACAGTCTTTTCCATCAGATAGGAGAGTTCAAAACTAGAGGGCATTTTTAAGGTGAGATGGGACAAGATTTAAAAGGCAGTCGAGAGGCAACTCTTTCCACACAAACAGTGGTTCGTATGTGGATTAACTGCCAGAGGAAGTGGTAGATGCAGGTAAAGTTACAACATTTAGAAGCCATTTGGACAAATACATGAATAGGAAAAGTTTAGAGGTACGTGGGCCAAATGCAGACAAATAGAACTAATTTAGTTTGGGAAAATTGGCATGGACAAATTTTCGTGGACTGTTTCCGTGCTATACGACTATGATTCTATAAATGCGGCCTTGATGTCAAGTACAGTAACACCTCACTTAGGGAATATTTGAACTAAGGCCTGGAGCTGACTGGCTCTGGTAGAAACCAAACCTGGTGTCAGCAAACAGGCTACTGCTGAACAGGAATTCCTTGATGACAGCATCACCTTACTGATGATCATGAATAGAGTTGAGGTGATTGTTGGTTAGGTTGGATTTACTCTGCTTTTTGTGTAGGCAATTTTCCACATTGTCAGATAGATGTCAGTGTTGGTGCTGTCGTGCAACAGTTTGGTTAAGAGCATGGCGAGTTCTGGAGCACTATTCTTTAGTATTATTACTGGAATATTGTCATCACCCATAGCCTTTATGGTTTCCAGTGCCACCAATCATTTCTTGAAGTCACAAAGCAAAAATCAAATTTGCTGGGGCCCTTTGAACAAGGCAGAGATGGATCATTTACTCAGCACTTCTGGCTGAGAATTGTTGTCGATATTTCAGCCTTGCCTTTTGCAATTATGCGCTGGGCTCCCCCATTATAGAGCATGGAGGTACTTGTCGAAAGCCCTCCTCCACCAAGTTGTTTATTTGTCCACCAGCCACAACGGATGTGGTAGGGCTGCAGATCTTAGATCTGATCCGTTGGATGTGGGATCAGTTAGGTCTATCATTTGCTGTTTTGGCGTGCAAGATCCTGCTGTGTAGCTTCACCAGGTTAACACCTTAATTTTAGTTAAGTGTTGTGCTGCTCTTGGCATACCTTCTCACTCTCAACTGAGCTACGATTGATCTCTTGGCTTGATGAAAATGGTCAGATTGCAGATTGTTGGAGTACGATTTGGCTGAAGGCCCACAGCACCTCATGGATACCCAGCATTGAGCTGCTGCATCTATTTAAAGTCTGCCCCCATTTAACACAGTTATAACAACACGATGCAAAGTATTGAGAACATACTATAAAGGCAGGATTTCATTTCCACAAGTGACCCTACCACTAAGGTCATGGACAGATACCATCTGCACCAGGCAGATGGGTAACAGTGAGGTCAAGTATGCTTTTCCCCCTTGTTAGGTGCCTCACCAACTCAGTTTAGACTCAGTCTAGCAGTATGCTTGAAGTTTTTTTTTCTAAAAAGCAGGTCAGAAAGTCATTTAGAAATGACCCATCATTGCATCAATTCCAACAAGACAATGCCTCACAGGACTCCTGCTATGTAAATAGACAGAATATTGATATCAAGTCTAAAAACAGACCAGAAAGCCATTGTTCTGAAGTCAAAACTAAAGTTCAGGTCCCAACATTCAGAAAATTAGGAATTCAGTTCAGAGCAGAAAGTATTTTTTCCAATGAAATGAAATCAAGTTCTCAGTTCAAGGGATTGCTCAAACAAAATAGCATATACAGGGAGTTTGTTATAACACGGTGTTTCATTAACACCAATTGGCTATAATGCGATTGATGAACTGTGGACGCTGTCTGGATAACGAACTTCCAGCTGTACAGGTATTACGATTTCCCTACAACTTGATTTTCTATAGCACAAGGTCACACAAGAACGCAACTATCACGTTAGAGGAAAAATACCTGTGCTATAGACTATCCTGTAATTAGGATCGAAGAGAGTCAAGTTTGGAGTGAAGACAGCAAACAATGGAAGAAAGCAAGAATAAAACATTTCTTGCAAATCGGAGATTTCAAACTACACATCTCTTCTAGATCAGTTAAGAACAAAAGAACATTAGGAGATGTAGACAATCCAGGCCCCCAAGCCTGTTCAATTTGATATCATATTGGCTGATCTCCAGTCCGCTCTCCCCAACTCTTCAAACTATTGTTAATAAAAACATCCAACTCCTTGGACCACAAGCTAAGATGTAGTAGCAGAATTAGGCCTTTCAGCCCACAGTCTGTTCCATCATTAGATCTTGGCTGTGTTTCTCAACCCCATTCTCCTGCCTTCATCCCATAACCCTTGATCCCCTTACTAAATAGAGAACCTCTCAAAAACAATGACTTAGCTCTTCAGCAATGAGTTCCACAGATTCACCCATCCTCTGGATCCAGCTCAGTTCTACAGGGTTCTCCTTTCTAATACTGTGCCCTCAAGTCCTTGTATCAGACTAGTGGAAGCATCATCTCCATGGCCATTCTAAATCGTGGCCTCTCTGCACTCTAAGTTTCAATAAGGTCCTCCCCTCAACCTGCTGAACTCCAAGTAGACCCAGAGTTCTCAATCATGTCTTCTCCTCAAATTTACTCAATGTCCCATCGTAATCTGGGGTAGCAAATTTCAGAGATTCATGCTCCTCACAAATAATTTCCCACTTCCAGCAGTGAAGTAAACCTTTGTTCTGATATTAGTAAATTTCATCAAGTATTTGATATATCTGCATTCCCACATTAACAACCAAAATTTAAAAGGTTTTCGAATGCTGAACCCTTCCGCTTCCTTTGCTAAACAGATCTAACTATTTTAAATTGCTTATGCACAAGACTCAAACTCCAAGCATAGGCCATCCATGCAACTTCCATTGTGACTGCAATTCAGGAACACACCTGGTTCCTAATGGTCTCTACGTCCTTGCTTTGACTGGTGGTAGTTACACTACTGCCTTCCAAGCTGAGCCTGCTGGAAGTTCTCTTGTTGCCTATATCTGAGAGAAACACACACAGATAAGCCTAGGAGAAAAATATTGCAGCAGGCCATCTCCACAGCAATATGTCACTCTTAGATGTCCCAGAGATGCAATTAATCATCTCCCATTTAACCCAAAAAAGGTTAATGCACACGAAGATCTCCCTTTGTTCATTTTTTGCTTTCCAAACATTGCTTTGATTGGGAAAATTAGTTGAATACATTATCCCCATTAAGACAAACGTCATCTCATTTCTACCAGGACTCTGATAGGGTTACCCATGGTTCAGTGTTTGCACAGAACTGGTACAAACACAAACCAAGATTGAAGTAAGGCTGCTTACCAATCTTTCAAACAAGATGCCTCCATTATCTTACCTTTAACAATTCTATCTTAACCCCGAAGCTATACTAGTAAAATATGCTGATGAGAAGGCAAAACATCAGGAAAGAACACAAGGCCAGGGTGGAGCATTGAATTTTCATAACCTAAATCATCTGAAAATGGATGAAGGATTAAATGAATGATAGCAGCATTCAAGTGAGGTCAGAGACATTGACAGTCTCCGGTGCATTACGGCTAATT
>NC_063369.1:13121071-13150026 GCF_021869965.1 Rhincodon typus
CTTGTTGTCTCGGATTCTCCAGCATCTGCAGTTCCTACTATCTCTGATCAGGAATTCTGCTTTGTTTTTAACTGTACCGGTTGAGGGAAAAGTATTCCCCACTACATCACAGAGAACTCTGTGGTTGCTATTTGAATGAGTTCTGTGGAATCTTTCACGCACATCTTAGAGAACAGACGGTGCCTCAGTTTAATACTGTTTCTGGAATACAACACTGCAGCACTCCATTGGTACTGCAGTGAGTATTCATCTACAATTTTGAGCTTAGCGTGTGATAAACCTTTCAAAGACAGAGATAGGAGTGTTAAACATTTAACCATGGTCAAGAACAGGAAGCCTGGCCACTCCTTTCTAACATCTTCACAAGATGTGAAGTTTGCTGCCTACGCTAGCACTTTTTGTCCATCTCTGCATGTTTTGAGAAAGTGGAGACGAGCTGCCTTCTTGAAGCATTGCAATCCTCGGTATAAGAACACCCAAAACACAGTTAAGGAGGGAGTTCCAGTATTTTGACCAGGCAACACAGAAGAAATGGTGAGATCATAGAATCATACAGAGCCATACAGCACAGAAACAGGCCCTTCGGCCCACCATGTCATACCAACAATCACCACACTGCCTTAATCCTATTTACCTGCACTTGTTCCATAGTCCACGATACTCTGGCATTTTAAGAAGTCATCCAGCATTTTAAGTAGTCATCCAGATGCTTCTTAAATGTTGCAAGAGTATAGCCTCCACCATTCTCTCAGGCAGCATGTTCCATATTTCTACCATGTTATCAGTGAAAAAATTCTTTCTGAGATCTCCTAAATATTCACTTGTTCCTCACCTTAAACCCATGCCCTCTGGTCTTGGACACATCTGCCATTGGGAAGAGATATTTAAAATCTGTTCTATTTGTATCTCTCATAATATTACATAGCTCAATCAGATCCCCCTCAGCCTCCTCTGCTCCAAGAAAAACAAACCCACCCTTTCCAGTCTGCCTTCATAACTGAGACTTTCCATCCCAGGAAATTTCCTGGTAAATCTCCTCCGCACCTTCTTTATTGCATTCACGAACTTCCAACAGTGTGGTGACCAGAACTACACACAGTGTGCCACCTGTGCCCTACCCAATGTTTTATAAAGTTGTAACAAGACTTCCTTGCTTCAATATTCTATGCCCCAGCTCGTGACAGTAAGCATTCTCTTTCCCTACTTCACCAGCCTGTCTACCTGGGCTGACACTTTCAGGAAACTATGGACTTGTACATGAAGCTGCCTATGTTCCTGGGTGCTCCCTGGGGATCTACCATTCATTGTCTCTGTCCTTCCCTTATTAGACTTCACAAATGCATCAGCTCACACTTATCGTGATTAAATCCCTCTCGTTCCAACTCAGGGTGGGGTGTGGCTTATATTGGAGCATGCAGATGTTGATGTTCTTATATATCTGCTGCCCCTCTAGAAAATAGAGGTCAAGCGTTTGGAAGACGCTGTTGGAGGACCTTTGGATAAGTTGCTGCAGTGCATGTTGTAGATGGTACACACTGTTGCCTCTGTGCATCGGTGGTGGAAGGAATGACGGTTGAAGGTGGTATGTGAGGAAATAAGTCGGCTACTTTTTTTATGGATGGTGTTGAGGTTTTTGAGTGCTGTTGGAGCTGCACTCATCCAAGCAAGTGTGGAGTATTCCAATGACATGCTTGATTGTGCTCTGTAGAAGTCGAGCAAACCTTGTTGCACTGCGTTTTGTGTGTCAAACTCCAGGGGAAGGGCAGAGATAGAGTACCAACATGCCAGGAACTTGGTAAAAAGGTACAGCAGCTATATGCAAATGGGAAAGCTCCATCACTCACTCACTCCTGCATGAACTTAGGAATCCTTTCTTATAAAGTTCCACAATTCAATATTTGGGCTACTTTTCCCAACCCTAATAAAAAGGATCAGCAGTAACTTTTACTCAAAGACCCATCTCTAATTGGATTTCCATCCAAAGTAAAGCCTGTTATGAAGAATTTGCCATCGGTTCGCTGCTGTCACAGATTTTTTTTCTATCCAAACATTATCCTTTGTATCAGTGACCACTGATCAACAAGACTGCTCTTTCTCTTTGTGTGTCTTTGTTAATACCATCACTGCAGAGTTTGTGGTCACTTTCAGTCATGTGAATGTGTTTTTATCAGGGATTACGGAGACAGATTTCAAATTACAGTTTATAATATAGTTGTTAACTAATTTACAATGGCTTCAGGATTAAGTTTTGTTTGTAATAAATGGATTATTTTTGAGTTCATTCGAGAATGCTGGTGAAGGTGTCTTCTTTAGTAGATAGTAAATTAGAATACAAGAGAATCAATTGGCCAACAAAATCCGAAAGAACTGTGGATGTTGTAAATCAGGAACAAAAACAGAAGTTGCTGGAAATGCTCAGCAGATCTGGCAGCATGTGTGAAGGAAAAAATCAGAGTTAACGTTTCGGGTCCAGTGACATTTCCACAGTTCTGAGGAAGGATCTCAGGAAGGGTCACCGGACCCGAAACATTAACTCCGATTTTTTTCTTCACACATGCTGCCAGCCCTGCTGAGCTTTTCCAGCAGCTTCTGTTTTTGAATCAATTGGCCATATTGCTGACTGCATTAACACTTTTATACAATGATATGATTAGTGGAGTAGTGGAACTTGATTGTCAGTACATTCCCCTCATGGTAAACTGTCACCTGACACACACTGGGTGTCTTTAGATATTCCACAACAGAATTGGGTTCTAGTGGTGCATTGGTAGCGTCCCCAGGTCTGAGCCAGACGACCTGGGTTCAAGTCGCACTTGCTCCAGACATGTACCGTTATACGCTCGTCTGAAAATGGCTGCTGTCATCAGATCTCAGAAGCTAAGCAGACTCAAGCCTGGTTACTACTTGGACAGGATTACCAGGTGCAGCAGGCTAATGCTCTTGTGACACAGTGGTAATGTCCCTACCACTCAGCCAGCAGACCTGGGTTCAAGTCCCACTAGCTCTAAAGCTCGGTAATAACATCTCTGAATAAAGTGATTCAAAAATATCCACCCCACAACAAAGGGAAGGTTATTGATGAAGCAGTAGAAAATAGTTGGGCATTGGCCACTACCCTGAGCAACTCCTGGGACCAGGATGAACGGCGGTGGGATTACTGATCCAGTAATTGATTTCCCAGGCCAAACATTGGCATGCAACAAACCAGAGCTCAGTCAATATTCCCTCATGCCACTTCCATTGAGCAAGTATCACGGTGACTGCCAGGCTAATCATAAGGGTTTCCCACATGCTGTCAGCTCCTGGGAATCTGACATTTTGACACAGTGATAACTCAGGAATGACCAAGTCCTGGTCACCAGTCATGATAACATTAAATCTAGGGTGAGGGTGGGGGCTTCCAGAGGGTGGTAATTCCGTGCATCTGTTTCCAGAAATGAGATTCCTCTCTGTGATGCATATGCTCCTTGGCTCAAATACCAGTCAATTCAAGTAGCAATGAAAAGTCTATTCACATCACTGCAGCAAAGCGAATGAATGATTCTCTTCACTTCTTCTTCCGTCAGGTCTATCTCACACAGTGGGTGAGACAAGAGTAGGTTCTTTATAACCCTGAGCTCTACAAAAAAAAATGGAAAATAAATTTTTAATGATTGCATTCAATGAGTTATTTTCTGTCCAAAATGCAATGGTGCAGGCTCCTCTGATAGTTAAGGTGAGTTCATTTCAGCACGATGACTAGAACGACCTCAGCTTTGATTGTAGTCATTTTGAAGCAAACTGGATGGCAAATGGCCTTCTGGGTTAGCAAAGGGAATTACTACTCAGAGCTCCATGCCATCCAGCAAGACTTGCTGGCAATACATGAGAACAGGATCAGGCTCCAGTGTAATAGCCCCTTTGGTGCTTGTTACCAAAGTGACACGTCAGTGCCAATGGGAGATGGAGATCAGTTAGAATCATAAAATCTCGACAGCCTAGATAGAGGTCACTCATACTTGGATAGTGACACATCAAATCTTCCACCCGTTCTCCAAACCAGTATCTTCCTAGCTTCAATACAACAATTTCAGGCAAGGCATATCGACAGCAAACTCTGTGTCAGCACCAAATTTCATGATGCATTTTTGTTGAATTTCTACCCATTCTTTTCTGGAAGTTTACACCAAGTTGGAATATCAGCCAAAGAATCTAACATTGAAGCATCCGACTTAGCCAACTGCACAATAGTGTGCATCAAGCAATTTGTTATCAGTAGAACATGAATGAAGGTCAGTTAAAACCCACTTACCACCCTGATATTCTTTGGCACGATTGCAGCTATATTCTTGGGCAACAATGATTCTCCTTGTTTTGAATAGCATGGAAAACCATTTCTGGCACTGCACCCTCACCTTCCAGGAAGAAATACAATACACAGCTCGTAATCCCTGGACATGTTAACTCAATGTGATCACTTTGATTCACACACTGGATTCCATTTTAAAGCAGGTTATAACAGGATACTTAGAATTTATAATTTGATCAGGCAGAGTCGACATGGTTTCGTGAAAGGAAAATCATGTTTCAATTAACTTATTGGAGTTTGTTTGAGGAATTGTACATTGATTCCCAAGGCATGTTTGATATGATGCCATTGTCTAGGTTACAACACAAGAACTTGTGCTGTGAAGTGTAACATATTACCATAGACAAAGAGCTCATTATTGAGCAGGAAGCAGACAGTGAGATAATTGGGCATTTTATTTGGGTTGGCAAGATTGGATTTCTCAGGGCTCACAGCTGGGGCATGGACAGCTGCTACTGAGCATCAGTTGTGGAGGGACTGGAACAAAAACAAAGTTGCTGGAAATGCTCAGCAGGTCTGGCAGCATCTGTGAAGGAAAAAACAGAGTTAATGTTTCAGATCTGGGGACCCTTCCTCAGAACTGAGGAGGGAATGGATGAGGGGAACTGGAGGGACTGGATCCTTGTAGATGTGGCACCGGTCGAGTAGAGTACTTTGTTCTGAAAGGTTGAGTGTTGTTGGAGCTACACCCATCTAGGCAAGTGTTCCCACTTTTGTACACTCCTGCCTTGTGCCTTGTCGATAATAAACAGGCTTTGAGAGTTAGGAGAAGATCTATTCGCGGGAGCATTCCTAGTCTCTGACCCACTCTGGTATCCACTGTGTTCAGATGGCGAGTCCAGTTGAGTTTCTGGTCAATGGTAACCTCCAAGATGTTATTAATGGGGGATCAGTTATGGTAATGCTATTGAACGTCAAAGGGTGATGGTTTGATTTTCTCTTTTTGAGGTGGTCATTGCCTGGTATTTGTGTGGTTGGACTTGGACTGCTTCAGTATCTCAGTTGACGCGAATGGTGCTGAACGTTTAGCAATCGTTGGTAAACATTCACATTTCTGATTTTCTGATAAAGGGAAGGTCATTGATGAAGCAGCTAAAGATGGTTGGGCCGAGACCATTATCCTCAAGAACTCCTGCAGAGGTTAAACACACTTTGTGTTTTGAAGTTTTGACACTGTAACTTCATGCTTACAAAATGATTTTTTCAAAGACCAGAGTGTTAAGAGAGAAAGGAATGGTGCTGATCTGTTGAAAGATTTGAAATCAAGAGAAATTCAATGAAGTGAAAGAGACCACATTCCCTAAGAGGCAATACAGTCAAACAGTGCTTGGGGGTTTGAGGGAGGGAGAGAGAAAGAGAGAGAGAGAGCGAGTTACATCTGGGAGGTGGAGAGTTAGCTGGATGCTGTGTTTCAGGAGATGAAATAAATTCAAACACGTCAGTATCGCATCACCAAGCCACACTTTATTTACACGTGGAGAGTCCTTGACACTGAATCAGCTCCCTCAGAGCCAGCTCTCAGTGTGAACAGGATGTCTGACTCTCCTATTTCTATCTTTCAGCCAGGACTCCCTGATTGGACCACGTTAACAGTCCCAATCAGGGAACTCCATTGCTATGAGGTCCACTCCGCTGTCCTCGTTACAGTCACTACATCCCTCCCCCTCTGAGTCCAAGGACATAGGGCAGTTCTTTTTTTGTAGCTCCTTCAGGGGTGTTTCAACATCAGGTCAGGTTTCCTCAGACTCTACCTCTGATCTGGGTGACTGGTACCACAGAGTAGCTCGTCTCTTGTGCCCAGAGTGTCTCAGCAGAAATTCATTCTCTTTTCCAGGCAACAAAAGGCATTGAGGCAGTGACATCCACCACTTCCATCGCAGAATCTGAAATCTCTTCAGTGCATTACAAAGGGAGAATCCATGTGTTCCGACAGCCTTTCTGATTGTTCGGAGAAGCTGGGCACATTTTGTTGCCACACTGTTTGGGAGTTTGTAGCTTTCATGTGGTCCAAATGCTTGTTCAGGATTGTTGCACCTACCTGAACTTTATACTTCACTGGACTTGACCTTGTGTTGACCTGGCCTCTTACCCATACGGCCCCATTCCTATGGTGCCTATTGCAAACCTCATCCCCTGAAGTAAACTCGCTGAGTGGAATATTGTGTTTGGCATTGGCACTCCTGATGCTGCTTCACCCTCCCCGCAAGGTCCGGGAAGATTAGATTTAACCTGGTGCGGAGTCTTGTCCCCATCAGAAACTCTGTCCCTGTGGTTGCATGAGGGATTGTCCTTTACTCAAATCGGAACCGGGATGGTTCTGTATCTAATGAAGCTGTAGGCACTTTCTTTAAGCCTGCCTACAATGTTTGGGCTGCTCTTTCTGCCAGACCATTGGATGACGGACAGTATCGAGCTGTCCTTTATGTCAAATGCCATTCGGCTTTTGGAAATAATCTAATTCCCTGCTGATTTGTGATCAATGCTTTCGGGAGTCCGTGTATTGCGAAAGACGTGCGCAGTTTCTCTATCCACATTCCCGTGTTTGATGAATGAACTCTATGCACATCCAACCATATTGAGGCGATATCTACAATAACTAAAACCTTGTGTTCATGAAGGGACCTGCATAGTCAACGTGAAATCATGTTCAGGATTTATCCAGCCTTCTCCACTAATGTGGAGGAGCTGTTGACGGTAATTACTATTTTTGTTGGCACTCTGGGCACTGCCCCACCAACACGACTATATCTGCATCCAAGCCTGGCTACCAGACTTAACTTCTCACCAATATCTTCATTTTTGAGAGCCCTAGAAGACCCTGGTGGAGTTTACCCAGTATCTGGCAGCAACCCTTGCTCGGGACATTCACTCTTGCTTCCCCATAACAATATACCGTCCTCTACTGTGGTTTGGTCCTTCCTGGTCCATAAAGGTTTCAGTTCTAGTTGTGATGGCTCAGCAGTTTCTGTTTTGCCAGGATTAGATCTTTCTGCGTCCAAAGTCTGATATTGTTAGCTGTGACAGGAAGTGTGTCCATAAAATTTAAAGCCGTTATGGACTCTTTCAGTGGCTGTACGACTGATGGCGTATCTGCCAACAGGAGGCAGCTTTAATGCATCTGCATTCTCCACCTGACCTCCTGGGCAGTGTTTCAACTTGTAATTATACGCACTTAGCATGAGAGCCCACTGCTGAATTCAGCCTGAAGCTGTGGGCTGCATTGCCTTGTCCTCTTTAAGTAAACCTAGCAAGGGTTTGTGGTCCCTTACTTTTATTAATTTAGGTCCATAAAGAAATTGGTGGAATAAAGGTCCCAATCCGAAACATCAGCTTTCCTGCTCCTCTGATGCTGTTTGGCCTGCTGTGTTCCTTCAGCTCCACACCTTCTTATCTCTGATTCCAGCATCGGCAGTTCTTACTACCAATAAGTGAGTTATTCCCAAGGTTGACCCTCTTTTAGGAGTTGATGCAATGGTGCCAGGATGGAGGCCAGGTTATGTATGAACTTTCTGTAATAGGTCACCAGCCCGTGCTCTGGGAGAGATGTGAGAACTGGGGCACCTTTGATCACCCTCACTTTATCTTCTAATGGGTGTAACCCGATATTGTTGACTGTATAGCACAAGGAGGTCACTTGGGGCGCCTGGAACATACAATTTTCCCTTTAGGCATAGGCTTTCTTGGGATAAATGCCTAAGGACTATGTCCAACTTCTCGAAATTCTTCTCATTGGTCTTCCCTGTTATTAGCATGTCATCTAGATAAATGGTGACTGGGGTAAAACTGGCAAAATGTTTTCCATTGTCTGCTGAAAAATTGCACAGGCAAATATCCCAAATGGCAGTCTTGAATATTGGTACAAACCCTTTTATGGGTATTAATTGTAACATACTTGTGGGAATCCTCATCTAACCACAATTGCAAGTGCGCATGGCTCGTGTCCAGCTTAGTGAAGGACAGCCCCCCGGCCAGCTTTGGATATAAATCCTCTATGTGAGGGATTGGGTATTTATTCAGCTGACAAAAGCAGTTTACCATTTGTGTAAAATCCCCACAAAGGTGAACCAACCTGTTGGGCTTCATAATTGGAATGACTGTTCCATTCCACCAACCATACTGGTTCGATGATTCCTTTGCTTCCCAGCCTCCTGATTCCTGCCTATACTTTTGCCCATGAGGCAAACGGCACTGGATGAGCCTTGTAGAATCAGGGTCAACATGATTCCCATTCGGCGAACAGTGCCAGATGGAACAAAGGGTGTAAATCTCACATCATGAGGCAGTGAGCCTAACTCATTGTGCAGCTGTGGAAGCAACAGCTAAAGTTATTTTGTAGTAGTCAGTTGTTTTTTTGAAGTTATTCACAACATTACAAAATAGGTTCTAGTTGATGATTCTTCAGATAATTATAGAGATCGATACATGTATAACCAAAAAATAATAGAAGCGTGAGGGGATGCACAGAAAGAACCCAAGGTCTAGAGATGACAATGTCTGTTAAACACCATGAAATCATGGGAACCTGGGGCGGCCCATAGAAGTGCCCATCATTGATGAGGTGTTCCACAGGATTGGGTGTGTAGAATAAGGGGAACGACACAGTGACCACACTGTCTGTGATTATTGTGACACAAAACATACAAAAATGCTGTATTTCTCTGTGGAAACCAGAGCATCATTGATCTCTCTTCCGATCTGAGTTGAATAAGAGAACTGCTGTGTTCTCACGTGGATGCCAGATTCGGGGAATATCTTTGGCCCTCTCCCTGCATTCACCGGTTGTTGCTTGAAGAGGCAAAAATCTGCCACATGCCTAAATCCTGCCTGACCCCTCAGTCTTTGCCCCCGATTGGGGGCCGGAATTTCAAAAGCCTGCTTGAACTGCCTATTGTTAAGAGACACAAAATGGCCCAAGTTTAAAAAGCCTACTTCAGTATTTAAGTGAAAAAAATAGTGTCTTTGAGAAAGGGGTTATTCCGAGGCAAAGGAAAGCATTATCTGAATGGTAAGGTTCGAAAGAATGCAAAGACAGCGATAAGGAGATTCAAGAATGAACGATTTGAAGATTTGTGACAAACTTAGAAGAAATAATGGAATTGTAACTACAAAAACTTGAAAGATCACTCATCTACCACAAATAATTAATTCCAGATTCATTAAGGAAAGGATATCTTCGGCCATAAAAACAGAAGCTAAAGTTATCTTGCAGAAACTAGCTGTTCTTTTGAAATTATTTAAAATATTAATAGGTTCAAGCTCACGATTCTTTAAATAATCACGGAGATAGATTTCAATGTAATTTTAAAACTTTATAACGAAAGTACTGAAGGAAAACATGAAAGAGATTCCTGCAATATCTTGTCTTGTTAGCTAATGAGTATTAACAGGAGGACAAATGACAAAATTTTAATATTTTGAATTTTATAACAGAATCAATTTTTTTTTATGTCAAAAGAAGTCATGAAATTTCATGGAGATAGCCAGTACAATGACCAATAGAATTCGGGGAGTCCTCAGAGATAAACAAACCAGGGACATGACCAAAAGAGAACGGCCAGTCACTTTGGAATGCAACAGAGAAAGATCCCAATGCCTAGAAATTACAATAATTGTTAAAAGACTAAGGGAACCTTGGGTTGTCACAGGATTGACCCTCATTAACCAGGTGTTTTACAGGATTGGTCCCATAAAGGGGAAGGGAAGGATGCAGTAACCATGTTCTGTGTGATAATTATAACACAAAATGGACAAGATACTGTTTTTAAATGTAAACATCAGAGTGTGTCATTGATCTCTCTTCCGATCTGAGCTCAAGATTAAGGAAATGATTGTGTTCTCACATCAAATACACAGTTGGGGAAGAGCCTTTAGCCCTCTCCCTGCATTAACCGGATTTTTTTCCCCAATAAATGTGTGCCATGTGCTTGTATTTTGTCCATCTCCTGAGTCTTTGTCCCCCGTCGGGGGAGTGGTCACACTCCTACGGAGGGGGTGGGGAGGGGGGGGGTTCAGTTTCTATATTCCCAAATAATGGCATCACGCCAGATATGTTTACCCCAACTTAAAGATCACTGTTGTGAGCAAGTTCCCTCAGGAATGTGCTTCACGGTCATCATCACTGAAATCACCCCACAGTGGTCAATTTCCCATCACCAAGTCACCCATAATTTACACATGGAAACTCCTTGACACTGGTTCAAATCTCTCTGAGCCAGCTCTCAGACTGTCAGAATGTCTGACTCTCCTCTTTTAAACTGTCAGCCAGGGCTCCCTGATTGGATCAGACTAACAGCCCCAGTCAGGAAAGTGATATTCTAGGAGATCCACCTGTTTGACTTTGTTACAATCACTACGCTGACAACATTGACAAGCTGCCTGACTTTATGTCTGTGCTAAACAGCAAGGCAAGGCTGCAGTGCTGTGAGCCTTTGAGCTCTGGTTGAGGTGTAAAAACACAAGAAGGCAAAAGGCAAGGCAAACAATGCTGTGACCATCCAAGTAGGCACAATGTTGGTGAGGCACTAAGAGCAAGTGAGCAGCTCTGAGATGCAGCCTGGTCCAGCCCATGAGCTGGGTGTAATGCAGAGACCTTGCAGTGGCATTGCAGTGTTATTTGCCAGTGTGCTCCAAAATGCAGCATTACAGTGCAGAAGTGTACTGTAAGGATACTGTAAGTGAATTGGAGATGTGCCAGGATGATGTGGAGAGACTAGAACATGTTGAATGTTAAGATCAGAGGGTGTGGGGTGTTTGTGGTTGCTGCCTATGGTGTGTGCCTGAGATGTTGATGCTGTGTGTCCAAGACAGAGCTGGAGTTACCAGGGACCTGCGCAGAATTTCACTTTGGGAATTCTCAGCATCCGGTTTTTATCTGGCAGGTTGTAGAAAAGGAACCTGCCTATGAATAAGACAAAGTTAAACAATAATGAGGGCAATAATGAGTAATGTGCCCAGTTAATTGGCCCCACACTGCTCATTACTGAGAATCTCATTTCAAGATCCAGAACGATGTTGGAAAACACAACTTGTTGCTCCTGACATCAAGAAAGACCTCACTCGACTTCTCACACAAACATTACAGATTTCTCACCATAGCCCATGTAAGTCAGGGCCTGGGAAGATCCTGCCCCTTTCTATTGGAACATGACGAGTACAGTTACTGCCCATTATAAACATGTACAAGTTATTGCTCAGATATAAATTGTTGCTGCCCATATACAGTGAGCTGTTCATATCTATGTGTAAGATCCACTGATTCTGTCTGATAAATAAACTGTAAATGTGTGAGATAATGCCTTATTTCAAAATAAAGTTCCTGTTGCCATCTACAATGTAACTTCCTCCATTGCAGTGGCTGCTCACACAGATGATGTAAAGTGTGTAACAATATTGAGGTTAGTCCGCAGAATCGCACAGTGTATGAGAGAATCTTGCTGAAGCATTTCCTCTGGTGACACAGTGGTTGGAAAGTCATGGGATTAGGAATATCATACCTAATCCTGGGTGAGTACAAGGGATCAGATGGTGTCAGCTGTTTCGATTTTTATGGTCAATTTAACTAGAACAGAAACTGTATTGAATGTGAAATTTAAATAGTTGGAAGGAATGGATGTCCAGCCAGGAATGCTGATGTGTGTTTCAGTTCACTTCTGTTCATTCACAGAATAGAGTGTGCATTTAGTGTTCGAAGTGCGACAGTGTAAGAAGTTTGGAGGTGATGGGTTTACAAAGAACAAGAACAAAGAACAGTATAGCACAGGAACAAGCCATTCAACCCAACAAGACTGCACCGACACATAATGCCATTTTAAACTATAAACCTTTTCTCCCTTTGTTGTCCATAACCCTCTATTCCCTGCCTATTCATGTATCTGCCAAGACACCTCTTAAAATGTTGCTATTGTATCCTCCTCCACCATTTCCTCTGGCAGCACATTCCAGGCACTTACCACCCTCTGTGTCAAAAACGTGCCTCTCACATCTCCTTTAATTTTCCATCTTTTACTTCAAACCGGTGTCCCCCCATTATTGATATTTCTACACTGGGAAAAAGACTCTGACTAGTGAGTCTATCCATGCCTCTCATAATTTTATAAACTTCTATCGGATCGTCCCTCACCCTTCAACGTTCAAGTGAAAACAAACCAAGTTTGTGCAATCTCTCCTCATCACTAATAATCTCCAAACCAGGCAACATCCTGGTTAACCTTGTCTGTACCTACTGTACCTACCTAATTTACTTCCCTGCTGCTGATCCCTCATCCCCCCACCATGCATGGCCATTCCCAGCCTACTTTCATTGCTCAAACCCTCCATTCCCAGCAACATCCTGGTAAATCTTTACTGAACCCTCTCCAATTTAATAATCTCCTTCCTAACCCAGTGCAACCAGAACTGCACACGGTACTCCAGTTGAGGCCTCACCAATGTCCCGTACAATCTCTACATGACATCCCAACTCCTATACTGAAAGGTCTGAGCAATGAAGGCAAGCACGCTAAACACCTTCTTAACCACTCCGTCCACCTCTGATGCAAATTTTAAATCTTATCCGGGTGTTCCAGATATTTTTAATTCCCTATCCTGGTTCTGTCTGTGCACATGCAGTGCATCTCTTGTCAAAATTTAGCTATGTCTCTTCCCATTCCTTTCTTCCACCAGCACTTAGATATTAGATGTATCATTTTATCCCTTTCTACGTGTGCTATTCCATGGTAAACACTGCATAGGGTCAGCTGGCAGAATGCAGGAGCTACCACTTTGCCTTTCTTTCTCCAAATATCATCTGCTCCCAACACTGCCCCATCTTTCATCTATTCCACTGTTTCCTCCAAACCAGCTGCTGCTTGTAAATTTAAAATGTCCCGTTCATCATCTTTGGCTTCATGCTCTCTCACAGCTGCTATCGTTATCACTTCCTGTTCTAACATTGCTTTTGCTGCGCTATCTGCATCATCACTCCCTCTCTGCACTTTCTGTGGGTTTTTACTTCAATTACTGCTGCCTCCTTTAGTCCAATAGCTGTGGCCACTCGGTCCGTGACTAGAGGGCTCATGCTAAATTACACTACCATTCGAAGTAACATAACCTCGCCTTGCCCATGCCATCATGTCGTCATGGACTATACAAAAGGCATACCTACTGTCTGTGTAGATGTTAACCCTTTGTCCTCTCCCTAACTGCAGGGCTACAGAAAGTGCTTTTAGTTTCCTGGGCAGAGTGACATCCTCCTATTCTCTCTCCTGCTGAAAGCTCCCAGTTCAATTTAACCACAGCCCACCCTGTCCAGGCTCACCATCATATTACTTCAGCACCTCATCTACAAACATGCATTTCAAATCTGGCCTTTCAAATCTGGCCCGTCTAATGGCTCTTCCCTAACTCGACCCTGTCTCTTCTCTTCCTGCTTCATGAGGGGGATACAGTCATGTGTCTCTCCTTCCTGATTCACACAGCTCGCTGGGTTCTCTCGGTTATCTTTAGCCACTTCCACATGCTTGGCTCCTGGCAAAAGGGTGGCTTCCTATTTGGCTTGTTGACTGTCTCTCATACCTCTCAGTTCACCAGCTTCCAAAGGCCGGGCTATACTACGTGGGGAGTGTGCTATCACCTTCCCTCGTTGTGTTCAGGGGGACAATGTTGGTAGAGCCCAGGGAGCACATTGGATGGCTCGGACACACAAGTGTTGTCCCATCAGATTGATTGCCATTGCTTTCACTGCAAAAGAGTTGAAAGGGCCTTTTACAGGTCGAGGAGTCCAAGTGCTAGTGCAGAGGCCAGGGTCTCTTTGATCTTGACAAAGGCCATTTCCTGTAAGGCCCCCAATCCATCTTCTTGGAGCTCGTCCGCCCCACTTTGGTCAGGTCTTGAAGGGGTCTGGCTAGTTTATTATAATTTTCTACAAAGCTCCTGCAGAAATTAAACGGCCCTAAAACTTGTCTTACCCCTTTAACAGGAACTGTTTTATTCAATTTTCCTTTCTCGTGGAATTTTACGGCTGCCCTGCATTACTGTCTGTTGCCACTGGCAACCAGCTGGAGATTTCTCTGATTCTGTCTGGGTCCATCTCCGTGCCTACTTTCCCCGAGGGACCAGCGACTCTCTTTTCCTTCAGTTACACATTTAATGGTGAAATGTCCGTTCTAATTACACACGAAACCCTCTCCTCTTCTTTTTGTGACCAACCGGCTCCCTCTATCTGTGTGTTCCCTGTTACTACTGCTGCTAGTTTCTTAACGTTCCCTTGGTGAGTTTCTGCTTGCATAGCCCAATTGAGCACTCTCTTATTTTGTGTCTTTTTTTTTAAATCCTCCAGTTCTCTAACCACATATTACTTCACCCAGTAGCAGTAAAATAACATCATATGTGGGCTCAAAATTTCTAACGAGAGCAACCCTCCATTCCATGTTAATTGGTATTGATCTATTACAGAAACAAAAGACAGTGGGGTATAAACTCTTGCACATAATTACATTATCCATGCTCCTTCTGCAAGAAAATAAATGTTACACGTTTCGAAAGAAAATATCTCCTCTATTTCAGTTGCCTTTTCAAATTCGTCTATCAGTATTGTCAGATTTTAGACCATGTTAGAAGTTTGTTCAAACAGAATTGCATTTCCAAGATTCCCAATTTCCTATTAGTTGCATTCCTTCATATCACAGCACCTTTTCAATGAGCAAATCTTATCATCCGGAGTTAAAGATTCACTCGTGTTAAAACAGTGTTTGGAAGTTCATTTCTGGCCAGTAAATGAAATTACACACCTGGTAATTTCAAAAATTAAAATTTACCCAAGTCCAGACACAACACAGAGTCAATCCTAAAAGGTAAATTTTTATCAAACTTTACAAACCATCTTTTTAAATCAACATTTCGCTGCAGCCTTCTGCTTTGTACAAGTGACAGTTTCTTAAACAGACATCACATTAAACATACATGTCCCACACTTACACAGGCACATCACACATTTAAATCATCACACATTCCCAAAATCCAAACTAACTTCAAAGCATCCCCAGATCTTGA
This sequence comes from Rhincodon typus, assembly GCF_021869965.1. Lineage (NCBI taxonomy): Eukaryota > Metazoa > Chordata > Chondrichthyes > Orectolobiformes > Rhincodontidae > Rhincodon > Rhincodon typus. The sequence continues at coordinate 13,136,448 of NC_063369.1, forward strand.
GCTCCAGGAATAAAATGTATAAATTGCACGAGACAACATTTACCAATCAACAAACCCAAAGGTGCATTCAAACCAGACCACAAAGAGTTAACACCTCACCACGATTCAGTGAAACAGCACAGAGCGCAATCTCCCTCTCTCTAGTTGATATTTATGAACACTGTAGTTTATTTCAGCTTGTTTCTCCGCTCTTTTTTGAACACAGTCTGCAGAATAGACCGGCCTGGATCTTAGCCCGCTTTTCCATTATCCTTCCCTGCCATTTTCCCAGACTCTCTCCAAGCCATGGTTGCCGCTTTTATTTTACAATTTTATTATTTACCAGACCCTTGTTATTTTCTCCCTCACACATCAATTGTTGCAGAAATTTCTAGTTTTTGTGTTCCATCCTTCTTTCTTTCTTTTGCACGTGCTAGCACCGGGATTTGTATCTCCCCTACCCCCTTCTCTCTTTTGCGCACCGGGATTTATATTGCCCCCCTTCTCTATTTTGCGCACTGGGATTGATATCCCCCCCCATTCTCTATTTTGCGCACCGGGATTTGTAACCCCCTCCTTCTTTCTGCATCTACTAGCGCCGGGCCCCCCTCCCACCATCCCTTTGATTCTCTCTCCTCTTCCTAACTCCAATCTAAAAGTTTGTTTTATGCCCTGGCTTACAGAAGTCCCCTACCAAGTGCCACGCTAGCTAGAAAGGTGATAAATAAACATACTCACCCAGATCATGGCCCAAGGTGTGCCAGCTTCAGGCAGGGAACCATGCACACTGCGCTAATCGAGAGGAGCGTGCCCCCGGACAGGGACAAAGACTCGGGAGGCCGGCAAGATTCAGACAAGTGGGAGATGTTTATTCGAGCAAACACCGGTTGATGCAGGGAGTGGGACATAAACCTTCCACAAGTCGGAAGGGAAATCAATGACACTCTCTGATCTTACAAAGAAGTACAGCATTTTTATACACTTTGTGTCACAATACTCAAATACAACGTAGTCACTGTCCTTCCCGTTAATTCAAACACCAAATCCCATGGCACACCTAATCAATGATGGGCATTCCTGCAGACAGCACCAGGTTCCCATGATCTTATGGTGTTTACAAGCAATTGTAATCTCTGGGCCTTGGGATCTTTCTATGCATCCTATTCCTTCTCATTCCAAAAGTTTACAAGCTATCCTCCTTTAGGTCTGTGTCAGGCTCGATGTCTGTAAGGACAGCTTGAATTCTATTGTTCATTAGATTACTTGTGTTTTCTTTATCAAACTCAGTCATTCCTTTCAAATTATCCACTGTCCTAATTATATATGTGAAAATACAAAAGGCAGTTCGTTTCAATTAATTGCTATAAGGTTAATTTCCATTCTAAGGTTAGTAATAAAATGTAAAGTTGTACAACTACTTCTACTCTTAGCACTTTGTAACTAATGGGTAGTGAACAATCTATCTTGCTCAGGGCGTAAGAGAATGTGTTTCCTAAGGCTCTGGGTTTAAATGCCTTTTCCCCTACTGCTTGTATTATGCTCTGGTTATACATTGAAGTCTATTTCTATAATTATCTGAATAATTTTTAACTACAGCCTATTTCTCAATACTGTAGGTAAAAAGCTAATTAATACAAAATATCTTTAGCTGTTCTCTTTGCAGCTGTTTAGGGAGTTAGGGCCATTATACAAGCTTGGGTAGTTCTGTTCCAAGGATCGATTATGTTTCACTTTATATGTTTGAGCAGACTGTCCCATTTTGTTTAGTCCTCATCAGATATTTTGTGTCTTTCAAACACGGGTCGCTTTGATGCAAGCAGGAACGAGTCACTGCATGGACAGGTATGGGTCACCCCTCCAACTGGTCATCACTGAGTAGCACAAGAGGACTGTCCACAATTATTGCTAAAAGCAACATTTTCTCGAGGTCACAATGAATGAATGAATTAATTGTTTAATTAATAATTAATTAGTTCATAAATTGAGTCAAACCAGACCACAAACGGTTAACAATTCGTTAAGCAAATGCTGCATGGCTTAGTGCCTTTTATTTTTGTTGTATGAGCTGTAACTACCAAATAAAAGGTCATATTTTGAATTCACACTCAAGGTAAAACTGACGCTGAGGCTCCAAATGAAACGTAAAAACAAGTGGCTAAATGTTTGATCACAGGAGTAGCTTTTCAGCAGTTTGCTAAAGCAGGAGTTATAGGTTTAGGGAGGGAGTTACAGAGCTAAGGGTGTACACTCCTGTCAGTACAGTCACTGAGCGTGGGGTGTAAGAATATGGGGATGCTCAATGATTAACTGTTGGAGGATTACAGATCTCAAAAGTTTATAAGGTTGGAGAAGGTTTGGAGAGGGAAGTTTGGAGCCACAGAGTAACAAGGAACGGGGTGGTGGGTGACTGAGACTTGATGTGAATGTTTTTATCAAATACATGAGTTTTCTTTTCCTCCAAGTGATCTGCTTTAGCAATGGGTGGAATTCATGGAGAACCATAGCCATAAAGTGTGGCGAAGGATTCTATTTTGGAAAAAACAGGACATGCATTGGTGAGTATGAGCATGGAGACGAGTTTCTGTTCCTTTCTTCCTCTGATATATATCCAATAATGGCCACTAGACAGCAGGAGGACTTTTAAACTCTGTTTGAGGAATAATTCAGTTGGAATTGTGATGTCAAAATTTATATCTGATACTAAATTGGAGGTGTACACCGAATAATGTGGATCACTTATTAATATGTTACAAAAAATCTTTGGAGTGAAATGCAGTGGAGTGTAAGGCAGTTCATTTTGCTTTGTGGAATAGAAAGGATCCTGATCTCTTGCAAGGGAGGTCCCTGTGGGGCAGTGGGTAGTGACCCTGCCACTGAGCAAGTAGTTCTGGGTTTCAACCCTGCAATCAGGGGAACCAATAAAAGCGCCAGCACCAATGATGGGTTTTGTGTCACTGGGACTAAATGGAATTCCCTCTTTCATGTTTTGAACGAATATCTCTCGATCCAATGGAGAAAGGTTTATTGTTCACAACTTGTATATCATGTTGTTTTGTAAATGTGTGTGTTCTTTCACTGGTAGCGACATCCCAACGTCAGTAAATACTCAGTAGCAGGCTATTCAGCCCATCAAGCCCATTCCCTCAGTGAATATATTTCAATCTTCTCATTCAACCACACTTTCCCAAGGAGAAGCACACTGAAGGTGCTAAGACATGGATGCAATGTTGTGACAGTGTCATTAGATGGTTTAAAAGGATGAGGGCATTATTGGCAAGTCCAGCATTTATTGCCCATCTCTAATTGCCCTGGAGAAGTTGGTAGTGAGAAGCCTTCTTAGACTATTGCAGTGCATTTGGTGTAGGGAGAGTCGCAATGCTGTTCAGGAGCATGTTCCAGGATTTCAAGCCAGCGACACTGAGGGAACAGAGATGCATTTCCATGTCAGGATGATGAGTGGCTGGAGGGGAACTTGTAGGGGATGGCGTTCCCATGTATCTGCTGTCCTTGTCCTTCTAGATGGAAGTGGTCATGGATTTGGAAGGTGCTGTCTCAGAAGGCTGAGGAGGTTCCTGCAGTGCATTTTCCAGCACTGTCCAACTCTGGTAAAGACAGTGAAAGTTGAAGGTGGTATAGCGGTTATCAATCAGGTGGGCTGCTTTGTTCAAGATGGTATCAAACTACTTCGGTGTTGTTGGAGTTGCACTGATCCAGGAAACTGGAGAGTATTCTAAGTAACCCCTTACTTTTGTCTGAAAGATGGTGCACACATTTAGGGGCGTCAGAAGGTGAGTTACTTACCAGAGAACTCCCAGCCTCTGACCTCCTCTTTTATCCACTTTATTTAAAAACCAAAAGCATTGTGGATGCTGTAAATCAGAAACAAAAACAGAAATTGCTGGAGAAGCTCATCAGGTCTGGCAGCATCTGTAATGAGAAATCAGAGCTAACCTTTTTGGTTCAAGTGACCCTTCCTCACAATATATTTATGTGGTTAGTCCAGTTAAGTTTATGCTCAAGAGTGACTCCCAGGATGCTGATAGTGGGTTTCAGCATGAATGATGATGCCACTGAATGTCAAGGGGAGCGAGTTAGATACACTCTTGTTGGAGATGCTCGTTACCTGGTATTTGTGTGATGCAAATGTTAATTACAACACATCTGCCCAAGCTTCAGTAACTGAGGAGTCGAGAATGATGCTGAACATTGTGATTTCAAAAGCAAACCTCTCCATTACCCTGTGACGGAGGGAAGGTCTTTGATGAAGGAATTGAGGATGGGCCTAGGACACTACCCTGACGACACCGTGCAGAGATGTCCTGGGCTGACATGACTAATGTCCAACAGCCACGACCATCTTCCTGTGTGCCAGTTATCAGTTCAACCAGCAGAGAGTTTACCCCAATTGATCTGACCATAACTGGCTGTGTTGGACTTTTCCTGCTTTTTGCATATAGGACATATCTTGGCAATTTTTCACAATGTCAGACAGATGCCAGTGTTGTACCTGTACTGAAAGAGCTTGGCTCGGGGCACATTATGATTTGGAGCACATGTCCATTTTATGATTGCCAGAATGTTGTCAGGACCAAATTTAAAGTATGAAGAATGAAAACCAACAGAACTGTGGATGCTCTAAATCAGAAACATAAACAGAAGTTGCTGGAAAAGCTCAGCAGGTCTGGCAGCATCTGGACAGAGAAATCAGAGTGAACATTTCGGGACCAGAGACAGTGCACTTCTGTGGAAGGGGCACTGGGTCCAGATGGTTAACTCTGATTTCTTTTCAAAGATGCTGCCTGTCCTGCTGAGCTTTTCCAGCAATTTCTGTTTTTGTTTAAAGCATCCAGTACATTCAGAATTTTGACATAACTTTGAGTGAATGAAATTAGCTGAAGACTGGCAACTGTGATGCTGGGGACCTGTGGAGGAGGCTGAGATGGATCTTCCAGTTGAAGTTTGTTGCAAATGCTGCTCTGTTACCTTTTGCAGTGACGTTCTGGCTCAGCCATCATCGAAGATGAGAATTTTTGTGGGGCCTCCTTCTCCAGTCAGTTAGTTTAACCCACCACCACCATGAATGACTGGATGTGGCAGGACTACAGAGATTAGATCTGATCCATTGGTTGTGGAATCACTTTGTTCTGTTGATCACTAGCTGCTTCTATTGTTTGGTGCACATGTAGTCCTGTTTTGTAGCTTCACCTCATTTGTCAGGAATGCCTTGTGCTGCTCCTGGCATATACCTTCCTGTTCTCTCCATTGAAGTATTGATTCTCTGGCGTGATGGTCGTGGTTGAGTGGGGGATACACCAGGCCACGAGGTTGTAGATTGTGCTACAGTATAATTCAGCTGCTGATGATGATCCATTCTGCCTCATGGATGCTCATTCTTCAGGAGTCAGCTTTATTCAAGTCTGTCCCATTTAGCACAATGCCTTACAACACAATGGACAGCACCTTCAATGTGAAAGGAGGACTTTGTCTCCAAAAAGACTCTGCGATGATTACCCTTATCGATACTGTCATGGACAGATGCATCTGAGGCAAGCAGATTGGTGAGGATGAGGTTAAGTAGGTATTTCCCTGTGTGTTGCTACAAACCCAGTCCATCAGTTATGCCTTTTAGAATTCAGCCAGCTCTGTAAGTATTGGGGTTACCCAGCAAACCCTTGGTGATAGACATGAGGTAACCCACCCTGAAAGCATTCTGTGCCTTTGTCACCCTCGGTGCTGGCTCCAAGATTGAGGAGCACTAATTCAACAGCCAGAGCTGGGGGAGGGTAGGTGGTAATCAGCAGGAGGCGCCCTTGCCTATTTCACCTGGTACAATGTGACTTCATGCAGTCAACGCTGAGGGCTCCCAGGGCAATTCCATCCTGACTGTCTATCACTGTGCTGCCAACCCTGCTGGGCCTTTCCTGCCAATGGGACAGGACATTCCCAGAGATGGTGATGGCGGTGCCCTCTGGGACATGTCTCTAACGGACAATTCCTTGAGTCGACTTTGACTGCACAATGACTGAGTAGCTTCCTCTGTGGCTCCAGAGGGCAGTTCACAGTCAATCACTTTGTAATCACATGTTGGCTAGACCAAGTAAACACCAGATTTCCTTTCCTAAAGGACAGGGTTCCCACACGAATCAAACCTCTGGGTCTGTCTGAGTACCTGACTGTACTGAGGCATCACTTCCATCAGCAGATTGAAACAAAGGCTCACCAACACTTCCTTCAGAGTATTTTACACTGGCCAATAAATATCAGCAACGTTCGTATCACAACCTGAATGTGAAAGTTCTGCAATGTTCAAAATGTACTATATCAACGCAACATGTTCCTTGGATCCCATAGCATTACCAGCTGAGGTACAATTCAAAGGGAGTACTTTAAATAATCTTGCTATATCTGGAACTTACAGCAATATCAGTTCAGAAATGTCAATTCCCTGTCAAACACCAACAGAGAGAAAAATCAGTTCTGAGGAAGGGTCACCAGACCCGAAACGTTAACACTGTTTTCTCCTTCACAGATGCTGCCAGACCTGCTGAGCTTTTCCAGCAACTTTGTTTTTGTTCCTGATTTACAGCATCCGCAGTTCTTTTGGTTTTTATTTAGAGAGAAAAATCCATTGGCTTTCATGAGACCTGTCAATTCCCAGAAGGTAAAAGAAATCTTTTAACCCTGTTCATCATATTTCCAGATGACAATGAGTGTGGTGAAACCGAAGCTGATTTAAGTGGCCGGTGTGGTGTCAACACAGAATGTTACAATACGCTCGGGAGTTTCTACTGTACCTGTAAGAAAGGATACGCCACATACTCAGGAGAAACTAACTTCACCGCCATTACACACTGCCGAGGTGAGGAAGCTAATTACATGACATGCTTGTTTTCATAAAAGTTGAAAGTGTGTATGGGTTCTAACTGCATTTCCAGCACTTTTATTTTGAAGTCACTCCTCTAGATTTGGATGAAAATGTCAACAATCTTCCTCCACTGTACCATCTACGCAAACACACAAATATATGGAACAGGAGCAGATGTTGACCATCCAGCCCTGAAAGCCTGCTCTGCCATTCAATAAGATCATGGCTGATCTGTTTCTGTCCTGAATTTCTCATTCACCTCAACCAAAATAACCTGTGACACCTCTGCCTAAGAAGAATCGATCTACCTGGACCTTAAAAATACTCAATAGCCCTGCCTCCACCTCCTCCTGTGGCACAGAGTTCTGAAGTTACCTAATCCTTTGAGGGAAAATATTTCTCCTCATCTCTGTCCAAAAAAGAAAAATCCTGAATTTTAAAACAGTGCCCCTTGGTTCTGGATTCACACACGAGTAAACAAACTTTCCACTCTCACCTGGTTATACACACCTCTTTCTTCAAAATTCCAATGTGAAACAAGCCCAGTCTGTCAAATGAATCCTCATAACACTATCATTCCAGGAATCAATCTAGTAAACTTCTCCTGCACCACCTCCAGTATTTTTACATCCTTCCCTAAATAAGGTGACAAACCTGCCCACAGTATCCAGATGTGCTCTCAGCAATGCTCTAAATTTTAAGTGAAATTATAAGTGAAGGATTACATCCTTACTTTTATTTTCAATTCCTTGCATAATAAAAGATTATATTCCATGAGACGTTTAAATGAAATACTACAAATAACGCTTCCTAACTTTTTGTGACATGTCCTAAAACCCCTAAATCCCTCTCCACCTTAGAATTTTGCAGGCATTCTCCATTTAAGTAGCACTCTACTTATCATCCTTTCTACCAAAGTGAAGAACTCCCACATTATACACCATCTGAGAGATTTTTCGCCACTCACTCGCCCTATACATATCTGTCTGTAACCTCTCTCTAAGCCTCCTTCACAACGTACTTTCCTACCCATCTTGGTGTCATTTGCAAATTTAGATCAAAATCTTTGCTCCCCTCAACATGTAATTGCAAGATTAAACATGTATTTTCAAGATTTCAACTTGTGCCTCCTCAACATTTGCTAAGAACAAGGGATTATGAGCTCAAAGACATGACCATTACATCATACGACTACTGTTTAGTGGCTAACCCCAACCTATTCTTCTATTAAATTTTCCAAAAGAATTAAGGCTAAGCCAATTCTTTTCATTTTCTTTTGTTGTATTTTAACAATAGTGTAAGAATAAATTATATTTTGCTTAACGTCGAGTAGTTTGAACTGTCAAATAGCATCTGGTATGTAACACCTTACATTTACCTTTAAAATAAGAAAAACGCAGGGGCTAGACTATCCTTTTAATGTATTGTGAGGGGATTTGGTCCTGTCCATAACAGACTGATGTAGTTTATATCGATTCCAGCAAGGGCTTTGACCAAGTCCAGCACAGGAGAGTGAACAATAGAGCAAAAGCACACAGGATCCAGGGTAACTTGGCAAGTTGGATCCAAGCATTGGTTTAATGATAGGAGCCAAAGGATGGAGGTAGAAGGCAGTTTTTCTGGCTGGAGGTCGGTGTCCAGAGGCATATCCCACAGATCGGTGCTGAGTCCCTTATTGTTTGTTACATAAATGATAAACAAGAAAATGTGGGGGGTGATGATAAGTAAGTTTGCTGATGACATGATGATTAGCCAGGTGGTTGACTATGAGGAAGAAGGTCTTAAGTTACAGTTCATGAAGGTGCTCAGGGAGATTCATAGTTTTTTGTATTCCAGATATCAATGAGTGTAAGACAGACCCGTGTAGTACAAACGCAACATGCACCAACATGATAGGAGGTTTCATTTGTAATGAAGGGTTTGTCTCAACCACTGGAGAACACACCTTTACTGATAAAACACTCACACAGTGCCAAGGTAAAGACTATGCTGCTTAGCAAGCAACATCCTGAGCACTAATCAATCATGTCTGTTATTTATGAGACTTTACCCTCATTCTGTAATGAATCCCAAAATAAGTGTGCTGTGTTCCTTCAAACTTTGATTGGTACCTGTGCTCTTGGACATCCTTATCCTTCTATCAGATTGTCATTTACAAATCTCCCCTTTTTATACAATGACACAGATGTTCTAATCACTTCAAAAAGCCTATTTTTGACCTTGATCAAATACCCACTTCATTTTTAACATCTGGAGAATCCTTGATAGGAGCCTCCTGTTCCAAACGTGCACTGAAATCCATGCCATGAAGAAAATTGTCATAGAAAGCACTCCCTCCCTCTTTTGCAGCAATCTGTCTGTGATCAGTGAATTTATTGGCCAGCAGCACAGTCTGATACTTTGACAGCTCCCTGTGAAAGGCTACGTATTTAACTGGTATCAGTGTGGGAATACTGCGGCATGGGTGTGATGTGGGCAAAGGGGCTCAGGAGCCAAGTGGGAGAGGTCCATGGGATGTCAGTCATGTGGTGTGCCAGGTGTACAAAGTGGGCATCATGGTGGGGGCTGGGTGCCTTGTGGACGAGCTGTTGGGATACTGGGGGCGCGGTGTCACCTGGGCAAGCTGGTAGAGTAACAGGGGCTAGTAAAACAGGTCGGGGTAAGGTCAGTACCATAATAGGCAGTGGGGTTTCAGGCTGCAGGGAAACAGTGAGTGAATGTTTCAGGCAGCTCGGGCTCAGGTGGGTGTTGATTTCGGTGGTGGGGAGCAGTCCAGGTGGGGCTGGGGAGGGGGCAATGTCAGGTCCTGCAGGTGGGAGGAGGAAAGGGGAAAGGGATGATTTGTGCTGAGATGGGTCACGTCCTTCACAAGCTGCAGGAATTCCTATCTTGGGCAGAGCCTCGACAACATTTCCTCTAAAAGATGACACCTACAGCTATGCTACATTTCCTGGGTATTCCAACACAGCCATAACCCTCTGTTTCAGGTTGTGTATGCTCTCATTGGATGGTGCTAACACTGGGCTATGTTGTGAAGTTGCACTTAGTCATCTCAGACTCCAGCATCTGCAGTTCTGACTATCCTAATTACATTACATGCCAAGTTTCATCAAAGTTGAAAGTCTGTATAGGTTCTGCCTGCATTTTTGGCACTTTTAGGTTGAAGTTACTCCACTAGATTTGGATGAAAATGTCGACAATCTTCCTCCACTATTCCATTTATACAAACACACAAACAGATGAAACAGGAGCAGATGTCGTCCATTCAGCCCCTCAAGCCTGCTCTGCCATTCAATAAGATCATGGCTGATCTGTTTCTGTCCTGAATTTCTCATTCACATCAATCCCAATCACCTGTCACACATCTACCTAAGAAGAATCGTTCTCGCTCGACCTTAAAAATATTCAATAATACTGCCTCTACCTCCTCTGAGGCAGAGACCTCCGAAGTTACACAACCCTCTGAGAGAAAACATTTCTCCTCATCACTTTCCTAAAAAGGACAATCCTGAATTTTAAAACAGTGCACCTCGGTTCTGGATTCCCACACAAGAGGAAACACAATTTCCACTCTCACCTGGCTAACAATTTTCAAGATCTTCTACACTTTAATCAAGTCACCCCTCTTTCTTCAAAATTCCAGAGTGAAACGAGCAGAGTCTGTCCAATATATAACACATTCATTCCAGGTATCAATCTAGTCAAACTCCTCTGAACCACCTCCAGTACGTTTACACCATTCCTTAAATATGGTGAACAAAACTGAACAATATCGAGATGTGGTCTCAGCAATGTCCCGTATTACTGAAACATAACATCCTTACTCTTTTGATTCTTTTCATAATAAACAATAAGATTCCACAAACCTTCGTAATGAAATGCTCCAACTAACCCTTCCGAATTTTTTGTGACTCATGACCTACAACCCCTAAATCCCTCTCCACCTTACAATTTTGCAGGCATTCTCCATTTAAGTAACACTCTACGTTTCATTCTTTCTACCAAATTGAAGAACTCCCACATTGTACACCATCTGAGAGATTTTTCTCCACTCACTCACCCTATACATATCCATCTGTAACCTTTCTCTAAGCCTCCTACACAACATACTTTCCCACCCATCTTGGTGTCATTTGCAAATTTAAATCAAAAGCTTTGCTCCCCTCAACTGATAATCGCATTTTGTTTCAAGATTTCAACCTATGCCTCCTCAACATTCGCTGAGAAACTGGGTTCATGAGCTCAATGACATGACCATTGCATCATACGACCCTCACTATTCACTCTCACGAGGGCTCACCATCTTTGAACATTGACATCTCCTCCTGGCACAAGACAAGTACATGTTGCACATGCTGCAGACTGGTGTTCAAGTTCCATGTTGTCTCCTTCAAAAATTGTCCGACCAGTCTCTGTGTTAGTACTCCATCTTATCTTGGATCACCTCAAGGTCACCAAAGTCAACTGGGAACAATTAATTCTGGATAAACCTACAGCAAAACAAAGAATGCATTCAAATTGGAATTGCTAACTGTACAGGACAACATGTTCCCTTTCGCTTGAAATGGAGGAACAAGAAGCCCAGTGAACCCTGGATGTCTTGGAATACTCAGGACTGGATAAGAAGGAAAAGAGAACATTTTAAATTGGGACAAAGGAAGCAAATCAATGGAAGAGCTCGTGGAGTATAGAAAACGCAGGGAAGAACTTAAGACAGCAATTAAGAGAGCAAAGAGGGGACATGAAGAAACAGTGACATGTTAGGTGTGGGTAGGGACATCAGGGACCAAGTGGGCGAGCTGTGTATGGAACCAGAAGACATTGGTCAGGTGTTAAACGAATACTTTACCCATTGTCTTCACTTTGGAGAGGAGGATGCAGGTACTGAATTCAGAAACGGGGACTGTGGGGTTCTTGAGCAGTTTGACATGAGGAGTGAGGAGGGATTGGAGGTTTTAGAAGTGGACAAGTCCCTGTGTCTGGATGAGTTGTATCCCAGGCTGCGGTGGGAGGCAAGGGAGGAAATTACTGTGGTTCTCAAACAAATTCTGAATTCCTCTCTGGCCAGAGGGCATGTTCTAGAGGACTGGAGGACAGCAAATGAGATTCCATTTTACAGGAAGGGTGGTAGAAATAAATCAGGGAATTATAGACCAGTGAGTCTCACACCATCATTGCCTACTGGAGAAACTACTTGAGAAAATTCTGCAGGAGAGATTTAATCTCCACTTGGAAACATATGATCAGAGATAGGAAGCTTGTCTTTGTCAGATGGAGGTCATTCCTAACCAATTTGATTTAACATTTCAAGGAGGTGACCAGGTGTGTGCATGAGGTCAGTGCAGTTTGTGACGATACAAGGCTTCAAGAGGTTATTTTGTCGTTTTTTCAAACAGAGGTTCTAAGACAGATTTGCCAAGCTGTCAATTTGGAAATTGAGGAGAAAACAGATTTTGCTTAAAAGTTTAACAACAGAAGCAGCCTGAATGTGTGTGGTCAAGCTCTCACCAAACCAGGATTTTCAATTTCTGAGTTTTTCACTCGTAGTTGCTGTTGAGATATTGAAGAATTGGAAGCTATTTTTTTTGTGTCCTGGCTACAGCTAAAAGCTGGGGGTTTCTCCCTCCCTGCTGCTGGAGTTGCATGTGAGGCAATCTGTTTTCTGAATTTGTGTTTTGCCAAGGGTGTGTTCATAGGATGTCACTCAATTGGAATAGTCACTGTTTAGTTGCTAACCAATCTATTCTTCTATTAAATTTTCCAACAGAGTTACAGCTGAGCCAACTCTTTTCCTTTCTTTTTCCTTCTGTTGTATTTTAACTAGAGCGTATGAATAAATTTTGTTATGCTTAACATCGAGTAGTTTGACCTATCAAATTGCATCTGGAACGTAACACTTTATATTTACCTTTGAAATAAGAAAAATGTAGGAGCTAGACTATCCTTTTAATATATTTTGGTGGGTTTTTATCTGGCCCAAAACAGAAAATGTAGTTTATATGGATCCCAGCAAGGGTTTTGACAAAGTCCAATACGGGATAGTGATCAACAAAGCACATAGGATCCAGGATAACTTGGCAAGTTTGATCTAAACATTGGCTTAATAACAGGAAACAAAAGCTGATGGTAGAAGGTAGATTGTCTGGCTGGAGGCCAGTGTCCAGAGGCATCTCACACAGCTCGGTGATGAGTCCCTTATTTTTTGTTACATAAATGATACACGAGAAAATGTGGGGGGTGATGATAAGTAAGTTTGCTGATGAAATGAAGATTGGCCAGGTGGTTGACAGTCAGGAAGAAGGCCTTATGTTACAGGAGGACATACACAGATCAGTCAGATGGACAGATCAGTTGCAGATGTAACTTAACCCTGTTAAGTGTGAGGTGATACACTTTGGAAGAAGTAACAAGACAAGCGCGTACTCAATGAATGGCAGGTCACGAGGAAGATCAAAGGAACAGAGAAATCTTGGAGTGGCTGTCCACAGATCCCTGGAGGTGACAGGAGAGATTAATGGGGAAGGTAATAAAATATAAGGGCCATGTGCTTAAATCAGTCACGGCATGGATTATACGAGCAGAGAGATTATGTTGGAGCTCTACGGGACTTTGATTTTGCCACAACCGGAGAACTGTGTGTAGTTCTAGTCACGCATTTTCAGAAGATGTGATTGCACTGGAATGGGTGCAGAGGAGATACACCAGGATGTTACTGGGTTGGAGCAGTTTAGGTAT
>NC_063369.1:13150526-13165289 GCF_021869965.1 Rhincodon typus
CAACAGAACCAGAAACCAAGTAAGGGAACCCACCACAGCCAGCAATGTAAGAGGTTGTGTGAGTGAGTGTGTGAGAGAGAGTTATCGTGTCTGAGTGTGCATGTGTAAGAGAGTGTCTGTGTGACAGTGAGAGTACATGAGTGTCCATATGACAGAGTTGCGTGTATGTGTGAGAAAATGTGCATGTGAGAGAGAGAGTAAGGTCTGTGTTTGTGACAGAGTAAATGTGTGCATGGAGAACAGAAAGTGTGTCTGAGCATGTGTGGGTTTGAATGCAAGTATGTGAGTGTACTTGAGCATGTGTGTACATATCTGTTAAGTCCAACTGAATGGGTTTCATATGTGGACATGAGTACACAATGTTTTATGCTCATTTCAGTGTATATTTGATCCTTGTGTATCAAGCTTTGTCGCTTATGAAAACCTCAGTTCCTTCTCCCATGATTAGTGACTGTACCTTCAATTGTTAGAAATCTGGAATTCCCTCACTGAACCTGTCTTCTTCCCCACGAATTTTCCTAAAGAAACTCTTAAAACTGAACTCTTTGACCAAGCTTTTCAGCAGCCGTCCTAATGTTTTCTCCTTTCGTTTGGTGTCAAGCTAAGCTTTATGTCTGAGAATATTCTGTGAAATAACTTGGGATAGATTTACTGTGTTCAAGGCACGTCATAAATGCTAGTTTTTTTCTCCCTGTATGTGTGTAAATGTGTGGATGTGAATGTTTTACCAAGTGTCAAATTGTTTCTGAGATTTCTTTGTTTGTGGCTGTGAGGATGTGAATCTAATATCTACCTGTGTGTATATATGGGCTATCTCTCTGTCCAACTGTCTGCCTGTCAATTTTCTTTGGGTTTAGCTGTGTATGCATGCGTCAGTATTTCAAAATTCATTTTCGGGATCTGGCAATTCACCAGCATTTATTGTTGTCCTAATTTTCCTTGAGAAAGTCGCGCGAAGCCACCCTCTTGAACAATTGCAGCCCATGTTATGCAGATTCCCCAAGTATTGTATGGGATGGTTTTCTCGGATTTTGACCCATTGACAATGAAGGATCCATGATACATGTCCAATTCAGGATGTTTTGTAACTCAGGAACAAACTTGGAGATGGTGATGATTCCACGCTCCTGCTGCCCTTATTCTTCCAGAGAAAGAGGTTGGGAGTTTGCAAGGTGCTGCCTAAGCAACTATGACAAGTTGTTGCAGTGCATCTACTGGGTGGTATACGCTACTGCAAATGTGCACTGGTGGCAGAGGAAGTGAATATTTCAGGTCATGGACACACCACCAATCAAGCAAATTGCTTTCTCCTGTATGAACATCTGTAAATGACACAACATGTTTTTTTCAGATTCAGTACTTTTTTCTCTTGTATTAATGTGTTTTTGCTGGTCCACAGTTCCTCAATGCACTCATCCTTCCACTCACAGTCAGCCTGAGGGTGATCAGACAGGTCTCCTTGACTGATTGTTATCAAGGTCTCAATGTGGTCCAGCTGTTAATTTTCACGGAGTTACAGCTTATATTACCCGTTTCACCAGTTGCTTCCAATACTGGCCCTTCAGCTTTCATTCAAAAGCTGTACCATTAGAAGTTAAAATGCAAGAGCCTGAGATTGCCTTGTTAACTCTCCCAGATTTCCACTATAACTGCAGGGAGAATGTATTGGATCCCACTGGGATCAGCCAAGGTCACAATTAGGTTGGGATCCTCCCCACCACCTTCCCTATTTTCTGAATTGTATTAAACAACACCACCACAAAGTTCTTACAGTGCAATCCAAGGGGGCAGAGAGGGACTGGACATATTCTACAGGTGGACTCCCCCCCAGACAGAGGCTGGAGACAATCTATGGGTTGAGTCCTACCTTCGCTACCTCTGAAGGAATCCAGCATAGGACAGGAGGCCAGCAAACCAAGTGGCACAAGTTAATTGAATTTTAGATTAACAGAAATGGACCTCAAGAGAAATGCAGGTGCAGAAACGAAAGTTTCATCTGGCTTTCAGTCAGAAGAGGTTCGTCATGAGAAGACTGAAAGAGGTGAAGTGTACAGATGGCAGGTAGGGATGCTTCTGTAATGGTACAGATGGCCATTGGCTCAATCCAAATGGTGCACCCTTCTGCTGATCAGCATAAAACATCAGCAAGGACATGGTTTTGGTGTTAGACCCAGGAGTGTGTCAGGTGGAATTGTGAGGAATCGCTCCTTTAAGAAAGGGTCTCATGCTGTTTCTCATTCTTACAGGTGATGTGTGGGATTATAGCAGGATTTTTACACTACTTGTTCCTGGCTGCGTTTGTTTGGATGTTTCTGCAGGGAATCCACCTCTTTCTCATGGTCAGAAACATCAGGAATTTAAGAGTTCCCCATTCAGGAAAAGTTGAGAAACTCATGTACCTTCTTGGCTATGGGGTCCCTGCAATAATTGTGTTCATTTCTGCTGCAGTGTATCACGATGGTTATGGCTCACCCAGGCAGTAAGTAATGGTTTCTCCTTTTCAAATCTTACAAATAAAATTATCACCATCCAGTTACAGCCGTTGTCAGGATTTAACCTTCTTTCTATTTGCTGCAGACCTGTTTTTGTCAATAGAAATAGCCTAATGTCCATGATTTATCCTGTTTAATTCCTGCCCTTGACTCTTCTCCATTCCTTTCCTTCTTCTCTCCACCACAGCCTCCTGTCTTCACCTTCACTTTTTGCTCTCCTCACCTGTTCTCATCTCTCTTCCTTTCATCTCTGTTTTCTCTTCTCATTCACTTCACATGGCCCCTGAGGCTCAGATGGCAACGCTGTCATATCTGAGGAGTAAGATTTTGCATTCAAGACCCATTCCACAGTTTCAACACAAAAATCTAGCGTTTCAATGCAGCACTGAGGGACAGCTGCACTGCAGAGATGCCATTCTTCAGATGAGACATGAAACCAAAGCCCCATTTAACTGCTTAGGTGGATATAGACGATCCTATGGGAAAGAACAGCAGTATCTTGATTGGTATTTATCCCTCAATCAACATCACAAGAAAGAGATTACCCCGGTCAGTAGTACAATGCTGTTTGTGGCACTTTGCACATTAGATGACGTATTTTCTACTTTACAACAGTGACGACACACCAAAAATATTTCATTACCGACAACGAGCTTTGAGACATTCAATGTGCCTTGTGTGCAAGTTAGTGGTTATATTATTCGTAAAGAGCTTGGGACTGATCTGTGACTGAATGATATGTGAATACATATCCTGAGGTGCCACATTCACTGATTCACTGTGGTCATGCACTGAGTAACAAAGTATCAATCTGTCAGTCCGCCAGCCAAAGGGAAAATGGTGAGAAATACACTCAATGAAACTCCAGCATTTTTGATTTGAAAGTATGACTATTTCTACGCGATGGGAACCAGAAGACATGGTCTCATTATATTTTTCCTCCAATGTTCAGCTTTCTTCCCGTGACTTACACCCCTTCCTCTCATCTTTACTCATGTTCTCCTCTCACTCTCCTCTCATTCATTTTCCTCTTTATCTATTCCCTCAGTTCTGTGTCTCTCTCTCTCCCCATTTCCCAGCTGGCAATATCAGGAATAGGCTACTGACTGATTTATCCTAACTCTAGGTCAGTAATTGCAGTTCCTCCCTCCGTCAACAACACTTGCCAGCATTGGATTCTGTTACTGTGCTCCACACCACTTCCCAATGTCACTGTTCAACTTTGTGTACAGGAAGGAAAGGATGCATTTCATAGAATGATAGAGTACTGAAGGGGACCATTCATCCCATCTTTCAAAGGGCTGTTCAATTAGTCCCACCCCTCAGCACCAAAACGCTGTGAAGTTTCTTTCCTTTTCAAGTATGTACATTGATTTCCTTTTGAAACTTACCATTCAATCTGCTCATGCCATCCTTTCAGAAAGTGCACTTCAGACCATCAACATTTGCAGTTGTATAATTCATTTTTTATCAAAAGGAATTTTGACACTTGTTAACCTCAGTCATGAACGAAGGATGGAAAGGTCTTTGGCCTATAAAAAGAGAATAGAAACCCAGAGTGTTGGCAGCAGATGTGGGGCAAGTGAAAAAGGGATGAAGTCCATGTCCTTGTGGTGGGGAAATGGCTAAATAGGCAGGCATGCTATTGACGAGAAGTGAGTGACCCAATTTTATACAAAATGTGACTGTCCCCAAAGGGTGGCTGGCCGGCCGGCATTAAGTCAATACAAGAGCAGTACACACTATGCAACATGGAAATAAACAGAAGACAGCATATTGAAAAAGACCTGGTCAGGGAACAGCAGCCAACAAGCATCATAGCTCACACATGGCCCTGAGTCTGTGTGCGGCATCATTTTGATTCAGTCACATCAAGGAATGGAACCCCGCTGTCGGGGGTTTTATGTTGTATGAAGCGGTTATGAAGGCTGGGAGTATATCCATTTGGGTTTAGCAGTCTAAGATCGTGGAGGGACTTGACAGAATGGATGCTGATAAGATGTTTGCCTTTAGTGGGAGACCAAAATTAGGTGGGGGGTGTCCAGTTTATAAAATAGGAGGCCTCTGAATTAAGGCAGCAATGAGGACAAACATCTTCTCTCAGAGGATTGTGAGTCTTTGGTTCTCTCTTCCCCAGACAGGAGTGGAGACAGGGTCATTGAATATTTTCAATGCAGGGGTAAATGGATTCTTGACACACAAGGGATTCAAAGATGACTGGAAGGGTCAAGTGAGAATGTGGAATCGAGGTCACAATCAGATCAACCATGATCTTGTTGAATGATGGAGCAGTCTCAATGCTTGCTTTTAACTCATTCATAAGTCATATTGTCACAAAGACATGTCATATTTAATAATTCAAAGAGAAATTAAATTGGAAGGATTGTGGAAAAATGTATTTATTCAAGTTTTATGGAAATACCCAATGTAGTTTCTTTAAATGGTGTTGTTGAAGGTCAATGTGTTCATTAGAGATTTCAAGGTTTCCGAGGAGTCACATGACTGGTGATAGAAGTGTGTTCTGATGGAGCCCCTGTGTGCTCGGGCTGGTTAAACAGTGACAGCTTTTGGTTAGAGGGCTTTGGAATCTGTAAGTAGTCAGAGGCAGGAATCTGCGAGGGAAGACTACCCCAGCCGATCTTTCCTATTTCTGAAAGAACTCTGTTGTTGAGTTCAAGGTGAAACTAATTTGTTCTCCTGAAAGAATGACTGGAAAACAAATTCTCAAGATTGTGTTTCTTAGGCAAGCTACATCTGAGCAACTCCAGAAACAATTATCTGTGATTGATAACCTGACCACACATGCCACAACATCGGAGCGACAAACATCGGGACATCTTACACTGCCCATTTTTTTAAATAAATAAACCATCTGCCAAATGTTTTTTCTTTTCAGAAAGCCAATTGCTGCAGAGAAATCTCGGGTTTTTTTTGTTCTTTTCAGGAATATGTGTGTTTTGGGACTATTGATACACATAAACATTATACATCTATACTACCAGCTGCATATGTTCACTACTCACTGCATCTTCATTGAATCCATTTGTAATATTTTGACAAATTTGATAGTAAACCAACAATGATGTTTATAAAGAAACCTGGTTGAGAGACTTTGTTATTTAAAACCCGATATGGACAAGATATTTAGCTGGCCATTTTCATTCAATATTGTGAGCCATCGAGCAGTGAGGTGAGAACAACAGTGCATCCTTCCAGCCTTGGTTTTATAGCAGATGGAGAGACAGAGAGAGAGAGACAATCCTATCTGATTTACTGAAGCCCTATAGGGGTGAAACTGCCATCCTTAACTGGTCTTGCCTACATGTGAATCAAGACCCACGGCAAAGTGGTTGGCATTTAGCTGTCCTCTGGATAAGTAGGGATTGGCAGTAAATGTTGGCCTAGCCAGGGATGCCCACAATCTGTGAATGAATATTTTCATTTTGATTGAGGAGCACTGGAAAAAATATTTCTGCTCTTCATCAAAACAGTGTGTGGAATCTTTTGCAGTAGCATACATGGAGAGTACAGTCAACATCTCATCAGAAAGACATATGAATATTTCAAAAGCCTCATACAGCCCAACACAAACAGTAAGGAAGAGTCAGGGGAAGGGTGTCCCCAGGTAGAATTCAGGACCCATCGCCTGTTAATCACCACATTTCTTGAGGAATGAATAAATTCTGAAATATTTTTACCAACAAACACAAAGAACATTATCATCCAATCAGTACATGGGTTATAAAAATATTTTTTGCACTCTAAATAGCTCATGCTTCATGGGAGCTATTCTCTTGTTGATACTCACTGTTCCGAATGATTTACTTTCTTCTCTTAACTTCCAGCTGCTGGATCTCCACAGACAAAGGATTCATCTGGAGTTTCCTGGGACCTGTGTGTCTGATCATTCTGGTAACTTTCAAACTAATCATATCAAATCTCTCATGTTTTATTTCTATCTGATTGCATCAACTGATTCTGTTTAAACTGTGCAGTAAACCACTTTTTAATTTACTTAACCTCAGTAACAGATTCAAGATCAGCTTCTTCCCCACTGTGATCAGAATTACAAACCGACCTCTCAAATATTAGAATTTATCCTTCTCTCGTAGCCTTCTCTGTAGCTCTAATACTCTATTCTGTATTCTGTTATATTACCCTGATATACTTACATAAGATATGATTTGTCTGGACAGCACACTAAACAATACTTTTCACTGTATCTTGGGACATGTGACAGTAATAAATCAAATCAAATCAAACCATCACGAGCAGTAATTATCAATTTGTCACTTATTTATATCCCATAGCTTCCCATAACAGACTGTTTTTGCACTTTGTCTCTTACTAATACTCTCTCTCTCCCTGAAATTGCTCCACAAACTGTCGGTATCCCATCACCAAATCATCCTTTATTTACACGTACATAGTACATTACATTGCCCCAGCTAGCACAGAGCCAGATCCTAGTGTGAGCAGAACCCCTGGCACTCCCGTTTGTATCTGTCAGCTAGAACTCCCTGATTGGACCAGGTTAACAGCCCAATCAGGGAACTCATATTCTACGAGATCCACTTGGCTGACATCATTCCAATCACTCCCCTCCCACTCCCTCTGTAATGTTTCTGGGACAGAAACAGCTCTACATTCAGCCAAAGACGTTTAGAATTAGAACTGCAGAAGCTATTGAAGATGGATCCTTTCTTACTATTCCATGCAGACTCGCTCTGATGTAACACATCTGTACGGTAGCCCGAGGTGGTTAAATGCACAATGTAATTTTCAGTATACTACACTCTCTCCTGCAGTCTGATTTGCACAGTGTATCTTCCATGTCCTCAAGGCTCCATATCGTCTCTTCCCCAAAGCCTCTCTGTCAAAATGTCTTCACCACATGACCACTCCATCCATAGCCACTCACTCCCAGAACCTTTACTTCCCTTCTCCATTGTCTGTCTCCCCAGAATCAGTTACTTCAGAGCAGGCAGGGAAAATCCTCGTAAAAAAATGTTAGCAGGGAGAACAGTGTGAAATTTCACCATTCCAGCTGTGAACATCACTTGGCAAATCACACAAATTTAAGAATTAAAAAGACCTAGTTCCAGATATTTTCCAACAACAATTTGTTTACATTCATTCAACATATTTTGAAATCTTCCAACAGATCAACACGGCTCTGTACTTCACAATACTCTTGACATTGAAAAGAGAGATTTCCAAGCGGGACACTCAAGTGTCTAAACTTCAGGATACAAGGTAAGGTACTATTATCTCGAACTTTACGCAAATATTGTTGAAATTTACAGGAACATGTAAAGATGGGTAAATTACATAGAATGTAAGAACTAGGAGCAGGAAAGGGCAATTCAGCCCTTCAAAACTTCTCCAATGTTGAACAATTAAAAATCTGTCTATCTCCTCCTTAAGTGTATTCAGAGTCCCAGCATCCACCTCACTCTGATATAGTGCACTGTTACGGGGAACGATTAGAGGCATAGGACAAAATGGATTGCCAGTTCAAAGAACCAACACAGACTAAAATATTTAAATGGCCTCATTCCATAAAGGTTTCATTGGATACATTCTTAAAAGTCAGCATTATTTCAAGGAATTGTTTTCTGACATCAATGCACCACATGTACAATATTAAAACAATTATTGAACATTAAAAATTTTTAATTCTGCTTGAAATCTTTTCATGTGACTACTGTAAAACAAAGTTATCACAACATACAATATCTCATTCATTATTTTCTGTAACTGATGTACTGCTGGTTATTACCAAATACACATGCATTAGAGAGGGGATGCTCTTGGAGCTTCCTTATCCCATGATTTGCTTCCACATCCACAAACATTCATAACTGCAGAGCTGCAGAGCTTTGATCTGATCTTTTGGTGCCATGGCTACTTCCATTCTCACTGATCTTTTTCTGTCTCTCGTGCAGGATGCTGACCTTTAAAGCCATTGCTCAGGTGTTTATCCTGGGCTGCACTTGGATTTTTGGTTTGTTTCAGTTACAGGAAGAGCCCGGTGTAATGACCTATTTATTCACCATCATTAACAGTTTCCAAGGCACATTCATCTTCATTCTCCTCTGCATATTAAATCCCAAGGTAAACAGTGCTGTGGTCACAGAGTGACTGTCTTAAGCCAATCAGGTAACCTCTTATGAAAGTTTTGATCTGATCCTTTTTTCCGATGAGGTGTTAAAACAGAGACTCCCTTGGTCTCCTGTGGTGGACATAAAAGATCCCATGTTTCTCAAGCAAAGAAGAGCTGGCCAATCTTTATCTCTAAACCAACATGATAAGAACAGATCACCTGGACAGAATCATATTACAGTTTGTGGGCGCTTGCTATGCGCACACCATATTTCCTGAATTCCAACAGTGACCAGACATCATAATTACACCATAACACAAGCACATTGGATGCTCCTGAAATCATGAAAGGTACTATAACAATACAAGTATTTCTACATTTCATGCAGATGTTAACATTTGTTTTGGAAACCTCCAGTATTTCACAGAGGAGCCCCGTAAAAGCACAGCAAGTGTAGTTCACTGAAGTAAATATTGTTCATACGAATTTGACCTGCATTATATGAAGAAAGATGTATGTTTTTACTGTGATTTCCACAACTTTAGGCAAAAACATTTTATGTAATTTATTTGCAATTTTTAGAAGTTTATTTATCCAATGGCAGAATTGCTGTCAAGTACAGTGTTTGTTGCCCGTATCTAATTGTCCTTCAGTTGTGTACCCATTGCAGGGGGCAGTTAGAAGTTGACCACATTTTTTGGTTCTGGAGCCACATGCAGGCCGGAGAGGGTAGGATGACAGATTTCCTTTTCTAAAGGGTGTTAGTAAACCCAATGACGAGGTAATCATGTTACTGAGGCTAGCTTTCAATTCCTTATTTATTCATTGAATTCAAATTCAACCAGTTACCACAATGGGATTTGAACCAATTCCCCACAGTATTAGAATGGGACTCAGAATTACGAATGATCTTACTGTCTCTGCATAAGCTGCTTTGTTCCTTTTGGCCTCAGGATCCTGACACTCGGTTCAAACAAGGTTCTACATTCCATACCCTGTCAGGAATAGACACCCAACACCACTTTTGTAAAATTGGTCAATTAATTACCAGAAGGTTTGCTCACCTGCCAATTAGTTGAATCCACCACCCAGATGGATCAGCCACAGGGTTACGGAGATAGTAGATGGAATGCTCTTTGGAGGATTGGTATAGACTCCATGGGCCGAATGGCCTTCTTCTGCACTGAGGGATTCTATGATTTTATGAATTGAGGACAGAGCCCATTTCTCAATGCTGCACGGTCAATGGAAAGCCTTCCAATGCGGACAGGGTCACAGTCTGCCAATAAAGGTAAGAAACAGAGAGAGGGCACTACAAGACCAAGGTGGTTGCTCAATACGTTTAAGGCAGTTGAAATTCTGATGTGTACTGCAGATATGCGAAGGTCAGAAATTCACTAAAATTCAAGTTGATTGCATTTAGTTAGATAGCACTGGATCACTAACATCCCACTGCATTGTGTCCAAAGGTGAGAGCCGCTTATTGTAATTACTTCGCCAGGATGTATAAGGCAATGGACACAGTGGCCTCAGAGGAGGATAAAGCCAACACAATGACGGTCTTATCGGTAAGTACGCCTTGACTAACATCAATCAGCCTGTGAAATGTAACCACTGACCCCTGATAGGTCACTCTACTGTTAGGATATGAGATTTAATCGATGATAGGCCAGAAACTGGATGATTCAATTTCTATTGTACCAACAATGAGACAGCACAGTGGGCTGGTTCTGCAAGAAGCCCCGAGATTCTATGTCCGAGAATCCAGAGCCAGATAAGTATAGGAGGTGTTGCGCAGATGAAGGACATTGAGGCCGGGGAGGGGGAGGAGGTGTGGGGGTGGTGTTGGGAACTGGGGGCCCTGAAGAAGAAATGGGGAAGTAGGGAACAGACCTATCTAGGGGAGGCAAACCGTGTAGGTGGGTGGTGCACAAGTTGGAGAGGGGGGTGTCATGTGTACCTGAACACCTCCCACCAGCCTGAAAATTGAGACAATGGGGAAAACCGGCTTTCAGGTAATTAATTGCCCACTTAAGGGTCTCACCTGGCCGAAGCACTGTCCAGCCTCAGTCTCACCCACCCCACTGTAAAACTGCAGACAGGTCAGCGTAGAAGAGAGCGTGGGGGAAGGCCAGCCATGGGATTTTCACAGCCTGCATAGAAACACACTGACGGGAGAGCATAAAGTTCAGTCCATTGAGACAACAGTCACAGCTCAACTTAGGCAATTAAACAGCACCAAAATATGGCAGATGCCCATTAACAAGGCACCCATCATTCATAAATATGTTACACGAAATCATACACACAGTCAGTAAACTTTCAGCCTGCTGCTGATCGTCCTTTGTTTGCTTCCCAAGTTACCTGACTTAAGCACTGAACTGTATTTAGCAACAACTTTTACAGCTTTCTTTTCAAAGTGAACCAGATGTTTCATCGACAAGATCAAATTTCACCTTAAGAAAAAATTGTTTAATGAAGTGTACAATTCTTCATATAAGCTACAATAACAGAGATTCCCCTGACAGTGTCTTTCTGTTGAAATTTCCTGTATTCCTCATGAATGTGACAGAAGACTTCGAGGATGTTTATGACAGAATATCATATCAGCTTTCCTTCTGGGTTGCACAAACATTTTATAATCACAGGAAAATTAAACAATCCAAGAACCTTAAATTACTGTCATTGTTCAAACTGTTGTTTAGAGAATTAAAGAAAGAATTTATATGGTGGAGCCTGTCGAAAAAACATCCAGTTTCTTTGCATGTCAAGGAAGGGAAATTACAAAGTCATGCATCCACATCAGTGTGCATCATTCTCTCACAGTTTTCATACCCACTTTGGCCCAGCTGAATTGAAACATGTTCAGTCATTAACAATCCCTTTCCTTCACGTTGACAGATAATGCTGCTGAGCATCTTCATTTGTAAAAAATCCTATTCAAAGTTATAACTGGGCATCAAATTATAAGATAGCTTTGATATAGCTGTTTATTTGTTTGCAACAAATTTCATGAGTTTTACCTCGTTTGTTAAACAATCCAGAATCTCAACAGACAGGATCGGCAAAGATAAAATGAATCTACAGCAATTAGGAGGTTTCTTTTCATCCATAAAATCCTTTCAGCCTTTACAAATACGGGCAGGTTAAATTTGGTCAGTTATCCTGGGCATCTGCACATAAAACATACAGTATTTCTTTTCATCCAGTGATGCTTGTGGGTTGGATAGCTTTGCATTTCTCAACTACAAATTTTGATTAGAAGTCTGATTAAAGTCAGGTCAGGTCAGAGCCAGGAATTTCTGCAGCTAGTATCTCATCTCCTGTCTCCTCAAAGCTGAGCCACCACAAGGTATAAGGTACAAGGATTAAGTCAAGAATTTGATGGAAAACTCTCTGTTTGCCTGAATTTGTGCCGCTCCAACATTACTTCAGAAGCTCGGCACCATCCAAGGCAAAGCAGCCCACCTCATCTGTTTCCCAAACATTACCTTAAGCACCTATTCCATCCCCCAACAATGAACAGAAGCAGCAATGTGTTCTATCTATAAGATACATTGCAGAAACCCACCACAGTTCCTTTGAAAGCATTTCGCAAATTGTTGACCTCCACCACCTAGAATCACAAGGAAATGGATGTGTGGGAACATTGACACATGTCAGGTGCTGACCAGTGGTTCGTGCCATTTTTTTGAGTTGCCTGCCCACAGATAAAAGACAGGTTTCACAGCCAGTACTATTTTAAAACTGCTATTACCTTGTGTATTTAACTGGATTCACGGTGATTCAGATTTGAAAGCTGTCTACATTTGTGAACTTTGACGTGTTGCAATGTAGGTCTCCACCAGGATTGGTTACTCCATGCGCCTGTCTTCCTTCTCTGCTGTGCTCTCTTCTGACCAGTTCCTGTGTCCTTCCGTGTGCTTCGTGGATCAGAGTTAACTTACTGAGCAGAATCATAAGAATCTATTTTTATCATTATGTTGCTGTTGGTAGTGAGGAGTCTTTCAATACCTAATTGTTACAGGAACGGACTGTCCAAATGTTCAGTCATGAGATTATTTTAATGAGATGAAGACAGACAAGTTTATTATGTTTTCAGGTAACAGCAGCATTAACCTCATACAGCGATTTAGAATATAACATGGGCTATAAACTTCCTGCATTATCACTGAACAGCGAGTGTGTGATTTCTTCTCCACTTGCAGATTCTAGGTTTTGGATTCTTCTTCTCTGGTTCTATCTCTTGTTTGTTCTCATTCTGTTTTCAAGATTTCCCACCCACAGGAATTCTATTAGAAGGCCATCGTTTTATTATTGCTTTAATCCAATTAACTCTTTCCCCTCAAGGTTATGATGACCTTGACCTGATCAGGTTTTTTTTGACCAACCAGGAATTGTTTATGGCACTGGAATTAACTGAAGTATTTACATAGCGATGTATCTCCAGGATTTTACATCCCGTGGTTTCTTACCTCATGTGGGGGGAAGAGAGAGAGAGACACACACACACGCATCTTGATTCCATTCTTAAACACAGACAGGCTTTAAGATCTCAGCAGTAATATTGCAAGTTGAAATAGTTTCACATCAGCTCACTGCTTTAGCACCATTCTATGCTGCATCCAAGATCGTTAGCTTCCGCCTCCTCCACACAAGCCGTACTACCGAGACAAATAAGTTAAATATATGTTTTTACATATAATAATTAGATACTAAAACTAATATATATCTACTCATAATAATACGGTCACATTTTAACAATTACTATTCTGGTTAATAACCTAATAATCTGATTTTGCAGATCTCAAAGGACTGATGAAACTTCATTTCCCTCACTGGCTGAGACAGATGAAAGCGTTAATGCCATCATCGTCTCTGACACAGTGATCAAGGAACCACCCAACACTGAAATGCTTAGCAGTTACTGAGGAACCACGCCATTCAATTAAACAAGTCTGTGTTGGTGTTTACCCTCTGTGAGAGCAAATTGTTCTATACACATTTATCCATTTTTCACTGATGTCCTTTCAACTCCAATCCCCTCAGCCACTTATTGAACTGAATCTTGAATATTGGTGCAGTGTCCAGCTCAAGCACAGTCTTGTTAGTGAATCCCAGTCTCACAAACTGAAGAGGTTTTTCCTGCATGCTGACTCAAATAGAAAAGCATAGTGGTGCTGTACTCAACAAATAATCCAAAGGCCCAGGCTGATGTTCTGGGGACTTTCTGTGAGAAATATCAAAATAATGCTTTGTTTGAGAAAAGCTTCCTCATTTCTGTCGTTAATGAATAAGCTTAAATTCACAACACTCATGCATTTGACACCATCTGAGACAAAGCAACCCACTTGATTGGCACCCTAACCATAAACTTCAACATTCATTCCCCCACTGATGCATAGTGGCAGCAGTGAACGCTATCTACAAGATGTTCTGTGAGTAATTTACCAAGGCTCCTCCAAAGGCCCCTTCTGAACACTGTCTACATTAAAGGCAGCAGCTACAAGGGAACACCACCACCTCCACATTTCCCTCCAAGCTACTCACCACCCTGACTTGAAAATATATCAATGCTCCTTCACTGTCACTGGGGCAAAACCCTGGAACTGCATCCCTAACAGTACTGTGGGTGTACCAACATCAGATGGGCTGCAGTGGTTGAAGAAGTCAGCTCACTGCCAGGTTCTCAAGGGCACTGAGGAAGGGATGGCAAATTCTCATTCGGCATGAAATGCTAACATCCAAGAATGAATAAAAACAATACAAGAGTGCTTTACAGTCGATGAAATGTCACTTTTGTAAAATAGGAAAGCAAGGCAGACAATTTGCGCACAGCAAGAGCCCACAAACATCAAAATCGAATTGGTCAGGAATGTCCAGGAACTCCCCACCTATGTCCGTGACAACTTGGTCCAGGAACTCCCTACCTATGTCCGTGACAACTTGGTCCAGGAACTCCCTACCTATGTCCGTGACAACCCAAAATCCACAAACCTGAATGCCCTGGTCGACCCATTGTCTCTGCCTGCTCCTGCCCCACCGAACTGATCTCCAACTATCGAGACTCCATTTTCTCCCCCTTGGTCCAGGAACTCCCTACCTATGTCCGTGACAAACCACCCACGCCCTCCACCTCCTCCAGAACTTCCAATTCCCCGGTCC
>NC_063369.1:13165789-13179677 GCF_021869965.1 Rhincodon typus
TCAGCAGGTCTGGCAGCATCTGTGAGGAGAAATCAGAGTTAACGTTTTGGGTCCGATGACCCTTCCTCAGAACTGAAGAAGTTCTGCTCATCTCTCTAAGTTCTGAGGAAGGGTCACCGGTCCCGGAACATTAATTCTGATTTCTCCTCACAGATGCTGCCAGACCCGCTGAGCTTTTCCAGCCACTTCTGTGTTTGTTTGTGCTTTCCTCCGCTAGGTGAGAATGACAGGCTTAATTCCATATAAATACTGTGTGTCTTGGTTTAATCTTAATTTCCCATCGTGTTTGTAAAGATCAGTGGAAGACATAAGCCTTGCCTTATGATCTTCAAAATCTTAAATTTCTCATGACTTCCCCCTGCACAAAATATCCCACTTCAGTTCCAGAATGATTAATCACCCAATCACAATTAAACAAAGAAGCCATACTGAAGGAATTAAGAGAGGGGGAAAAGTACAAAGGAGATGTGCGAGGCACGTTTTTTTACACAGAGGGTAGTAGGTGCCTGGAACACCCTGTTCAGGGAAGGTATTAGAAGTAGGGGAGGCAATGGCCTCGTAGTATTATCACCAGCCTATTCATCCAGAAACACAACTAATGTTCTGGGGGACCTGGGTTGAGGTCCTGTGATGACAGATGGTGGAATTTGAATTCAGTTTACATAATAAAATTTCAGAACGCCTAATAATGACCGTGAATCAATTGCCAATTGTTGGCAAAAGCTCATCTGGTTCACTAATGTCCTTTAGGGAAGGGAACTGCCATCCTTACCTGGTCTGGCCTACATGTGACTCCAGACCCAAAGCAACGTGTTTGTCTCTTAACTGCCCTCTGGGCAATAAATGCCTAGCCAAAGATGTGAGTGAATTAAGAAAACATACACAATAGTAACAATTAAAGGCATTTAGTTAGACATATCAATAGATAGGGAATAGAGGGATATGGCCCATGTGAAGGCAGGTGGGATTATTTTAGAAAGGCAACATGGTTGGCTCAGTTATGGTGGGTCAAAAGTCCTGTTCCTATGCTGGACTGTTCTACGTTTTATTATATAGATATAGCTCTTAGGGCTGAAGGTATCAAAACGTATGGGGTGAAAGTGGGAACAGGGGACTGAGTTGGAAGATCAGCCATGATCATGTTGAATGGAAGGGCTGAATGGCCTACTCTTTGTTGCTGTTTTCCATATTTCAACGAGAGGTTTGATTGCTATAGTCAGTGACCATGTGCCAGTGATAGTTCCCTTACCGTTCCTTCCACAGTGTCCATCCCTGTTTGTTTCTCCAGGAGCACAGCGAGTAGGGATAGCTGAACATCGCTCCACAAGAGTGCAGAGGAACAACGCTGGAAACAAGGAGAGAGAGAGAGAGCTTCTGTTAGAACATAACACTTGAACCATCCTTGATGCGAAGGTTAACTTTGCACCGGGGAAGACTTGAGTTGGCTCATACAGCCCATGACATATTGCAACTGCTCATCAATTGAAGCATATTAGAGCTGCAGGGTATTTCCCACATGGGGAGCTCCTTCGGCCCTATTCCAACTCCTATCTCACCCTGGCACGGCAGCTGCTAAATTCTATCACCACAGATCAGAGTCCCTGCATCCCTCATGAGTGAGATTGCCAAATTGGATGTTGCCCCGGTACTGGACCTGGATTCTTTTGCCTGGAAGAGACTGAGGGATTGGGTCCTTAATGGGTTTTTGACGAGGGCGGACATAGAGAAAGTGTTCCCATTTCTGAGGAAGTCTAAAATGAGGGCCGATGATGATAAAGACTGACAAATCCAATAAGGGCTTCAAGAGGAACTGCTTTGAGTGTGATTTGAACGTGGGTGTTCTACTACCATTTGAGTTAGTGGACGTGAATAGTCTGGGGGTATTTACTGGGAATCTCAGAATGTTCATAAGGGGGATGGGAATGGAAGAATGTGTTGATAACGTGAGGTGAATGAAAGTTAGGGAAACATCCGGTTTCACTGATAATTCCATTGGAAGAAACTTTCATGACTGTCAGAACTTCTGAGGAAGGTTCTGAGGAAGGGTAATCGGACCTGAAACGTTAACTCTGTTTTTCCCTTCACAGATGTTGCCAGACCTGCTGAGCTTTTCCAGCAACTTTGTTTTTGTTCCTGATTTACAGCATCCCTCCTTAATGGCATTGTGGGTCAACCCACAGCAGTTCAAAAAGGCAGCTTACCACCACTTTCTCAAGGGCAGCTAGGGATGGGCAAGAAATGCTGGCCGAGCCAGCCCACAAATGAATAAATTTTTAAAAATCCGTAGTTCTTTTGTTTTTTTCCGGTAAGTCGATCACTAGTTGCCTATAAGAAGGCGGGAACTCGTTCGGTTCCTTTGTGGAAATCCAAGATTTTGATTCAGTGGCAGTAAAGATATGGTCAATATGTGCTTTGTGACTGGGAAGAGATGGCTTTTCTCTACAGCACCTGTCCTTGTCCTGCTGGATGATGGAGGTCACAGGTTTGTAGTAGACATCCTGTTGGTTAGTTTATATTGTGCTCTGACTGTGGTGAACGTAAATCACACTTCAGAAAGGTTTCTGCTAGATGCATATGACTGATCACCCTTCGGTGTTTTGTGGTGGATGAATGTGCTTGGAGCTGCTGCAGATCTAAGCTGTACCAGTTGCACCAATGAGAAACCGTACTCAGCTCATTTTCGCATTCCAAACTGATTTCCGACACTTTATCAATAGTGCGTCCTAGTCCCAATCCTAAGCAATGAACAGGTACTGATCATAAGATTCACGTTGAATCCCTACAGTGCTGAAGGAGGCCATTCAGCTCATTGAGTCACCAAAGAGCATCCTACCCAGACCCAGACCCAGACGTCCACCTTATTTCTGTAACCCTGCATTTCCCATGGCAAATTCACACATCCCTGGGCACCATGTGCAATTTGGCATGGCCAATCCACCCTAACCTACTTATCTTTCGGACTGCGGGAGGAAACTGGAGCACCCGGAGGAAACCCACACAGACACGGGGAGACATGCAAACTCCACACAGACAGTCGCTTGAGGGTGGAATCGAACCTGGGTCCCTGGCGCTGTGAGGCAGCAGTGCTAACCACTGAGCCATGGTGCCGCCCAAACAGAAGGTGTTTGGATAAATTCTTCTGATTGTATGAAAATAACAGTATGCATTTATATAGTGCCTTTAATGTTGTATGATTTGCTCCAGAGAAGCAATATTGCACAAGTGTTGATGCTGAGACACATAAGGAGATTTTAAGGTGGAGGTCAGTAATAGAGGGGCGTTTCGTGTATTCTAGGCAGACGGTTAGCTCAGTTGGTTGGCTTGTGATGCAGAGTGACACCAACAGTGTGGGTTCAAGCCCCACACCAGCTGAGGTTATTGCGAAGGACTCTCCTTCTCAACCTCTGCCCTCGCTTCAGGTGTGGTGACCCTCAGGTTAAACCACTGCCAGCCTTCTCTCTCTATCTTTAACGAGAAAGCAGCGCTATGGCCTGGTAGGATTATGACAACTCTACCCTTCAGACAGACTGTTAATCAGGAAGGCAATCGAGGGTTATTCGGGAAAAAGGCAGGGAAAGTGGATTATCAGATCAGCCATGATCTCATTGAAGGGCTGACTGGCCTTGCTTGTGACCATGGAACAGTAATGTACATGTCATGGTGTAACTTTGATATCAGCAGTCACACACAACAGACTGTGAACAAAGGATGGAACAGTGTGCCTCCAGAAGAGATGGACTTGTGAAGAACAGTACGCTATGCAATCGTGTGTATCAACAACTCATCGATAAGGGGAAAGCATTACACACACAAACTACTGGAGGTGTAGCCATCCCTCCAGTGTGCAGAATAGAAACCTGAGCCACCAGTTCAAGGCAGGCTCACCAAAGCCTGATCACAAGCGGAGATTATAAGGAACTCCGTAAAAGGAAGGGGAGAGCAAAGCAGTGGGGATTAAGAAATAATCTCTTGAGTTTAGATCCCAGTCAGTCTGTCCGGTTGCCAATGATGAAAACTGGCAACTCCCGAGAGGTCAGAATTAGTGAGTGATGTCGCTGTGGTGGAGGGTTGTAGGGTTGGAGGACGGATGGCTGAACCCAGAGATTTAGCAAGCTTTGCTGTAGGCCTTGTAGTTCACTGCTAAAGGAATTGGATAACTGCTTGAAAAAATGAAGAAAAAAAGTGAATCAGAAAAGGATGGTAGAAATGCACTTAGACGAGTAGAGTCACAGAGTCATATAGCACAGAAACAGACCCTTTGGTCCAACCAGTCCATGCTGACCACAATCCGAAACGAAACTAATCCTCCCTGCCTGCGCTTGGCCCATATCCTTCCAAACCTCACCTATTCATGTACATATCCAAATGTCTTTTAAATGGTTAACTGTACCCACATCCACCACTTTCTCTGGAAGTTCATTCCACACACGAACCATCCCCTGTGTGAACAAAATTGCTCCTCATGTCCTTTTTAAAATCTTTCTCCTCTCACCTTAAAAATATGACTCCTACTGTTGAAATTCCCCAGCCTCGGAAAAAGACACCTGCTATTTACTTATCTATACCCCTCATGATATTATAAATCTCCGTAAGGTCCAGTGAAAAAAGCCCCAGCTTATCTAGCCTCTCTTTATAACTCAAACCGTCCATTCCCGGCTACATCCTGTAAATCTTTTCCAGACACTCTCTAGATTAGTAATATCCATCCTATAACAGGGAGACTAGAACTGGATACAGTACTCCAGAAGAGGCCTCACCAATGCCCTATACAACCTCAACACGATGTTCGAACTTACATATATATCTTAAATTGAGACAAAGGACCAGAGTTGGTAGATATTAGTAAGTTATGCCCTAATGTTTCATTGTTTTCAAGTCTATTCAGACATATTTATTTTGCTCAGGGAGCCCAGGTTGCCATGGCAATGTACACTTGATCATGTATGTTGTAACCAGGAGCTATGGATGGTAGAGGCTCCATTACGTAACTGACAAGGAATCTCTTCTGCTTTTATAGTCCACTAGCGGAGTATGTTGGAAGGATTTGAAAGTTGACACTCACTCAATCTTGGCCATATTATGGAAGCACCTTCCTTGGTGATGAAGTCCCAGTGTGGGATTTGAACACGGGGAAATGGTGCTACAGTCAAGTCAAGATACCATAGTCTTACCAGACCATAGGGCTGCACTCTCATTAGAGAGAGGTGGCCGGTGGTGGATTAACCTAAGGGTTATCACACCTCAGGCGAGGGGTGAGATAGAGAAGGAGAGTCCTTCATGGTAACCTCAGCTGACGTGCTACAAGACTTCCTGCATTCAGATACAGTTGGTTCTGCTATAACGCATGTTCTGTCAGCGCGAATTGGCTGTAACGTGACTGACGAATGGGGGAAACGCTATTTCTAAAACGCGAACTTATGTTGGCTATAACGCGATTCCATCGGTGTGTGGAGGAGTAGGCGTCGACATCACATGATCGTCTCACGGTCTTCGCCCTGAATATGTACAATGTTAGTGCCGAGAGAGAGAGCGTCCGTACTGGCATCATGTGATCGTTTCTCGTGCTTTGTCGTGAAGTGCTTTCTGTGAGAGGTACAGTACAACCTCCTCCCCCATCTAGTCGTCTTGACATTTTTTCAAGGCAATGTGTTAAATTTACTTTTATTTCATTATTAGTTATGAATTAAACGTTTATTCAAATTGTGCTATCCTTTGTGTTTGGCTTTCGAGTGATTTTTGAACGATTTTGAGTGATTTCTTTTGGTGGTCAGCCACTTCTTCCCATCGGCCCATTATTTCTATAGCACGATTTTCTATAGTGTGATGCTGCAGAGGAACGGAACTATCGCAGTATAGCAGAACCGACTGTATAAGATCGTTGCTTGCACTATGCTTTGAAGGCGATTGTATTACACAAGCATTTCAGAGAGTTGGCTCTGTTTAGGTATGCAGTTGCTGTGCCTTTAGGTCAGTATACGCAAGGCAGTCACAGTTCTGCCAGTCAATACACCAGAAATAGCTCTGCCAGTGTACCAGAAACTATCTGTGCAGAATGGGTGGTTGTGATTGTATCAGGTCTCTCTCTCAACGCAGTGTCCAGAGAAGGATTGATCAAAAGTGCTAAGCATTCAGAAAGTGTTGAATCAGAATTGTTTTGAAGATCAGAAATGCAATACTTAAATACAAATATCTCAAGATCAGAAGAAAATTGTTCAGGGGAAGCAGTGATCATGTTATTGTCATTGGGCTAATAATCCAGAACCCCGCGCTAATGGGGCCATGGGTTTGAATCCTACGCTTGGCAGAAATTTAAATTCAATAAATAAAAAGCTAGTCTTGTGATAATCAAAGTAAAAACCCATCTGGTTCACTCATGTCCTCTAAGGAAGGGAAATCTGCTGTCCTTGCCCGGTCTGCTCTACGCGTGACTCCAGACCCACGTCAATGTTAACTACTCTCTGGGAAATTGGTATCATAGGGTCATGGAGTTGTGTAGCGTGGAAACTGACCCTTCTGTCCAACTCGCCCATGCCTACCAGATATCCTATATAAATCGAACCCCATTTGCCAGCAATAAACCAAGAAAAAGTTAAGACTAATGCATCAACAGTAATTTATATTAGAGTTAGAATTAGAACCAGAGTTAGAATAAGAATGAGGTTTTATTGTCACATGTACTCAAGTTTAGGAGTACAGAGAAAAGTGTACAAAGTGGCCATTTCTGACACCATCTTAGGCACAAAGATATCGAGGTACAAAATTTTAGGTAAAAATTGGAAAAATAAAGAAATGAAGGTAAATGTTCAGCATTATAGTCGTAAAGTTCTAAAGCAGGGAGTCCGTCCTGGGTTTCACCTCGAGGTATGAGTCTGTTTGAGGTAAGTAGAGAGAAACAAAAGAAAAATAAAACATGAAAAGAAAGAAAGAAAACAAGAAATGGACAGAGCAGATGAACTCCATATGAGGAACCCTACTCTGCTGCCATCTGGAAGGGGTCAGATTAGATTAGCTCTTTGATAGTTGGAGATGAGAGGGACTCTTAATCCAAAGTGCATGTGTTTATTAACATGCAACGATACAACCTGCTAATTCTTACAGGAATATGTAGGGCTCAGCTTCAAATTCCCTGGGCAATTTCTGGAAGGCACTGCCTCGAAATGTAGCAAAGGAAAATTCGATTGAGTCATTAAAGAGGGGCACCGGATGGTCACTTGAATAGAAACAAGGTGCAAGATTACAGGGAAAAGGTCAGAGACTGGCACTAAGTCATGACATTCGTTCAGAGAGACAGTACAAGCACAACGTGTTAAATAGCCTCCTCCTGCACCAAAACGATACTAGGATTTAATATTTTTACTGATGTTGCTGCCAAACTTATTTTCGCTTGGAGCCAGTTACCTAATACCTTCTACAATTTGAGCTATTGTACGAGAACAACAGGAGAAAAATATAAAACAGGGAGGGTGACCCGGCAGTATGAGGTGTGCCCTCATTCATCCTAATCCCTGGGGATGGGGTGGGAGAATGTGCTCCATTGTTGGAGTGAGCCGAGGACCAAGGGAAGAAAGATGCTCGCACTCTGGGCATCTGTGTGTTGATCTGCTCCTGAGTTTATCTCGCTCCACTAGGCCTCATCACAACAACAGAAAAGCAGCGAAGGCTGTGGCTCAGTGATAAACTGGTAAAGATGGTGGACGAGGAGAGGCACAAGAGGGGAAGAGAATTTGCAGGGCCGACACTGACCGGGAGCGCAGAGGCTGGGCATGGGGCAGTAGGAGAGAGATTTTGTGAGAGTGAGAGTCGGGAGGGGAAGAGTGTTCGGAGGAGAGATAGGGTGATCCATCCCAAACTTGCAGTGAGATCCAACAAAATCTCCAATTGTATATTGTCTAATTTAACCAAATATGTGTATTTTCTCAGCAGTTTTGCTACTTTTCTCACATCCTCCTGCTATTAAAAATCTGACACTTGTACCTGCAATCAAATTGTTTTCTTTTGATTTTATCGTTGTTGATTTTTCCTCACAGCATCGACATTCTAATGCTCATGATTGGAACTGGGAGCTATCTAAATAGAATGGGGTGGATGAACCCTCTAGATTGCCCTTCAAATAGTGGGGAGGAACAGGAACCAGTTGAGCTGGGGGCTACAGGTCCCTCAATGTGGCACGGTGGCTCAGTGGTTAGCATTGCTGCCTCACAGCGCCAGGGAACCGAGTTCAACCCCAGCCTTGGCTGACTGTCTGTATGGCACTTGCACATTCTCCTCGTGTCTGTGTGGGTTTCCTCCAGGTGCTCTGTTTTCCTCCCACAGTCCAAAGATGTGCAGGCTAGTGGGATCTACAGGGAGAGAGGCTGGGGAGGTGGGACGCTCTTCGGAGGGGTCAGTGTGGACTTGATGGGCTGAACGACTTGCTTCCCCACTGTAGGGACTCTATGTTTCTAATGCAGTTGAACAGGCCATCAAGTTAGATAGGTCCTTGATAAGCAGGGGACTTAGGGTGACTAGGAAAGTGGGCATGAGGAGTGTTGGATCTGCCTATTGAAAGGCAGAGCAGCCTCCTGTTCCAAAGATCCGCAGACAGGATTCTTCCAAATACATGATCACTTCCATCTAGAAGGACAAGGGCATTAGACATATGGGAACACCACCACCTCCAAGCCACTCACCATCGTGACTTGGAGTGACTGGCAGTATCTAAGGAGAGGGATTCGAGTTAACATTTCAGACTGAAGAAGTTCTGAAGCATTAATTCTGATTTCTCTCCATAGTTGCTGCCAGACCTGCTGTGATTTTCCAGCAATTTCAGTTTTTTTTAAAGATTTCAAATATTTTGATGATCTAATTGTTAATAATGTTAACATAGAAAGCCACAATGCTAAAGGAGTTGATGGCCTACTGGTATTATCACTGGACTGTTAATTGAGTAGACCTGGTTAATGTTCTGGTGGGCCTGGGTTCTAATCCTGACATGGCAGATGGTGGAATTAGAATTCAATAAAAATCTGGAATTAAGAGTCTAATGATGACCATGAATTAATTGTCAGGGGAAAAACCCATCTGGCTCAGTATTGTCCTGTAGGGAAGGAAACTGCCATCCTTACCTGGTCTGGCCTACATGTGACTCCAGACCCCCAGCAATGTGGTTGACTCTTAACTGCCCTCTGGACTTGGCCCTGATAGTCACTTGTTCGATGCAGTGATGGTGCTGTGTGCAGCCTTTATAATGAGAATAAGAAACAAAAGCCAGCCCTGTCTTCACCCCAATCATCAAACTCACACATACCTAATACATATATACAACAGGCACGTGAGATCTCAACCAGGACCATCTTTAGACTCCTACCACACAGAATATTTAGCTTTGGACGGTTCCATCAAATTCAATTCTATCAGGTTTCCATCATGTAACGTCTCAGAGCGATAAGTCACCACCACGTCGACAATAAATGGTCAAATTCACACAGAGTTCAGCATTCTTTGTCTCTGAGTCCAAAGACTGGGGTTCAATCTCCACTCTTGAAGACTTGAGACTAAAATCCAGGCTGGTCCTTCCAGTGCAGTACTGTCAGATGTCCCAGTTTTTGGAATAGTTGTTAAAGCTAAGCTCCATCTGCACCTTGCATGTGGATGTAGAAAATTCAATTAGCTCTAGTTTCAAGATTCCTTTAGGAATGGGAGGAGGCCAATCAGCCCTTCAATGGAATTTTTTTTCCCTCCCTTTAATCATTCATAGAATGAGAGTGTTGCTGGCTAACCAGCATTTATTACCCAGAGGCAGTCAACTGCATTACAGTGGGTCTTGAGCCACATGTAGGCCAGACCAGGGCAAGGATGGCAGTTTCTGATGAAGGGACCTGACCTGAAACATCAACTTTCCTACTTCTCTGATGCTGCCTGGCCTGCTGTGTTCCACCAGCTCCACACTGTGTTATCTCAGACTCCAGCATCAGTAGTTCTTACTATCTCCAAGGATGACAGTTTCCTTCCTTAAGGGGGCATTAGTGAACCAGATGGGTTTATCCAACAATCTTAGACACTTAATTCCAGATATTCATTTTCACTGAGTTGAATTCCATCATCTACCATGGTGGGATTTGAACCCAGGTCCCAACAACAGTGCCTGGGATTAACAATCCAAGCGTTACACCACTAGGCCATCGCTTCCCCAAGATCAATGCTGATCCGTGGCCTAACACCAGTGTCTGTGCTATCCTTCAAACAACATCACAGTCACAGGTTATTGCATTGCTGCTTGTGGGAGCTTGCTGTGTACAATTTGGCGGCTGCATTTCCTACACTTCACACAGCAGCGGCTGCGCTTCAAACAATGCTCTGAATTGTTCGTGACGTTCTCAGATCGTGAAAAGTGCTGGGTAAGCTCTCTTCCCTTCGCATAAATGCGTGCCCCTTCTTGTTGAGTTATTCAGACAGTCGAGCAGTGATGAATCGTGATCGCCAAGGGCTTAGAAACAGAAAACAATGGGCTTGCAGTGTCGATGGATCAGACACTCACTGCACGCTGGTTTGTGACTGACGTGGTTTTATTCAGCCCCACCACACAATGGGTTTTGGAATGCTGTTGGATGAGTCAGACACCCAGCAATGAATGGCTTGTGATTTCTGAAGGGGGTCTGTCGATTGTACAGCTCGATTGCACCAGGAGTCTGAGACACTCAATCTTTTCCTGTTGCACCCAAATCTGAACAAAACAGTTCATATCAGGATCAAGTTTTACAAGAATGAGAGCTTAAAATATCATCGGGAACTGCTGATAAGGCAAACCATAAAAGAATACATGTGACACTGCTGCTACCTAATCTTGTTTCCATGTGTACAATCAGATAAGGCTCTGAGTGAGAGTGTTCCCTACTTCCACACAAATCTACTTGCTTGCACAGTGTAGAGAAATTTTAATGCACTATAAAGCTTTCTGTTTCCTTTGTCTGGATTTGTCAAGGTTATATGGTCTGATCTCTGCTGTGGGGGTTGAAAGACAGGACTTAAACAAGTTTATTGTAGAGCCCTGGGTAGTGTTGTAGAACAGAGAGACCTAGAGTCAACAAGAGTCAGTGAGATTAACACCCTCAATGCTAAATCGGGCACAGAACACGAATTAGAGAGGGTTAAAGAAATTGGATCAAGGGAAAGAACTAAAAAGAGAGAAATTTTAGAGGTGCTATTGAATTACATTTGAAAAACAATTAAATGTAGAGAGAGTGAGACTCCACACTAGTAAAAACTCTTTTGGTACCAGACTGTGATTACCAATTCTGTTGACAGGGCACTTAGGCAGAAATCGGCACCTGATTCATTTCTGGCGGGTTTAGTCCACGTCGATAAGTTAAAGAAATTTGGAACAATTGGATAGGTCTTTCTGACAGAAGCACAATGAGCTAAATGTTTTCCTTTATTGATAAATGACACATTTAGCTAAGTGATTTTTATTATGTTTGTTCCTGCATTCAGTGCACCTTAGTGAGTAAGAAAACTGTTTCCGCCAAAAAACAGAACATTTCAGCATAGGATGGAAATGTAAAACTGACAGGAGGCTATATGCTTTTGATTTTTCAATCATGATAAGTGACTACCTTTTTAAATGTGGATGCTTTAAAGGCTTGACTTGAAAGTTTGTATTACTGACTTGAGCCAAGATACTTTCTTTACTCAGACGTTCTCTTTACTCAGAGAGTGGTAGGGGCCTGGAATGCATTGCCGGAGAGGGTAGTGGAGTCGGCCTCATTAGGGGCATTTAAGCGGCTAATAGATAGGCATACGGATGAAAGCATAAGGTAGCAGTGGAGGTTAGATAGACCTTAGGTTTAGGGTAAAAGTTCGGCTCAACATTGTGAGCCGAAGGGCCTGTACTGTTCTATGTTCTATACTTAGCTGCACTTTCCCTGTTTTGGCTCATTCCAACTACCACAGAATTCCCAGCTTCGAACTCTCTCTTCTCACGCAGCTCATCTCGCAATGTGCTGTTAGTTCGATACTGAGAAAAAGGCAAGAGGGTCTGCTTGATGTGTCAGATGGGGGTGAAATCTAAAGACTGGGTTTGTCTCCAGAAGGATGGCACCGTGGCTCAGTGGTTAGCACTGCTGCCTGATAGTGCCAGGGACCTGGGTTCAATCCCAGCCTCAGGAGACTGTCTGTGTGGAGATTGTGTGTTCTCCCTGTGTTTGTGTGGGTTTCCTCCACCATCAAAAGATGTGCAGGTTAGGTGAATTGGCTGTGCTAAATTGCCTGTAGTGTCAGGGGATGGGGATGGGTCTGGGTGGGATGTTCTAAGGGTAGGTGTGGACTTGTTGGGCTGAAGGGCCTGTTTCCACACTATAGGGGTTCTATGAATACAAGATACTGCTATGTGTAGGCAGTGGACAGAGTGCATGACTGGAGCAGCTGATGAAGCTATGAATTAGGAACAGATTTCACCTCCTGAGCTTGTTCCACCATTCATAAAGTTTGCTCATGTCTGTTCTCTTTTGAATTCCACATTCTTAACGACCTCCGATAATTTTCAGTTCGCTGCCTAGCATTTACTTCCACCTGAAAAATATCCAATGACCAACCTTCACTCCTCTCTGAGGCAGAGAGTTTCAAAGTCACACAGCAGCCCTCGCAGAGACGATAAAACGATTCACGTTATCTCTGTTCTAAAACCATAGCACCTCAAATCGAAATCCACAAGATCCACAAGACGAAATGTCCTTTTCATTTCAATCCAGTCAGCCCTTGCTCATCAAGGAGACATGAAGCATTGCACACTCTTTCTGTGGCTACATGCATTTTCAGTCAAAAATACAGAAGTATATTGAACAAGTGCTTCCCTTTCGTTAGTCGTTCCTCTTTGCAGTTTCCAGAGATGTTTTAGCATCAAATGGAGCAATTCGAATATAAACCACACGCTTCCCCCCACCCCCCAGGGATTGGGTGGGAGCCTGCCTTTTATACACGCTGCAGATATTAGCCTATTCAGGCCATTGGGTTTTAGAAAAGGCATCAAGAGAGTGTGGAGGAACTTGACTTGTGTGCTCTCAGCGATTTAAGACTTTATCAACATGAAGGGAGCTGTGCTCCGTAGGTTCAGAGGGAGGTGACAGAGGCTCAAAATCGTGACAGAATTCAACAGAATCAGAAAGAAGAAGCTGTTTCCAGTGGCAAAGTGTTGGAAACCAAATGGTCTTGGATTGGCAAAAGAAATAATTTTTCGCTTAACGCATTGCAATAATTGGAATTGGGAAGCAGATTCAATTATTGGAAAATTGGACAAGAGCTTGACAGGGAAATCATGAGAAAAGAACAGGGGCCGTGGATTCATAGCATTTTCAAAGGGCCAGTAGGGACAGGCTAGGCTGAACAGCCTCTGTCTGCACTGCCTCGCTCTCTGATATGCGAAGAGTAGAACAGAATGGGACGTAAGAGCTTGTAAATCCGTCAGCTCCCCAACCAGCAGGTTAAGTTATGGAACTGCTCGAAATCTTGAGCTGAAAAGGAGAAATTGCTGGAGAAACTCTGGAGGTATCTGAGGAGACAGAAAACAGATTTAACGTCTTGGATCCAGTCGTCCTTCTTCTGAAGAGCCGAGTTAATTTCCACAGCTGTGTGACCATTGGATGTCTCAAAGTGCTTTATAATTGCTGTTGTTGCAATGTCAGAACTGAGACATCCTTGTCTCTCACAGCGAGGTGCCCCAAAACAGTGACACAATGATGACCAGACATTCTCTTTTAGTGATAACAAGGTGTAGAGCTGGATGAACACAGCAGGCCAAGCAGCATCAGAGGAGCAGGAAGGCTGACGTTTCGGGCCTAGATCCTTTGCTGACGTTTCGGGCCTAGACCCTTCATTTCTGAAGAAGGGTCTAGGCCCGAAACGTCAGCCTTCCTGC
>NC_063369.1:13180177-13198049 GCF_021869965.1 Rhincodon typus
GATAATAGGGCAAGTGACTGAAGTAATACTAGGGAAACACTTTGGGTCTAGTGATCATAATTCTATTTGTTTTAAAACTGTTATTGAAAAGGATAAGCCTTCCATAAAAATAAAAGTTTTTAATTGGAGTAAAACAAATTTTAATAGTATGAGACAAGAACTTTCAGAAATTGATTGGAGTAGACTGTTCGCAGATAAAGGGACGTCTGATAAGTGGAAGGCTTTCAAAAGCATGATAATGAGAGTTCAGAGTCATTATATTTCTGTGAGACATAAAGGTCAGGCTGGTAGGGTTAGAGAACAATTGATGAATAAAGATATTGAGGTTCTTGTCAGGAATAAAAAGAAGTCATGTATTAAATATAAAAACTGTGTTCAAATGAATCTCTTGAACAGTATAAAGAGTGTAGGGGCATTCTGAAGAGGGAGATCAGGAAGGCACAGAGAAGACATGAGATAGACTTGGCAAATAAGGTTAAGGATAATCCAAGAGATTCTACAAGTTCACTAAAAGCAAGAGAGCAGTCAGAGAGAGCGTAGGAAAGATTAAAAAGGTCATCTTTGTGTCGAACCTGAGGAGATGGAAGAGATATTAAAAGAATATTTCACATCAGTTTTTACTGTGGAGAAAGAAATG
Source organism: Rhincodon typus (assembly GCF_021869965.1). NCBI lineage: Eukaryota > Metazoa > Chordata > Chondrichthyes > Orectolobiformes > Rhincodontidae > Rhincodon > Rhincodon typus. The sequence goes on from NC_063369.1 coordinate 13,180,815, forward strand.
GAGGCTGGAGAATTCAGAGAAATAAATCTTGATGTTTTGAAAACAGTTCACATTACAGAAGAGGAAGTCCTGGAGGTCTTGGAAAATATAAAGGTGGATAAATCTGTGGGACCTGATCTAGTGTATGCCAGGTCTTCGTGGGAGGTGGAGAGGAAGTTGTGGGGCCCTTGCAGAAATATTTGTATCATCTATAACTATGGGTAAGGTGCCGAATGACTGGAGAGTGGCTGATGTTGTGCCTTTGTGTAAGAAGGGATGTAAGGAGAAGCCTGGGAACTATAGACCTATGAGTCTGACGTCGGTGGTGGGTAGGTTTTTGGAAGTGATTCTGAAAGATAGGATTTATATGCATTTGGAGAGTCAAGGAATGATTAGGGATAGTTAGTTAGAGATCTTGATCAATTGGGTCAATGGGCCGAAGAGTGGCAAATAAAGTTTAATTTAAATAAATGCGAGGTATTGAATTTTGGTAAAACAAAGACAAGACTTGTAGAATTAAAAATAGGGCCTTGGGCATTGTTGAAGAACAGAGAGACCAAGGGGTTCAAGCAAGGGAAATCGCATCTCACAAACTTGATTAAGTTATTTTGAGGAACAAGAAGACTGACAAGGCCAGAGCAGTAGACAATGTTTACTTGGACTTTCATAAAGCCTTTGACAAAGTTCCACATGGTAGACTAATTAGTAAAATTTGGATCACATGGGATTTGCACAGATACAAAATTAGCTTAACGGCAGGAGGCAGAGGGTGATGATGGTGGGTTGTTTTTTGGACTGGAGACCTGTGACCAGTGGCGATCCACATGGATTATTGCCAGGTCCACTTTTTTAAAATTCATTTGCGGCTAGCCAGCATTTGTTGCCTGCACCTAGTTGCCTTGAAACTGGGTGGCTCGCATTTCAGAGGGTAGTTAAGAGTCAGCCACATTGCTGTGAATCTGGAGTCACATGTAGGCTGAACCAGGTAAGGATGGCAGATTTCCTTCCCTGAAGGACATTAGTGAACCAGATGGATTTTTCTGGCAATCGGTAATGGTTTCATGGTCACCAGTAGATCCTTGATTCCCGATTATTATTGAATTCAAATTCTACCATTTGCCATTGCAGATTTGAACGCAGGCCCCCTGAACATTAGCTGAGTTTCTGGATTAGTAGTCTGGTGATAATACTTCTGGGCCATTGCCTCCTCTTTTGACAAAGTTTTGATTTTCATTTATATAAATGATTTAGATGTGAATACAGAAAGTATGGTTAGTAAGTTTGCAATTGACATCAATATTGGTGGTTTGGCGGGCAGTGAAGAAGGTTATCTAAAATTACAAAGAGATCTTGATCAATTGGATCAGTGGGCCGTAGAGTGGCAAATGAAGTTTAATTTAAATAAATGCAAGGTATTGCATTTTGGTAAAACAAACAAAGACTAGACTTGTACAATTAAAAATAGGGCCTTGGGCAGTGTTGAAGAACAGAGAGACCAAGGGGTTCAAGTACATAATTCTTTGAAGATTGCATCATATATAGATAGGGTGGTTAAGAAGGCATTTAGCACGCTTGCCTTCCTTTGTCAGACCTTTGAGTGTAAGAGTTAGGACATTATGTTGAGGTTGTACAGGACCTTGGTGAGACCTTTTCTGAGGTACTGTGTCCAGTTCTGGTCTTCCTGTAATAAGAAGGATATTATTAAGCCGGAGAGGGTTCAGAGGAGATTTACCAGGATCTTGCCAGGAATAGAGGGTTTGAGTTATGAGGAGAGGCTGAGATTTTTTTCACTGGAGCAAAGGAGGTTGAGAGGTGACCCCACAGAAATTTATAAAATTATGAGGGGTACAGATAAGGTGAATGGCAGGTGTCTTTTCCCTAAGGTTGGGGATTTTAAGACGAGGGGGCATATTTTTAAGGTAAGAGAAGAAAGATTTAAAAAAAACACGAGAGGTGTGTAGATAAGAGTAGTACATTTGATGTAGTCTACATGGACTTCAGTAAAACCTTTGACAAGGTCTTGGATGTTAGTCTGGTTAGGAAACTAAGAGCCAATAACATTCAGGACAGTTTGCTAAAACGCATCCAAAATCCGATTAGAGGCAAGAAGCAGAGGGTGATTTTTGAAGGACATATTTGTTACTAGAAACCTCTAACCACTGGCATACCACAGTTTACTGTGTGTAGTATACAATAATGATCTGGACATGAATGTAGGAGGTATGGTCAGTAAGTTTGCAGATGGTTTGGTAAGCAGCAACTGGAAAACCTTAGATTCAAGGACAATATAGACAGGCTGGTCAAATGAGCTAATCAGTGACAAATGGAATTTAAACCTGAAAGTGTGAGGTGATGTGTCTTGGGAGGACTAACAAGGCAAGGGAGTATACATTGAATGATAGGACCTTAGGAAGTACTGATGATCAGAAGAACCATGGTGTGCATGTTCTTAGATCCTTGGAGGCAGCATTACAGGTAGATTAAATGCTACATGTTGGATGCTTGCCTTTATTAGTCAAGACAGTGAATACAAGAGCAAGGAGCTGTACATAACATTAGTTAAGTCACAACTGGGGTGCTGTGTGCAGTTCTGATTGCCACTATAGCAAGAATGTGTTTATACTAGAGAAAGTGCAGAGGAGATTCACCAGGATGTTGCCTTGGCTGGAGCGAGTCAGCTACGAAGGGAGACTAGATAGGCTGGGGTCGTTTTCCTTAGAGCAGAGAAGGCCGAGAGAGGATCTGATGGTGGCTCAGTTGTTAGCACGGCTGCCTCACAGCGCCAGGGACTTGGGTTTGATTCCACCTTCGGGTGACTGTGTGGAGTTTACATGTTCTCCCCATGTCTGCGTGGGTTTCCACCAGGTGCTCTGGTTTCTTCCCACAGTCCAAAGATGTGCAAGTTAGGCAGATTAGCCATGCTAAATTACCCATAGTATCCAGGGATGTGTAAGTTAGATGTGTTAGTCATGGGAAATGCAGGGTTACAGGGATAGGGCAGGGGATGGGTCTGGGTAGGGTGTTCTTCAGACAGTCGGTGTGGACTTGTTGGGTCGAATGGCCTGTTTCCACACTGTAGGGGTTCTATGGAGTTTACAGACCTATGAGGAGCATAGATAGGCTAGATGGGAAAAAGCTTTCTCCTTAGTAAAGGGTCAGTAACCAGGGGACTCAGTTTCACGGTAAAGAACAAGATGATAAGGAAAAATCTTTTCACACAGAAGGTGGTGGGTATCCAGAATTCACTGCATAAATGGTGGTAAAGGCAGGAATGTTCAAGACATTTAAGAATTATTTAGATGAGCACAGTGCTGGAAAATGGGATTAGAATAGATAGATCCCTGATCACTAGAACAGACACAATGTGCTAAAGATTTTTTTCCATCCTGTAAAAACTCTGTGACTCTGTCTGTCAAACCCAGTATTCATGAATGACCAATGATAAAAACATTCTGAGCTCTCTCTGTTTATCTGCTACTGGAAACCCCAGTGCTGCTCATGAGGATATTGAGCCAGTCATACCTTACCTGCCTATCCAATTACCCTAATTCCTTTTAACGTTCTCAATGTGCATGGCTCAAGGATTCCCAGAAGGAACAAGGTTACAGGGATGCACTCAGTTAGATACAGCCTGGAAAAATAATTGATCTTAAGCTACTTGCACTGTGGTACTATTACACCAAAAGCTGGTCAGGGATATGTAGAGTCATAGAGATGTACAGCATGGAAACAGACCCTGCTCCCCTGCACTAGCTCCTTGGCCACGCATTCATCTGCTGTATCCTCCTATTCCTACCCTCACTAGCTTCTGGCACTGGGAGTAATCCAGATATTACTACCCTCAAGGACCTCGTTTTTAAATTCCTGCCTAACTTCCTATATTCTCTCCTCAGGATCTCATCCTTTTCTTTTCTTATGTCGTTAGTTCCAATGTATACAACAATCTCCTGTTGGTCCCGCTCCCCTCTGAGAATATTCTGCACCCTCTCCATGATATCTTTGATCCTGGCTCTGACTAGAGAGTACCCTATCACCCCTTGTTACATTAGAGCCAGCCTCGGTACCAGAAACCTGGCTGTCAGTGCTACATTCCCCTGAGAGTCTGTTGCCCCCTACATTTTCCAAAACAGCATACTTGTTTGAAATCGGGATAGCCACAGGAGAGTGCTGCACGACTTGTCTCCCTCTCCTTCCTTACCTGGAGGTAATCCATCTACCTGACTATATCTTCGGTTTACCCTTCCTGCAACTGCCATCCATCACACCCCCTAGCTCCTGTAAATTCCTCATTGCCTCAACTGCCGTTCCAGCCAATCCATGTGATGCGATAGAATTCTCAACCAAGCACACTTCCTGCAGATATAATCATCAGTAACGTGGAAACTTTCCCTAATCTTCCACATCTGAGAGGAACAGCACGTCACTGTACTAAAGGCCACCTTTGCACCTTGACAATCTACCGTCCCAGAAAATAGCACAGTGTTACCGCTCTAAAAAACACTGCTCCAGGCGAACATAGCACCTATATGTTTAATTTTTAAAGTTTAATCAAGAGACAGATCTCAATAAAACATATAATCAAAAAAGAACCCACTCTACTCACCATTGTAGATTCACAAAAAAACAGTAAGTATGATAGACATAAATAAGATAACACAGTGTGGAGCTGGAGGAACACAGCAGGCTAGGGATCATCAGAGGAGAAGGAAAGTTGACGTTTCGGGTCGGGATCCTGTCCTGCTGTGTTCCTCCAGCTCCACACTGTGTTATCTCTGACTCCAGCATCGGCAGTTCTTACTATCTCTGAGTGAGTTATGACCCCACTGCGAAGCCTCTTCTAGGGATGATTACCTGGCCTGCTGTGTTGCTCCAGCTCCACACTGTGTTATCTCTGACTCCAGCATCGGCAGTTCTTACTATGTCTAAGTATGATAGACAGAAGCTTTGCCTGGCAAGCCCTTCTTCAATCACTGAACAATGAGTCTGATTCTAGCCTTCTTTTTGTGACCCTGACTCAAAACAGCACATTGACTCTTCAATGTCTGATCGGTACAATGCTTTAACTCTATTGGCATGCTGCAAGAGTCAAAGTGCAGTCATGGTTGGACTGACCCTTTGCTGTACGAAAAGCCTCACAGTTCTGTTTATTTTCAGGGCACAGCAGCTGTATTCTGGTGGGGCATGACTGGGGTGGCATCCTGGCTTGGAACTTCGCAATTCGCAATCCAGAGATGGCGGAGAGATTGATAATCTTGAACGCGCCACATCCAAATTCGTTCCAAGGTGAGCGGAAGACTTCTTTTTATTTCCATAATGATTGAAGAACAAATCATGAATGTGCTGTCAAACTGTGGAATGATGAAAGATACAGCATTGAAAGAAGTCATCAGCTCATTGTGTCTATAGTAAAACGATCCAGCTTAATCTGTTCTTCCTCACTGCCTTTTTATTCCTTTTGAATGTTACTAATGAATTGACTTCCAACACACTTTCAGTCATTGAGTTATACAGCATGGAAACAGAACCTTCGGTCCAACCAGTCCGTGCCGAACATTACCCCAAACTAAACTAGTCTCAAGTGCCTGCTGCTGGCCCATATCCCTCCAAACCTTTCCTATTCATGTATCTATCCAAATGTCTTTTAAATGTTGTAATTGTATCTGCATCCATCACTTCCTCAGGAAGTTCATTCCACATGTGAACCACCCTCTGTGTGAAAAATTTGCTTCCCATGCCATTTTTAAATCTCTCTCCTCTCATCTTAAAAATGTGACCCCCACTCTTGAAATCCCCCATCCTAGGGAAAAGACAACTACTATTAACTCTATTCGTACCTCTCATTATTTTATAAACTTCTATCAGGTTGCCTGTCAACCTCCTATACTCCAGTGAAACATGTCCCAGCCTATCCAGCCTTTCTTGAGAACTCAAACCTTCCATAACAACATCCTGGTAAATCGCTTCTGATCCCTCTCTAGCTTGATAATATCCTTCTTACAACTGGGTAACCAGAATTGGACACAATATTCCAGAAGAGGGTCATTGTGTTCCTAATGATACAGTTCACTTTGTTAAGTGAAAAAAATTCTTTGGACACTTATGCTTCTTTAGCCAAGCAGCTTAAAACCTTCTTCCACTGTCTGCTACTAGAAATTGTTTATTGATGGTATCAAAATCATTCATGATTTTGGAAACCTGTATCAAATCACCCATCAATCTCACTCTGCTGTAACGTCAAGAACTCCAACTTCTCCAGCCTCTGCACATAACTGAAGTGCCTTGTTCCTGGCACCATCAAAGTAAATCTTATTTTTAATTCATGGGTGGCTGTTGCTGACTAGGCCAGCATTTATTGCTTATCCCTAATTGCCTGTGTTCCGAGGCTTTGCTTGTCACATTGCTGTGTGACTATAGTCACTGTATGCCAGGTCAGGCCACTTAAAGGTGGCAGATTTCCCTCCGTTAAGGGCAGTAGTAAATCAGATGTGTTTTTGTGACAATTTACAATGTTTGCTTGGTCACTATTAGGTTATCTTTTAATTCCAGTCTTTATTGAATTCAGATTTCACCATTTGTCAGGGTAGGAATTGAATCCATGTCCTCCGAACCCTCGCGAGGGATTGTGGACTATTAATCCAGTGACATTATCATTTCGCCAATACCTCTCTGCACCCTCTCCAAGGTCTTCGTATCCATCCTAAAGTGGAGGGCTTGGAATTGAGCACAATACTTCAACGAAGACACAGGCAGCATTTTACTTAGCACAATTTCCAGGCTTCTGTAATCTATCTCTCTATCAATAAAACCCAGAACCCCCTTTGAACAGCCTTCTGAATTTACTTTGTCACCATCAAAGATTCGTGTACGTGCTCACCCAGATCTTTCTGTTCCTGCATTCCCTTTGAAATTGTATCACTGAATTTGTATCATCTCTCCTCATGGTTCACACCAAAATACACCATGTCACACCTCTCCGTATTAAATTTCATCCGGCAATGTCTTCACATCTACTCTGTTTCTGTCGTCTTGAAATCTGTTTTGCATAATGTATAGACTTTGAAATGATCCCTTGTATACCCAAGATTTAGTGATTAGAATAAGGTCAACCGGGTGGATATCATAGATGATGAAGGGTCCGATGAAGGGTCTAGGCCTGAAACGTCAGCCTTTCTGCTCCTATGATGCTGCTTGGCCTGCTGTGTTCATCCAGCCCTGCACCTTGTTGTCTCGGATATCATAGAATATCACTTTCTTGATTGTGGCTTTTAATCTGGTCCAATCAGGGAGTCCTGGCTGACAGATATAAACAGGAGTCTCGGGGGTTATGTTCACTCTAGGAGCTGGCTCTGACCTTGCTGGGTCAGTGACATTACTATGCACATGTAAATAAAGGGTGACTTGATGATGGGATACTGGCCTTTGTGGAATTATTTCTGTGGCGATGAGTGTGAAAAACATGCCCCTGAAAAGATTCGTTCGCAACAGTCGTCTTTGAGTTGGGGTAAGCATTTTTGGTGTCATGTTGCTATTTGGGAAGCTTGACTTGTTCAATCCTGCTGTCAAAGAATGCACCCAGTATGTGGAAAGAATGCATTTTTTTTTCAAGCAAATGACATTGGGGCAGACGAAAAGCAACGAGTAATTCTCCTGACAATTTGTGGACCTGCAGCTTTCTCAGTTATTAGAAGCCTGACTTTCCCTGAAGCCACCAGATACTGAAACCTTTCAAGAGGTGGTTGACTTAGCTAAGGAATATTGTGACCCCAAAGCCTCTATGAATTCTGAGACACTATTGGTTTTACTCGGCAGTTCGAGAACCAGGCGAATCTGCATTGGGATTTTTGATGAGGTTAAGACAACTGGCGGAGGCATGTGATTTTGGTTACCCTGAGTGAGATGCTGAGAGACTGTTTGATATCTGGGATTAATGATATGACTGTGCCTAGTCGCTGAAGGCCAACTGGACTTCAAACAGGCACCACAACTGGATTTGTCATTAGAAAATGCAGCAAGTGGAGCTTATGAGTTACGAGGTATTCTGAAGGAAGTGGACACCCTCAGGCTAAATCAGGTTGAGTGAAGGCAGTTGTGTAGCCTCACTCAGGACATATCCTGAACAGGGATCTAGGTCAGGCCACAACAAAACCCTAAAACAAAGCCTAGCCTCAGCCAAATAGTTAAAATTTTTTAAGGATTCGGGCCGGCAGGCCTTTTAGTTGCTACCAATATATGGACTCTAGACAGCAAAAGAATCCCACTAGGCCTGATTTGAATAAGATAACTTATAGGCTGGTATCCAGGAGAGTGCACACCCTGGAAATCCACCTACAACTGGTTTCAAATAGTTGAATTGTTTAGCAACATCCAAATCAGGACCAATCAAAATAAACATCTGGCCAAAAGATCACCCAGTTCTAATTGAGGTCAATACTGGTGTGGCTGTGTCAGTGATTGCAGGACCAGTCTTCTCCAAAGTTCATTCAGCACTCCAACCCTTAAGTTTGCATAAGACCTCGGCCAGGCTGAGAAACTATACCAGTGAATCCCTATGGATTAAGGATACAACTTTGGTTCCAGTCTGTTATGTAAGACAGCTGTTTCGGTTAGCATTGATTGTAGTAAAAGGCTCTGGCCCAAGCTTGATGGGGCAAAATAGGTAGAGAAAGGTTCCACTTGATCGGCTCAGCATCTTTGCTTAGAAAATGGCTACCTGAGTGAAGTCTAATTGAATACTCGGAAGTTTTTCAGGAAGGTCTAGGGACTATCAAAGAGGCCAAGGCCACCTTACATATTAACCAAAAAGCCATTCCATGATTCTGCAAGACCCACCCAGTGCCATTTTCCTTAGGTATAAAAGTAGAGACAGAAATCAGGAGTACAGTTTGTGGAATGGGCAGCATGAGGATCACATGAAAGGTGCAACCTTGCAAATGGGGCAGGAACATAACATTCCCGGTCCCTCAGAGCATCTGGCAAGACTGTCAGAACCTGTGGGTTTCCCCCTCCATCTAGCATCAAAGAAAACTCTGAGGATGAGATGGACACAGCAGATGTTGCAGTTTTGACGCCATTACCATCTGAAGAAGATGAATTTTGACCGAGATCCTTTGGATGCAAGATGGGGGGTCTACGGTCTAGTACACGCAGAATCGGAGGAACAGGACTTAATGCAAGAATGCCCCAGGAAAAAGATATAAACTGGACTGTCAGCGGTTATGTTCACTCTAGGAGCTGGCTCTGAGCTAGCTGGGTCAGTGTCATGTACTATGCACATGTAAACAAAGTGTGACTTGGTAACAGGATTCTGGCATTCGTGGAGTTATTTCAATTACAATATATCTAAAAGAGTAATGGGCCTAATACCTTAGGAACTCCATTGTATACCTCCCTCTAATTTCAAAATAAACCATCATCACTACTGTCTGCTTTCTACCCTTTTAGCAAATTTTAATGCTTTAAACTTGCTTTAATTCCTTTAATCCAGTTTAACTTAGATAACAATTCTAATGTGTACTACTTAGTCAATTGTATCTTGAAAGTCTGTAAAGTTCTGAATCACCCTCAACAATTCTCTCTGTTCTCAGACCCTTAAAAATTGTTTTGGAATGGGGAGTGGAGAGAGAAGAGTCAGTAAACTATAATGGGTTCAGTGGAAAGGAGATCATCACGTAGTGGCTGATTTGAGCAAACCATAGAGTATGAAACACAACAGGGAGTTGTATAGATTACTGGATGAGTGTTTCATCTGAGATCACACTTGCTTTAGGCTTTTAAAATTCAAAGTACTTTACAGTGTTCACTGCGTATTAACTGATCATCCTGTTGCTGATTGTGGAATCTCGCTTCTCACAAAAGTGACTGCATTCATTAGTTTGGGAAACACTTTGAGACATTTCTAAGTGATATGATAAAATGCCAAATGAATGTGAGTCTTGTTAGCGTTTTGCTAAACCAAGGTGAATATGTGCTTTAGTTATATTTGTGTGGTATTTACTACTTGATTTAGTTAAGTGTAAAACGACTCGAATATAGCTGATGTGACTGTCCATTTTCATCCATAACTCTGCAGTTAATTTTCAACAAGTTCTGTTAACCTATTGCATATATACCCACTGCATTGTGCTTGGTCCCAGTCTGGCAGAACTTCAATCCTGAAATTTTTATCCTAGTTTTCAATTCTTGTCATGGTCTTGCCCTTCATTATTTCTGTAAGTTTCTCCAGATATACAGTCCTCTGAGGTGCCTGTGTTTCTTCAATTCTGGCTTCTCATGCCTTCAGTTACCTGGATCTTACACTCTGGAATTCCCTTCCCAAACTCGTGCTGTCTTCTAATTTAAGAGATTACTTAAAGTCTATTTCTGCGATGAGGTTTTTGACCATCTTGTTTTAATATTCCCTTACATGGCTCAGTGTCAGATTTCGTTTAATAACACTTCTGTGAAGCTCCTTGAAAAGTTGAGTTATACGAACAGTGCTATATTTGCAGTTGTACAGGATATTGGTGAAGTCACAGTTTGGAGTACTGTGTACAGTTCTGGTCACACTGGTATAGGAAGGATATTATTATGCTGGAGAGGGTGCAGAAGGGATTTATGAGGATATTATCAGGACTGGAGGGCTTGAGTTATAGGGAGAGGTTGGATGGGCTGGGACCTTTTTCAACAGAGCGTAGGAGGTTGAGAGATGACCTTATAGAGGTTAATGAAGTCATGAGTGGCATAGATAAGGTGAATAGCAAAGGTCTTTTCCCTAGCATTGGGTAATTCAAAACTAGAGGGCATACTTTTAAGATAACAGGAGGAGAAAGATTTAAAAGGAATCTGAGGGACATCATTTTCGTACAGAGGGTGGTTTGTATGCGGAATGAACTGCCAGAGGAAGTGGTAGATGCAGGTACAGTTACAACATTTAAAAGACATTTTAACAGGTACATGAATAGGAAAGGTTTAGACGGATATGGGCCAAATGCGGGTAAGTGGGACTAGGTTAATTTGGGAAACTTGATCAGCATGGACGAGTTGGATAGAAGGTCTGTTTCTTTGCTGTATGACTGTATGACTATATCAGTGCAAGTGTTTTTTTCAGATTACCTGACTCCATCCCAGCTGCTGAAGTCCAGCTATGTATTTTTCTTCCAATTGCCGAAGCTTCCTGAGCTTTTCATGTGTATGGATGATTTCAAGGTAAACAGCTCTCTTCCTTTTCTGAAAACATTACCTGCTCCCTGGCTACCAGGTTTCAATGTACCCTGCTTGCGCTCATTGCCTCATGTTATTCCTCATGTCTAAACCTCTGGAATATGTTTGGGATGGACTATTTTATCATGGCTTGCATTCAATGTCATACCCTATCCTATCACCAATTGTCTTGACACTGTCTGCAAGCGTAGAGGAGGCAATTTCAATAGTAACTTCAAGGGAGACTTGAAACGAAACTTTTGCTGGTTTACTCCTTAAAATGAAAAGGGACCGAGTAGAGCAAATTGGATAACTCTGACAAAGAACCAGCATAGGCATGACATGCTGAAAAGCTCCCTTCTGTGTAGGTTTTTAATGTCTGGTAAAAATTAGAAGCCAAATCTGGCAGGTTTTCTTGGCCCCTATAAGGGCGCTGAGTCTAACTATAATCCCTCAACTGGCCAACCCACTCAGACTAAGGGGAGGCACTGGCATTAGCAGTACTATCATGGGAATAGTAATCCAGGGACCTAGGTAATGTTCTAGGGCCTTCTGGATTCAAATCCCATGGTGGCAGATGGTATAGTTTGAATTCAGTGAAATTAAAAGTCTAAGGATGACTATGAAACCATTGTCAAAACCATCATTGTCATCACTGAAGACTGTCCTCAGCTGGTCTGGCCTACATTTGACTCTATACCTACAGCAATGTGGTTAAGTCCTAACTGCCCTCTGAAATGCCACTCAGCCTAGCAAGTCACTTAGTTGTATCAATCGCTAAAGAGTCTTAAAAATTGATGCAACCAGACTGCCCAACTGGTATTGACTAAGGCAGTAGAAGAACAATGGCAAGCACATCCCTGTCAACCCTACCAGCTCTTCCTTACTAACAACTGGGGACAAGTTCCAAAATTGGAAGAGCTCTGTCACAGCAACAGTCTGACATAGTCATGCTCACAAATCATGCCTTACGTGAAATGCCCCAGATAGCACCATCACCATTGCTGTATACCCTGTCCCACTGGCAGAGCAGACGCAACATAGGTGGCAGCACTGTGGTATACACTTGGGACAGAGTTACCCTGGGAAGTCCTCAACATTGACTTTGGACACGATGGGTCTCATGGCATCAGGCCAAACATGAGCAAGATAACCTCCTGCTAATTTCCACATAAAGCCACCATGCCCTCCCAGCTGATGAGTCAGATCTCCTCCATGTTGAAGTGGAAGCACCGAGGGTGGCAAGGTTGCAGAATATACTCTTAGTGGGGACCTTCAGTGTTTACCACCCAGAGTAGCTCGGCAGCACTATTACTGATTGAGCTGGTTGGATCCCAAAGGACATTACTGCTAAACTTTGTCTGTAGCAAGTGTTGAGGGAAATGGGAAGAGGTTAACCTCATACTTGACCTCATCCTTACTAGCCTGCTTACTGCAAGTTCATCTGTCCATGATAGCATTGTAAGAGTGACCACCTCGCAGTCCCCGTGGAGACCAAAATCCGCTTTCACATCGAGAATATCCTACATTGTGTTGTGTGGAACTATCGTGTGCTGAATGGGATAGACTTGGAGCAGATTTAGCAATTCAAGGATGGGCATCTATGAGGTGATGTGGGCTATCATCATCAGCAGAATTATAATGCAACCCAGTCTGTAACCTCATGGCCTATTATTTCCCTCACTGTACCATTATCATCAAGCCAGCTTCTTTGAAGATACAGGAGGGCACCAGGTATACCTAAAAATGAGGTGTCAACCTGGTGAAGCTACAAAACGGGACTACTTGCATGCCCAAATGCATAAGAAGAATTTGATAGAGCTAAGCAATTTCACAACCATTGGATTAGAGCTAAGTTCTTACAGTCCTGCCGCACACAATCGTGATTGGTGATAAACAATTAAACAACTCACTGGAGGAGGTGGCTTCATAAATATCTCCAACCTCAATTACAAGGGAGCACAGCACATCAGTGCAAAACATTGGGCTGAAGCATTCTCGTATCTTCAGCCAGAAGTGCAATGTGGATGGTGTCAAGTGATCTGTCACCTCCAGAGGTTTCTAGCATCATAAATGTCAACTTGATTCACTCCAGATGATATCAAGAACCAGTTGAAAGCACTGGATACTGCAAAGACTATGGGCCCTGACAGCATTCTGGCAATGATTTTGAAGATATTCTCTAGAACTTGCTGTGCCTCTAGCCAAGCCGTTCCAGTATTGCTACAACACTGGCATCTGTTTGACAGGTTATATTGCATATGTATGACCTGTATGTAAAAAGCAGGACAAATTCAACCCAGTCATCTCCAAGAAGAGAGAATCTAACCTTTTCCCCTTGAAATTCAATGGCATTACCATAACTCATCTCCTACTATCAACGTTTTGGGGCTTACCATTCACCAGAAACTTAATTGCCTAGCCTTATAAATACTAAGGCTGTAAGATCAGGTCAGAGGCTAGGATGCCTGCAGTGAGTAACTCACTAATCTGACTCCCTAAGGCTTACCCAACATTTGCAGGGCACGAGTCTGGAATTTGATGTAATACTCCCCACTTGCCTCGATGAGTGCAGCTCCAACAACACTCCGGAAGTTTGGTACCATCGAGGAGAAAGTGGCCTGTTTGATTTGCACCTCATCCACAAATATCCACTCCCTCTAAACTGTCACTCAGTACCTGCACTGTGTAGCATCTACTAGACACACTGCAGACACCAAGGCTCTTTAGACAGCACCTTGAAAACCCACACTCACTTCCGTCTAGAAAGTCAAAGGGCAGGTACATGGAAATACAACTACGTACAAGTTCCTTCCCAAGCCACTTAACATCCTGACTTGGAAATATATCACCATTCCTTCAGTATTGTTGGATGAAATTCCTGGAACCCTCTCCTTGATGGCACTTGGGCCTATCTGCACTATATGGACTGCAATTGTTCAAGATGGCAGCTGACTGTAATCTTCTCTTGGGCAACTGAGGATGGGCAATAAATGCTGGCCTAGCCAGCAATACCCACATCCCATGAATGAATTAAGAAAAGAATTGTTATCTAAACACTGGAGTGGGATCCTGTTACCTGTTGATCTATTCACCACATGTGTGTGGATTATTTTATTTAATACACTTTTTATTTTAAATGCTGCACAAAATCTATCTCTGGTATTTTTTTCTAGGCCCTGAAGAGCGTATACATGAATAAACAAATGGGAATTCAGAATAAAAGCAGCAGGTTGACTGAAGAAGAGTTAGAGGCTTATGTCTACAACTTCTCTAAGCCTGGAGCTCTGGTGGCCCCCCTCAACTACTATAGGAACATCTTCAGGTAGGGAATTCACTTGATCATGCTTTATCTTAACCTTTCCAAGATTCGTTTTCCTTCTCTTCCTCCCAACGTGCGAAACTGTGAATTTGTCTGCTTTGGCGGGAAGAATGGAGGAAATGTTTAAATGGAGAGGGTGTATAGTTTTCTGGTACATTAATCACAAAAAGTCAGTATGCAGGTACAGCAGGTGATTAGGAAGGCAAATGGAACAATTTATTTCATTGTTTATTGTACTGGGAATGGAATATGAGGATAGGGATGTTATGCTACAGTTGTGCAGTGCATTGGTGAGACCATGTCGAGATACCTTGTATAGTTTTGGTCTCCTTATTTTAAAAGGGGCATAATTGTATCCAAAGTCATTCAGAGCATGTTCATTCGACTGATTCCTGAGATGAGGAGGTTATCTTATGAGGAAAAAATGGGCAGGCTGGGGCTGTATTCATGGAGGTTAGAACTTATAAGAGTTTATCCATTGAAATGATCTTATTGAAACTTATATAATCTTGATGGACCTTGACAGGGTAGATGCTGAAAAGACATTTTCCCTCATGGGTGAGACTTGCGCAAGTGGACACAGTTTAAAAGCAAGAGGCCTCCCATTTAGGACATAATGAGGAGATTCTCTTTTTAAGAGAGTCATTTGTCTTTGGAACACTCTTTCCTAGACACCAGTGGATTCCGGTTCATTGAATACATTTCAGGTAAAGTTAGATAGGTTCTAGACTAGAGATAGTAGGAACTACAGTTGCTGGAGAATCTGAGATAACAAGGTGTAGAGCTGGATGAACACAGCAGGCCAAGCAGCATCAGAGGAGCAGGAAGGCTGACGTTTCGGGCCTAGACCCTTCTCAGAAATGGGGGAGGGGAAGGGGATTCTGAAATAAATAGGGAGAGCGGGGGAGGCGGATAGAAGATGGATAGAGGAGAAGATAGGTGGAGAGGAGACAGACAGGTCAAAGAGGCGGGGATGGAGCCGGTAAAGGTGAGTGTAGGTGGGGAGTTAGGGAGGAGATAGGTCAGTCCAGGGAAGACGGACAGGTCAAGGGGGCGGGATGAGGTTAGTAGGTAGGAAATGGGGGTGGGGCTTGAGGTAGGAAGAGAGGATAGGTGGGAGGAAGGACAGGTTAGGGAGGCGGGGACAAGCTGGGCTGGTTTTGGGATGCGGTAGGGGGAGGGGAGATTTTGAAGCTTGTGAAGTCCACATTGATACCATTGGGCTACAGGATTCCCAAGCGGAATATGAGGTGCTGTTCCTGCAACCTTCGGGTGGCATCGTTGTGGCACTGCAGGAGGCGAGGCCCAAGATGGACACGTCGTCTGAGGAATGGGAGGGGGAGTTGGAATGGTTCGCGACTGGGAGGTGCAGTTGTTTAGTGCGAACCGAGCATAGGTGTCCTGCAAAGCGGTCCCCATGCCTCCGCTTGGTTTCCCCGATGTAGAGGAGGCCACAACGGGAACAGCGGATGCAGTATACCACATTAGCAGATGTGCAGGTGAACATCTGCTTGATGTGGAAAGTCTTTTTGGGGCCTGGGATGGGGGTGAGGGGGGAGGTGTAGGGGCAAAAAAAGGTGTAGCACTTCCTGCAGTTGAAGGGAAAAATGCCGGGTGTGGTAGGGCTGGAGGGGAGTGTGGAGCGGACAAGGGAGTCCCGGAGAGAGTGGTCCCTCCGGAGAGCAGATAAGGGTGCGGAGGGAAAAATGTCTTTGGTGGTGGAGTCGGATTGCAGATGGCAGAAGTGTCGGAGGATGATGCGCTGGATCCGGAGGTTGGTTGGGTGGTACGTGAGGACAAGGGGGATTCTGTTCTGGTTGTTATTGCGGGGAGGGGGTGTGAGGGATGAATTGCGGGAAATGCGGGAGACACGGTCGAGGGCGTTCTCGACCACTGAAGGGGGGACGTTGCGGTCCTTGAAAAATGAGGACATCTGAGATGTACGGGAGTGGAATGCCTCATCCTGGGAGCAGATGCGGCGGAGGTGAAGGAATTGGGAATAGGGGATGGCCTTTTTGCAGGAAGGTGGGTGAGAGGAGGTGTATTCTAGGTAGCTGTGGGAGTCGGTATGCTTGAAATGGACATCAATTTTCAGGTGGTTGCCAGAGATGGAAATAGAGAGGTCCAGGAAGGAGAGACCGCTCTGGCATCTCTGGCAACCACCTGGAAACCGATATCCATATCAAGCCCACCGACTCCCACAGCTACCTAGAATACACCTCCTCCCACCCACCTTCCTGCAAAACTGCCATCCCCTATTCCCAATTCCTTCGCCTCCGCCGCATCTGCTCCCAGGATGAGGCATTCCACTCCCGTACATCTCAGATGTCCTCGTTTTTCAAGGACCGCAACTTCCCCCCTTCAGTGGTCGAGAACGCCCTCGACCGTGTCTCCCGCATTTCCCGCAATTCATCCCTCACACCCCCTCCCCGCAATAACAACCAGAACAGAATCCCCCTTGTCCTCATGTAACACCCAACCAACCTCCGGATCCAGCGCATCATCCTCAGACACTTCCGCCATCTGCACTCCGGATCCAGCGCATCATCCTCAGACACTTCCGCCATCTGCAATCCAACCCCACCACCAAAGACATTTTTCCCTCCCCACCCTTATCTACTGTCCGGAGGGACCACTCTCACCGGGACTCCCTTGTCCGCTCCACACTCCCCTCCAGCCCCACCACACCCGGCACTTTTCCCTGCAACTGCAGGAAGTGCTACACCTGCCCCAACACCTCCCCCCTCACCCCCATC
>NC_063369.1:13203049-13327141 GCF_021869965.1 Rhincodon typus
CCTCCGCCGCATCTGCTCCCAGGATGAGGCATTCCACTCCCGTACATCTCAGATGTCCTCATTTTTCAAGGACCGCAACGTCCCCCCTTCAGTGGTCGAGAACGCCCTCGACCGTGTCTCCCGCATTTCCCGCAATTCATCCCTCACACCCCCTCCCCGCAATAACAACCAGAACAGAATCCCCCTTGTCCTCATGTAACACCCAACCAACCTCCGGATCCAGCGCATCATCCTCAGACACTTCCGCCATCTGCACTCCGGATCCAGCGCATCATCCTCAGACACTTCCGCCATCTGCAATCCAACCCCACCACCAAAGACATTTTTCCCTCCCCACCCTTATCTACTGTCCGGAGGGACCACTCTCACCGGGACTCCCTTGTCCGCTCCACACTCCCCTCCAGCCCCACCACACCCGGCACTTTTCCCTGCAACTGCAGGAAGTGCTACACCTGCCCCAACACCTCCCCCCTCACCCCCATCCCAGGCCCCAAGAAGACTTTCCACATCAAGCGGATGTTCACCTGCACATCTGCTATGTGGTATACTGCATCCACTGTTCCCGTTGTGGCCTCCTCTACATCGGGGAAACCAAGCGGAGGCATGGGGACCGCTTTGCAGGACACCTACGCTCGGTTTGCACTAAACAACTGCACCTCCCAGTCGCGAACCATTCCAACTCCCCCTCCCATTCCTCAGACGACATGTCCATCCTGGGCCTCCTGCAGTGCCACAACGATGCCACCTGAAGGTTGCAGGAACAGCACCTCATATTCCGCTTGGGAACCCTGCAGCCCAATGGTATCAATGTGGTCTTCACAAGCTTCAAAATCTCCCCTCCCCCAACCGCATCCCAAAACCAGCCCAGCTTGTCCCTGCCTCCCTAACCTGTCCTTCCTCCCACCTATCCCCTCCTCCCACCTCAAGCCCCACCCCCATCTCCTACCTACTAACCTCATCCCGCCCCCTTGACCTGTCCGTCCTCCCTGGACTGACCTATCTCCTCCCTAACTCCCCACCTACACTCACCTTTACTGGCTCCATCCCTACCTCTTTGACCTGTCTGTCTCCTCTCCACCTATCTTCTCCTCTATCCATCTTCTATTCGCCTCCTCCTCTGTCCCTACTTTTTTCAGAATCCCCTTCCCCGCCCCCATTTCTGAAGAAGGGTCTAGGCCCGAAACGTCAGCCTTCCTGCTCCTCTGATGCTGCTTGGCCTGCTGTGTTTATCCAGCTCTAGACCTTGTTGTCTTAGGTTCTAGACTGACAAGGTTGTTAGAGGTTGTCACAGGTAGGCAGCAAAGTGCAGTTGAAGTTACAGTCAGATCTGCCACGATTGTAATGGATGGCAGAACAGGCTCAGGGATCCAAATGACCTACTCCTGTTCCTGTTCCTCAACCATTTATTTTATTTACTAATTACTAAGTCTATCTATATCGAAATGATAATATAGAATGAGGGATTAAAGTAGTCAAGGACGATATGATATCATTAAAATTTTGCAAGCAATATGTGTCAAAGATGTATAAGGAGTTGAGGTACAGATAAGCCCTATTTATAGTTGGATGATGAAGTAGTCTTGAGTGCTGAATGACTTATCCCACTGAGATGTCCTACCGACACAATGTTTAGTTATATTTTGAATGCCCCCACAACTCTTGAATAATCAGCCAGTGGATTAGGAAAAAACAAAATGCTGGGAATATTCAGCCGGCCAGGCTATATTTATGATGAGAGCAGGCAAGTTAACATTTTAGTTTGAGAAGCAGAACTAAAAGAAACTTTATAAGGAAGTACAGACCCAGGGGAGAAGTTTGAGGAAGGAGAAGTGCTTGAAGAGAAAGATGTCTGATGTTGAATAGAATGTTTACCATCCTTTTCACTTTAGAGGTTCCCAATGATGTTGTTTTCTATGTGCTTCTCATTAGCTTGCCCAGTATGTGGGCAGATTGCTCCATTGTAATACTTAGGGTGATTCAGGTGGATTTAAAACATGGATTGCGATTAAAGGCAGTGACAGTAGCACAGAGATAATCACTCTTTGGAATCTCCCAATCACACGACTATTTCCTGTTGTCTTCAGGTGCAGAATGTTCTAGAGGTGTGATATTTCACATCTTTCCAATAAAGACATCATCCCAAGCAAGTTCTACTGGTGGAATGTTTTTGATCTTAAATGATAATCAGTGACCAGGTTATCCTCCTCCTAGTGGTTACCCCACTCAACTGGATTAGAGAAGTTGGGAGATGGGGCTATGAGTGCTATGTAATTGAATCACAAATCCTAACAGTGCAGAAGGGGACCATTCAACCCATTGTGTCTGTGTTGGCTCTTTGAAAGGGATACCCAGTTTGTCTCACTTTTGAGCTTTTTCCTCATAGGTCTGCAGATTTCTCCTTTTCTGGCACTTATCTAATTCTTTTTCAAAAAGTCGGTTTGAAACTGCTTCCACTGCCCTTTCAGGCAGTATGTTCCAGATGAGTACAACTTGCTATATTCAAAGAAAGAACCATCATCTTAAAATCCTCCTCCTTGTCCATAATTCTTTTGTCAATGATTTTAAATCTATGTCCTCTGATTATCATTCCCCCTGTGGTTATGTAACAGGCACACGTGCAATGCAACCTAATTGGGTTTCTTCCTATTTATCAAAGCCATTCATGCTTCTTCATTGGTTGTCACATTTCTGACCTTACCATGACTACACTTCAAAATACTTAATTGGCTGTAAGGACAATGGACACCCTGTGGTATTGAAGGACACAATATGAATGGAAGGTGGACTCCAAGATGGAATTCATAACCTTACCTAAAAGAGGCCTTCTAAATTGTGTAAATTGATCGGGGTGCCTTTGAGAAAATAATTCTGTGGCAGATAAGGCCAAAAATAGGGGCTTAATTAAAAGATATGTCAAAAAGGGAACTGAAGAGATATTTCTTTACCTAAAGAGTGGTAAGACTGTGGAAAGTACTATCACAGGGATTAGTTGAGGTGAGTAACGTTGAAGAGGGAAATTAGATAAACACCTGAACGGAAAAGGAATTGAAGGCTATGTGGGGATACAATGAAAGAAGCTTATTCTGAGCATACAGTCAGTCGGGAGAACGGGCTGTTTCTATGCTTTAAAGTGCAATGAAACATTTTTAGCTTTTATTAAAATTCAAATGGATTTTCAACTTGCACCTGCTGCAGAACCTGGTTTGTACCACTGGAGGCTCTCAGTGAGCTTTGGAAACCTGTACTGCACAGTAGCAGTTCAAGGGCCTGACTGTGGTTGGCCTGGAAAACAGCTACAACCTTCCGATTGCAGTGATGCATGTTGGCCTACAGTGGCAAATTCAAGCCAGATGCTGTTCATGTCTCACATTTGTTTAGGAGTTAGTCCGCGCATAGGAATTACTGCAGTTTTCCGTAGGTTACTGGGATTGTGAAAGGTGTAGGGCATGGGAATGAAGGTCATAGCCCAGACTTATCCATTCCACACATGCTTTAGGAATCATTGAATAAGCAATCAGGTATTGCTTTTTATAATGATTGGCAATATAGAGTATTAGTTTTGATAATCCAACTGCTTACGTATGTATTAGTGACTTCCTGAGTGATAGTTTAATTGGCTGGGCCTAGGGACAGAAAGAAATTCTATTCTATTATTCTATTCTATGAAAAGCCCAGGATTTGTGGCTTTTTCAGATAATTATCAAAAGTTGTGATGGTTCACATAATAACAGTTAACTCTCCACAATGTAGCATGGCAAATTGAACTTTCAGTGTGAGCTGTGCAGTTGCAGGAGTATCTGGGTTCAGAGGGCAGGAGACCTCAATGAGAAGCAAATATAGGAGTAGTGGAAAACACCACTTGAGGAGGGCATAACACCTGCTTTTCCATACTTAAATTTTACCTCCTCCCTTTTGTTTTAGTTCGTTTCACAAACTTGGATGTCCTACAGTGCTTCACGATCAACGAAGTGCATCGCATAAAAGCATGGCAAGCATCGACAATTAACCTCAAAATTAGTTATCTTCTGTTTCAGTTGTGGGGGTGAAGGCTAAATATTGACCACTTGAGAGGAAAATAAGGTCTTAGTGCAGTCATTATGTAGGCAGAACAGAGGGTAGGAAAGGAGTTAATGGCCAAAGGAATTGCCTGCCTTAGGAAAGTATAGCAGTGTTCAACGGTACAAGTTGAATGACAACAACTGATGGTTAATGATTCACTTTCTTACACAGTTGTAGAAAATGCTTTTTAATGAAAGTAATTGTTACTTTACTCATGGGGCAAAAAAGGCTACTCTTTTTAAAATCCTTTCAACTGCTGCATGGTTTAACTGCACATTCCTGTTACATGTCAAATCTTTGTCTCTGATACTCTAAACTGCTTGCCTCTTTGCTTCTCTTCCTTTATCTCTTCGTCAGAAGTCACACAACACCAGGTTATAGTCCAACAGGTTTATTACAAATTGCAAGCTTTCGCAGTACAGCTCCTTTTGTAAGGTGAAGTCACTTGGACTATAACGTGGTGTCATGTGACTTCTGACTTTGTGCACCCCAGTCCAACACTGGCATCTGTGCATCATGGGGAGGCAATGGCCTAGTTGTATTATCTCTGGACTGTTAATCCAGAGACGCAGATACCGTTCTGGGGACCCAGGTTCAAATCCCGCCATGGCAGATGGTGGACTTTGAATTCAATAAAAAAAATCTGGAATTAACAATCTAATTGTTAATTGTCAATTGTCAGGAAAAACCCATCTGGTTCACTAATGTCCTTTAGGAAAGGAAACTGCCATCCTTACCTAGTCTGGCCCACATGTGACTGCAGACCCACAGCAATGTGGTTGACTCTGAACTGCCCTCTGAGCAATTAGGGATGGGCAATGAATGCTGCCCAGTCAATGACACCCTCATCCCATGAAAGAATAAATAAATAAAACTCATGGCTTAATCTCTTTGATCATGTTTTGTCACCTATCCTGATATTATGTGGATCATTCTTAATTTTTCTTTTCTTTTATTCTATCATGGGATATTCTGGCAATGCTAGTATTTGTTGCTCAGCCCTGATTTCCCTTGAACTGAGTGGCATGCTAGGGCTGTCTCGTTGTCCAGTTCACGCATTTCTGAGAGTCTGGAATCACATGTAGGCCAGATCAAGCATGGATGGCAGATTTCCTTCTGTTCAGGACATAAGTGAACTAAATGGGTTTTTATGGCAATTGCTGATATTTGTTGTGGCTATCATTTATTGAGAAGGGATTTTAATTCCCCAGTTATTAACTGAATTTAAATTCCATCAGTGTTGGGATTTACACCTTTATTTTGAAAACATTAGCCTTGGCTAAATTGCTAGTCTTTTGTTCTCCTGTGGAGCATGAAAGCAATTCCTTCTAACCCAGAGGTGAGAGTTTGATTAGCCCTTGCTGACTGAATGTGCTTACTTATGTTGCAGCCATCTCCCAGCTAAGTGCCATGATGTGATGGTGCCCACTTTGGTGATCTGGGGTGACAAGGATGGAGCTCTCGAAGTTGGCATGACTGCCTATATGGAGCAATACGTACAGAATGTGTTCTGGTTGAAGGTAGTCACTGGGGCCAGTCACTGGGTCCAGCAGGACCAACCTGATGTAGTCAATAAACTCATCTGGACGTTCTTGAAGGAAAGCAACAAGTAGACTCCGGATTCCATACACATGTGCATGATGCAACTTTACATGTGTGTCAAATGTAATTTGTATACAATTTTCGTAAAAGGAAAAATTACTAACCATAAATGCGTAACTGGAAATTTTTATAGTATCTTAATTGAATGTTAAATGCAGCAAATTCTGAGGTTTGTGATGGCACAGTCACTAAGTACACTAATTACCCAAATATAGCAAGCGATCATATGTTCTCCTTCCAATTTTTGTACACTTGCTGCAGGATACTGACAAATGCTTCAGTGATGGGAAGAAAGAAATTGCAATCCTGGGGATCCTTGACACCTGTTAGAGGTGCACACTTCACCAGGACTAGTGATCTGCATTCCTTTGATAAGCTGTCAATTAACACAAACTCCCTCCTGGCATTGCTGTCTGCTGTTGGGTTGTGGCTTGTAGGATAAACCATCAGGAAAGATGAATTAATCAGCCTGGGATTATGTGTTTCTCATAGCTTGCCTGGATAGCTTGATAACCAGTGTGATAACCATGAAGCACCCAGTGGCCAGTGCTTTGTTCATTCAATGATTGATAAACAGAAATGGTATTAAGTGTGATCAGATCACTGAAAGGTGAAGAGACATGATGATGTGAGTTGTAAGTGTGTTTTTTCACTGTTGGATATTGGACTTGATCTGTAGCCACAGCTTTTATACTGCTTTTCAACTTTGTAATTGTTGTTTTATTGTGATCGTGCAAACATTTTCTGTGTCGCAGGTAGAAATCATTTTGGGAATCCATGACTTTCCAAAGTACAGAGGAAACAAAACAAAAAATTGTTTTGTACCAACAGATATTACAGATTGTTTAGGATGGAATTGCTCAGCAAGTTAGATGTTGTGCTGTTGGTTGGGAAAGCTGGGAAGATGCAAATATATATCACCTTTCATGACCATTTGATGTTATAAAGCTCTTTACAGCCAACAAAGGGCATTCTGAAATGTGGTTACCAATGCACATAAGAAGCATGGCAGCCAATTTATACACAGCCAGTTCCTTCAAACAGCAATGGGGATGATCACTTCATTTGTTTGATGATGTTAGTTGATGGGCAGATATTGGCCACAACACTGAGCATGATTGTCCTGTCTGTATTTGAATAATTCCATGGGATCACTTATTGCACGGTGGCCTAGTAGCTAGCACAGCTACCTCACAGCGCCAGGGACCCGGGTTCGATTCCACCCTTGGGTGACTGCCCCTGTGTGGAGTTTGCACATTCACCCGGTGTCTGTGTGGTTTCCTCCGGGTGTTCCGGATTCCTCCTGTGGATCAAAGATGTGCAGCGTAGGTGGATTTGCTATGCTAAATTGCCTTATAGTGTTCAGGAATGTGTAGGTTAGATGGATTAGCCATGGGAAATACAGGGTTATAGGGATAGGGAAGGACGGTGGGTCTGGGAGGGCTTGCTCTTCAATGGGCTGAATGGCCTTTTTCCACACTGTAGGGATTCTATGAATCTACATTTACCCTGCAGCAAGTGGACAAAAAGTGGCAGGAGATCGGCACTTGGTTTGATATTTCATTCAAAATAAAATCATTTCCAACTGAGTAGCACTATACACAAGCACCACCCCATACAATTGTTCACATTTCCAGAGATGGACTTGAACTCAGGGTCTGCTGACTCCAGTGTGGTCATAACAGACTGTGGAACAGGCAATTGAATACAGAGAGAGCGTGTTATAAACTCTACCTTCATCTGTAACTTCTCAAACAACACTTTTTCTTTCCTCTTGTGAGGGATATTTGTGGGCAGTGTTTGTGCCACAAGTGCCAGGCAATTACCATCTCCAACAAAAGAGAATCCAACCATCAACCTTTGACATTCAGCAGCTTATCATTGCTGAATTCCCCCATCATTAACATCTGGGGCTCACTGTCGTCCAGTACCTAATTGAATAAACCATGTAACAGTTGTAGATACAAGACCAAGTCAGAGACTGGGAATTCTGCAGGTAATAACTCATTTCCTGAATTTGCAAACTCTGCCTCCCATCTACAAGGCAGAAGTCACGTGTGTGGTGGGAATACTGTACACATGCTTGAGTGATTGCAGCTCCAACAAGACCCAAGAAATTCAATAGCATCCAGGAGCAAATAGCCAACTTGATTGGGACCCCATTCATCACCTTAAACATCCACTCTCTCCACTTGCAGTAGTTGTGGCAGCAGTGTGTGCCATCGACAAGACTCCTTTGACAACACCTTTCATCTGTAAGGACAAATGCAGCTAGCATGCAGAGATATCACAACTTGCTAGTTCTCCTTCGAGTCGCACATCATCCATTCACTGTCACTGGAACTCCATACTCTAATAACATCATTGTGGTTAAAGTTACACCAGCAGCCTTGGAGGCTGAGAGAAATATAGACAACTGATGCACTATGGTGGTCATGCACATGCTGAAATTCCTGATTTTAAAAAAAAATCTTTTGTCTTTCCTTTCTATGTTTGTTCTTTCTGTCCTGTCTGTCCATTGCTCTGTCTCTACCTCTCTTTTGGTTCTCTCTTTCCCACTACTATTACTCATTCTTTTCCTGTTTTGCAGTCTGTGGCTTTTGTTACTGGCACCAACAAAAAAAATTAACATTTACTCCATTTTCCCAGAACGGGGAAGGGTCACGAGACATGAAAAGTTAGCTCTGTTTTTCTTCACAGATGCTGCCAGACTTGCTGAACTTTTCCAGCAACTTCTGTTTTTAATCCATCCTTGAGTTGGCTGAGCTATCAGGGGGCTCTTCACCTTCTAGGCAAGAGTTGAAAGTTGTGGTTTCTTCTTTTCTCTTCAGTTTTTTTGAGATAATCAAAATGATGGGTTGGAGCCAACTTCATTCCAGCTCGAGAAGTTCTCTCCTATCCATAATGTGTTTTCTTTACTCTCAAGAATCTGTTTTGATACCTTCTTTCTGAGAAGTTAACGCTAATCAAAAGTCCAATTGTCCAATTGCAAAAGACGTATGCTCCAGGTAATCTGCCCTGTTTCCATCAGAAGTCCACAACATACTAGAAGTGGAGAGAGTGAATGTTTAAGGAGTTCAGAAAATTTCTCATCACAAATGTAGCCAGCACTGCAACCAGCAACAGTCTTTATGAATAGCTTTTATTGAAACAAAAAGCACAAGGTTGTTGCCATTTAAGGAGAGAATGGGACAGGTGACTGAAAGCTTGATCAAAGAGGTATGTTCAAAAGAGAGTCTTAAATGAGAGAAATAAGAGATTTTTAAGGATGAAGGAAAGGGGGAATACGTAAGAGGCCAGAGTAGAGGACCACAGAGTTCACCAGTTTTTAGCGTTGGTGCAGCTACTTCCCCATGTTCATGTTACATTCAAAGTGTTGGCTAGATGTTAAGCTTGTTGCATATGAGCAGGATAAATCACCAGTGCATGCTGGCGTTCTGTGCTCATCTGCTGTCTGGATCACTCTGCAAAGTTGATAATGTGGCTAGGGAGTAGAAACAGAGTTCTTTCCAATTCCTGCCAAGCTATTACCTGGACTTGGATTCAATTCTAAGTACACAGCCCTGAAAGTTTTAGAGTGAACCTGTGTAATAGACTGGTGCCAATAGGGATTGATCTACAAACTCAATGCACTAAGAGCTTTGATCATTAATTTGGTGTTGAACATTGTTTCATGATTGTAGCTCTATTGTAGATGCTAAATACAGGCAGCTGATATGGAGCCCTGTGGAAATTAATGACTTGTTTGCATTGGGAAATGTACAACTTATTTGAAATAAATGCCAGTTTTGTACCTAAAATGTTAAAATTTTATGTCAAATCTTCCAGTTAAAAACTTATGAAAACTGACTTGGGGATTTTCCCTCTTGTCGTAGGTGATGAGCTGAATATACACTTTGAAATCACCAGGCAGTTTTCTGAGACCCG
The DNA here is from genome assembly GCF_021869965.1 of Rhincodon typus. Classification (NCBI taxonomy): domain Eukaryota; kingdom Metazoa; phylum Chordata; class Chondrichthyes; order Orectolobiformes; family Rhincodontidae; genus Rhincodon; species Rhincodon typus. Next base: position 13,212,638 of record NC_063369.1, read on the forward strand.
CCACCCATCCCATCAACAAAGGTGGGAAGTCAGTCGTGGAGTTCAAAAAATGGGGACACTGCAATAGAGTATCACTCTTCAACCATAATCAATTTTTGAGGGTACAAGTATCTTTATATGATTGTTCCTTCTAAAGGAGCAAAAGATTTGCATTTACAAAGCAACTTTCCTGATCTCAGAGTGTACTAAAGGGTTTCATAGCCAAATTGAAATGTCTCTGTTGTAATGTGGAAAACATGGCAGTCAGTTTGCACACAGCAAGCTCCTACAAACAGCAGTGAAACAATGACTAGGTAACCTGTTTTACTTACTTTGGTTCAAAGATAAAAATTGGACAGGACACCAGAGACAGAATACTTCAAATTAGTGCATAAGATCTTTTATGCCTAACTAAGAAGAATTTGGGATTTAGTTTAATACCAACTTCCAAAGATGACAATACTACAGTATAATCTTGGTCCTGCACTGAGTGTTTGTCTTCACTTCTTTGGAGTGGAACCAGAATGTACAGACTTGTATTCATGCTACACATTGAACCAATAACCACTAGTAAACATCTTTATGGGGTATGTATTTTGCTGGCTGGCCAGTATTTATTGCCTGCTCCAAGTTACCCTTGAGAAGGTTGTGGTGAGTTGCCTTCTTGAATTGCTGCAGTCCACATGCTAAAGGTTGATCCACAATGTCCTCAGGGAGGGAATTCCAGGATTTTGACCCAGTGACAGTGAAATGTATTTCCAAGTCAGGGTGATAAGTGTGTTGGAGCTGAACTTGCAGGTGGTGGTGTACCCATTGTATCTGCAGTTCTTGCCCTTGAAGATGGAAATGGTCGTGGGTTTGAAGGTGCTGTTAAGGATCTTTGGTGAATTTCTTCAGTGCAGCTTGCAGATAGTGCACACTTCTGCTACCAAGTGTTGGTGGTGGAGGGAGTGGATGCTTTTGGTGTGATGTCAATCAAGTGAGCTGCTTTGTCCTGGATGGTGACAAGCTTCTTCAGTGTTGTTGGAATTGCACATATCCAGACAAACGGAAGTATTCCATCATACTCCTGACTTGTACCCTGTTGATGGTGGACAGAATTTAAGGACTCAGAAGATAAGTTAATTACTGCAGTATTCCTTGCTTCTGACCACCTCCTGTAGTCACTGCGTTTATGTGGCATGTTGAGTTTCTAGTCAATGGTAACCCCAAGTATGTTAATAGTGGCCACCCAGTGGCTCTGACCTCAATAATCATGAAGTGCTTCAAGATGCTAGTCATGGCCGACATCAACTCCAGTCTCCCACCCTGCCTCAATCCCCTACAATTTGCCTACTGACGTAACTAGGCCACAGCAGATGCCATATCCCTAGCCCTGTACTCAACTTTGGAACATCTGAACAACAAGGACACCTACGTTAGACTCCTGCTCATTGACTACAACTCTGCTTTCAACACCATTTTCCCCTCCAGACTGATCTTAAAAATCTGTGACCCCAGTCTTAGCTCCGCCTTCTGCAACTGGATCCTCAGCTTTCTGAACCACAGACCACAATCAGTGAAAATAGGTAACTGCTCATCCTTCACAATAACACTCAACACTGGAGCCCTCAAGGATGCATCCTCAGCCCTTTAATGTACTCTACATCTATGACTGTGTTGCCAAATTCCAAACGAACAGTGTCTGCAAGTTCGCTGACAACACCATCATGGTAGGATGGATATCTAACAACAACAAGTCAAAATACAAAAGGGAGATAGAGGGCTTGGTGACGCAGTGCAATGAGACCAACCTTTCTCAATGCAGCTAAACCGAAGAACTGATCACTGACTTCAGAAAGAAAGGAGGAGAACTCACCCCCATCTATGTCATTGGAACCGAGGTTGAGAAGGTGGAGAGCGTCAAGTTGTCCTAGACATCCCAGACAGATGTGATGGTCAAGAAGGCATAACAATGCCTCTTCTCAGATGGCTCAGGAAATTTGGCATGTCCAAAAGGTCCCTCAGCAAATTCTACAGATGCACAATTGAAAGCATGCTGTCTGGGTGCATAACGGCGTGGTATTGCAACTGCCCTGCTCAGGATTGTAAGAATGCACAGCCCAAACCATCACAGAAGCCAATCTTCCTTCCATGGACTCCATTTACATGGCTCGCTACCGCGTTAGGACCCATCGCACCCCAGTAATGATCTCGTACAACCTCTTCCATCAGGCAGAAGATACAGAAGCCTTAATACACGTCCTAGCAGGTTCAAGAACAGCTTCTTCCCAGACTGATGAATGGAGTCTCTAACCTCAAATAATGCTGATCGTGCTAACGTTGACCTTGCCCAGCACATGCCCTGTGCAGTGTAACCCGGATGTCTGTGTCTAAGTTTTTTTTTGATCTGTACATCCTTACTTACTGTGATCTGCCTGTATAGCTCGTAAACAAAGCTTTTCACTGTATTTGATACACGCGACAATAAATCAATCAATCAATTGTAGGGAATTCACTAAAGATAATACCTTTGAATGACAAGAGGTGGTGGTTAGATTGTCTGTTATTGGTGATCATCATTGCCTGGCATTTGTGTGAAGCGTTTTTTGCCGCTTGTCAGCCTAAGTCTGGATATTGTCCAGATCATGTTGCATTTGAACATGGACTGCTTTAGTATCTGAGGAGTTGCGAATAGTACTGAACATTGTGCAATCAGTGGTAAACATTCCCACTTATGACCTTATGATGGAAGAAAAGTCATTGATGAAGCGACAGAAGAAAGTTGGGCCTAGGACATGACCCTGACGAACTCCTTCCTGTATGACTGTGGTAGAGCTGAGATGATTGACCTCCAACAACCACGATCATCTTCCTTTATTGCCAACTATGGCTCCAACCAGTGGAGAGTTTTCCCCTTATACTTATTGTCTCCAGTTTTGGTGGGGCTCCTTAATGTCATACTCGGTCAAATGCGCTTAATGTCAAGAGCTGTCACTCCCACCTCACTTCTGGAATTCAGCTCTTTTGTTCATGTTTGAACCAAGGCAGTTATGATGTCAGGGGTTGAGTCGCTCTGGCAGAACTCAAACAGGGCATCAGTGAGCAGGTGCTGCTTGATAGCACTGTTGATGACACCTTCCATCACTTTACTGATGATTGAGAATAGACTGATGGGGCAATAATTGGCTGGGTTAGATTCTTCCTGCTTTTTGTGTACAGGACATAGCTGGGAAAGTTTCCACATTGTCGGATAGAGGCCAGTAACAATACTGGAAGAGCTTGGCTCGGAGAGTGGCAAGTTCTGGAGCAGAAGTCTTCAGTACAGTTGTCACTGTTACTTAATATGAATCGAATTGGTGGAAGACGAGTGTCTGTGATGCTGGGGACCACTGGAGGAGGCCAAGGTGGATCATCCACTTGGCACATCTGGCTGAATGTTGCTGCAAATGCTTCAGCTTTATATTTTGCATTGATGTGTTGGGCTCTTCCGTCACTGAGAAAGGGGATATTTGTGGAGCCTCCTCTTCCAGTGAGTTGTTTAATTGTCCACCACCATTCCCAATTGAATGTGGCACGAATGCAAAGCATAGATCTGATATTTTGGTTGTGGGATCATTTAGCTTTGCCCATCACTTCCTGTTTACGTGATTTTGGCTTGCAAGTTAGCCCTTTTTGATTGCTTCACCAGGTTGCCATCTCATTTTTAGGTGTGTCTGGTGCTGCTACTGGCATGCCTCCTGCAGCCTTCATTGAATCAGGTTTGATCCCCTGGCTTGGTAGTATAATTGAGTGGGAGATATGCCTGTCCAATGAGGTTGCAGATCCATGCTGGAGTACAATTCTGTTGCTGTTGATGGCCCATAACCCCTCATGGTTGTCCAGTCTGGAGTTGCTAGATCTGTTTGAAGTCTGTCCCATTTAGGACAGTGATTGTGGCAGACAAAATGATGGAGGGTATTCTCAATGTGAAGACAGCACTTCGGCTCCACAAAGACTGTGCAGTGGTCACTTACTACTGATACTGTCATGGATAGATGCATCTGCAGCCAGCAGATTGGTAAGGATGAGGTCAGGTATGTTTTTTTCCTCTTGTTGGTTCCATCACCATCTTCTGCAGACCCAGCTATGTCCTTTAGGACCCGATTAGTAGTGCAGCTGCTGACCCACTCTTGGTGGTGGACATTGAAATCCCCACCCAGAGTATATTTTGCACTCTTGCCAGCTTCAGTGCTTCCTCCAAGTGTTGTTCAACCTGGAGGAGTACTAATTTATCAGCTGAAGAGAATGGTACGTGGTATTCAGCAGGAGGTTTCCTTGCCCATGTTTCAGGCTGTTCCATAGAAATAACTGTTATGGTTCAGTTTATTTGGCAATATGTGATATTAATGTTAAGTCACTCACAGTTCAGCCTTTACATTGTGAATGTGTTCTTGAACAAAAGACCAATATAAAAAGGAAATGCAATTACCTTGAATTGCTCACAGCTTCCAAAAAGTCCCAAAGCACTTTTCAACCAAAGAAATAACTCCACTTTTCAAGCATAGTTACTGCTGGACGCATATGCAGTTTGTATTGTAGTCAATACTAGACAGCACTTTATTTCTGTAGCACAGTGTAGAGGTGCAACAGATTTTAAACAAGCAGAGAGGGGCAAAAAATCAGAAGGGAGGATTTGAGATCAGGTGGAGTGCCAAAAGCTAAATTGCACAGGGGATGATGTGTGAAGGGACATAAGAACTGAAATAAAGGTAAAGGACATCTCCAATTGGTATAACTTGTCCCCTTTCCTGTCAGAGGTAATAGTTCAGTGGAATCTACTCTTCCAGAAGAGCATCATAGCCCTGAACGAACTGGAGAACATGTAGAACAAAAGAGCAAAAGTCTATCTCAACACAGGAACTAACCAAGATTAGAGCAAAGATTAGTAGTGTGAAGAGAGGAAACTTGGTCAGAGGCCTTTCAAAGGGCAGAGAGATTGAGAAATTGGAAGATTGGAGAGGAACGAAGACCTAGACAATCAGTTCAACAGAAATGATTATTCTGCTGGAGTGTTTAGTGTAGAGGAGTGTGATAAAAGTGCTCTAGTATATCTTGTATTGGACTCTGGATCTATCAGGGACTCTGAGGATGGAAATTTACTAAGAAAATGGATCATCACAGTGATCAAACTCAAAAGAAGTTTTGAAGTGTTCAGATTTCAGGATGAATTGTGACTCCCGAGGCAGTGAGGAAAAAGGATGATCTTGGAAGAGTAAACAACTGTTTGCAGGTCATTCCAGACATGTCTTAGAATCTATTCTTACACCAGACTCTGTTTGAGAGAAAACAATTTTTCAGGATCATATCATTCATTACAAGCTGTGATCACCATCATCACCAACCCAAATAAACCATTGGTAATGTATTGTGATATTTGCTACAAACTTTCCTAGTTCATTTTATGAAGTCGTTTGAGATGTTTATGTTTGGCAAGAGCAGTCAAAGTTGTAGAACCAAGGTCAGGTAAATGGAATTAACTGATAGATTAGCGGTAATTGAATGAGTTGCACAGAACAGGCTTGAAGAATTGAATGGCTTCCTTCTCCCCTAAGTTTTAATAATTTGATGATGCGCCTTTCCCTTCGCACCCCAAAGCAACTGACTGTATCAACTGTGTGTCATTTCTGGATGTCAAAATAAATATGAATGACATTATTTTACATACTGCTGTGTTTAGGGTTATTTCCAAAACTTCTTTAATTTTCGTGACCAGATTACAGGTGCCATAAGCAGCTAGAACCACTAATCAGCTCGATCTTTATTTTGCTAAAGGTATTGGTGAGATTAGTCTAGACTGAACACAAACAAAAACAGAAATCACTGGAAAAGCTCAGCAGGTCTGACAACATCTGTGGAGAAAAATCAGAGTTGATGGCTTGAGAGAGAGAGATAACAAGATGTAGAGCTGGATGAACACAGCAGGCCAAGCAGCATCAGAGGAGCAGGAAAGCTGATGTTTCAGGTCTAGACCCTTCTTCAGAGTTGATGGGTTGGCTTTGAGGAAGAGTCCCTTGACATGAAATATTCACTCTGATCTCTCTCCACAGATGCTGCCAGACCTGCTGAGCTTTTCCTGCAATTTCTAATTTACAACATCCACAGTTCTTCTGGTTTTTATTTAGTCTAGGCTCAACCCTGCATCAGTCATTGGACTACATATGGATTGCCCACTGACATGTCACACCAATCAGAAGATGAAGAAATAACTTGCCATCAAAACACAAAGTGCAAGCTAAACTATACATTTTTATTTATTTACAGTCAGAAGAACATAAAGAATTGAAGTATGAAAACCTAGAGAGCATAAATGCAATATAATCAAATTCATCTATCCATTAAAAAATACACACCAAAATACAGGTGTCTTGGTAATAGTGACTTGGTGAATTGCCTTTCCTGCTGTACGTAGGTGATTTCTCAAGTCGAATTTTTTGCTTAAAAAGGAGAATCAGAGAAAGATGAATCCTGACAAAATGTCTTTTTAATATATAAAACGTAGAATCGTGATTTGTTCTTAACATATCATTGGAACAGGAAATAAATCTCATCTTGGTGTTATCTACACGTTGTTGATAGCTAATGGAAAAGAAAATCATACCTTTCCCTTCTATCTTCATCAGAAGAGTAGACCCCAGCAATAATATTGTTGACACAATAAACTGATGAACAAACACTTCGAAATATATATTCTTCAAAGAACTTGGAATGTTCTTGATACTGGGTTAAAACAAGTGAAATTCTGGAAGAAATGTAAATCTTGTAGTTCATGTTTCTTCAGCCTATATTTTGGCTTCACCCTGGGAGAGAAAAGAAAAAAATCATTCTGACTCGATCGGTCTGCTTGATCTCACAGACGTGGAGGTAGCAGCAGATAGCATTCCACAACAAGTAGGATAAGGGACAATAGGGTCTCTTCAGCATCCCAAATTGTTGCTGCCTCTAGGATCTTGGTGCAAGATTGCAATATGTGGACAATGTGTCTTTGTTCTACAACATATAAAATCTACCTTGTTGATAATTACCTAGGTTTAAGGAAAAACCCTTATGGATGTGTGAAACATTTAACTTGCTGTTCAACTGCGGAAACTGGAACCTGCAGACTTACCCACGTGACCGATTGATTGGATTAGGTGGTGCCAGAATAAAGTGTTGAGTTGGATATGTTGTGCTTTTGCATCACTCCTAGAAACCATTTCCTACATTCTTCCCTCACCTTTGAGAAAGAAGATCATAGAGAGATTTCAAAAAAATGCGATGAATGCTGACTAGAGACATAGCATCCTAGAGACATAGTGTCATACAGACCGGAAACAGACCCTATGGTCCAAACAATCCATGCCGAACATAATCCCAAAGTAAACCAGTCCCACCTGCTTACTCCTGGCCCATATCACTCCAAACCTTTCCTATACATTTACTCATCCAAATTTCTTTTACATGTTGTAATTGTACCGACATCCACTACTTCCTCAGGAAGTTGATTCCGCACGCAACCCAGCCTCTGTGTAAAAAATTTGCTTCTCATGTCTTTTTTAAATCTCTCTCTTCTCACCTTAAAAATGTGCCCCTAGTCTTGAAATCTCCCATTCTAGGGAAAAGACAACTACAATGAACTCAATCCATACCCTTCATTATTTTATAAACTTCACATATCTTGAAATTTTCACCTTGCTCACAAATTGTATTTGTCTGACTTGGAAATTATGTTTTCTTTATTGCCTTTCCTCCTGCTCTTCAAATTGGAAGGATGCTATAGGAATAAAACATTTCCTGTTTCAGATACATGTTGGCTGTGATGACACTATTTCTTTAAGAGGCAAATTTTGTCCTGGTTTAGTTTAGGAAGGGAGGTTGAGAATGAATTTGCCTTTGCCAAGGGTGTCTTTATGGAATGTGACTATATTGGAACAGTGTTGTTTGGTAGTTAAATAATCTATTATTCTGTTAAGTTTTCCAGTGGAGTTAGGTTATTCCAATTCTTTCTTTTGTTTATATTTTAACCATAGTGTAAGAATAAGGTGTGTTTTGCTTCAAGCCTGATAGCTTGACCAATCAAATTACATCCAGAACACACAGCCTTACACTTACCTTTGAAAATAGGAGAAGTTGGGATCTAAGTTATCTTCTTAATATATTTTAAGGGAGTTTGGACTGGTCCATAACAGCCAACATCAAATAATTGCAGAAAAAGTAATTTTCATGAGATGTAGCTCTTGCTGGACAGCAAACATTTGTTGCCCTCCCTAATTGGTATTGAACTGAGTGGCTTGTTAGGGCCATTTCAGATGGTACTGGTGTAGATTTGGAGTCACATGTAAGTCAGGCCAGGCAAGACCACATATTTCCTCTCCTAAAGAGCATTACTGACCCAGGTGGACTTTTAAATGATCTTGGTTACAATTGCTGAGACTAGCTTTCAATTCTAATTTTTATTAATTGAATTTGAATTGCTGTGGTAGGTTTTGAACTCTGACCATTCGGCTGGATTCTGGTCCAGTGAGCTACCATCTCCCTGACAACTATAGCTAGCTTTAAACTAAAGCTTCATTGGGGATTGCCTAGAATCAGAAAAATAAACATTGCCTCCAACCCCCTTTTCTGTCTTGCAGTTTTATGCCCACATCTAAGATGTTGAGTTCAAGACAGACTGGTTGAGGAGAAAACAAGATCAACAACTGTCTTCATGCTTCGGCTTGTTGAGACCTCTGTTTATTGCATGTTACTACTGTATGTACGTATCCAATATGTATATATAGTAATCTGAAATATACCAGGCTGTAAGAATACTGTCACATTGTTAAGATAGTATTCCTTGAACTCTTGGTCTTCTCTCTATCTAACCAACTGTGCCCACGCTCTGCTATTTATGCCCTCATGATGCCCTCCCTCATTTCACATATGTATGGCCAAACCCCTTCATAATTTTAAAAATCTCCATAAAATTGTCTCTCAGTCTTCTAGAGAAAGCAGTTCTAGCTTTTAAACTCTCAGATGTGGTATCATCCTTATGAATACTTTTCTCTATGTCACTATATCGTTTTTGTAAAATGGAGACCCAAACTATGCAAACTTTGCATAAAAGTATTCTGAGTGTGCTTTAAGCAAAATTTTGTATGAATTTAGTTTAACATTACACTGTCACATACAGTTCCCACAGTATCGTATGCCATACCTCAGCACTGAAAGCACACAGGATAAGAAAAATTAGGAAGCCTTGGAGAGGTACAGTTGTAATGAATATGTATTCCAATATTCCACTGGAATCTTCCTCAGCAAAGAATCCAATACTCCAGGGGCATCCCAAAATAACTAGCTGAAGAAGTATTTTAAATGTCAGCATTCTGTAATTAATCAAAAGGAAACAAAATCATTTTGTTGTAACAAAATTGTATTAAATAAAGAATGCTGATGAATTTTGCTCAAGCCATTAAATGTGAACAATTTCAGCTTCATAAATCTGTAAGCCCCACCACTCGAATCCTCCTTTTATTTACCACCCTTTAATGTCATGCTGTTACTGATGACAGAAGTTTCAAGTAAGTTGTTTTTTTCTGTAACGTGAAATTCTGACAGAAGGATTGGGAACTAGAGGGTTACCAACCAGAAGTAACAGTTTTAATATAACTGGCAAATGTAAGCCAATCTAAAGACAAGTAGAATGTCTTTAAATGCAGCACGCTGCAATGATGCGGAATTCCCTGCCCCAAAGGGTAGTGGAAACGTATTCAACAGTAACCTCTGAAAGAGAACTGGATGAACACTTAAGGGAAAAAAGTACAGGGCTATGGGGAAATGGCTGCACAGGAACAAACTGGATAGCATTTACAAATATCCAACTTGAGCATGATGGCCCAAATAGCTTCCTGTGGTGTATGGTTCTTATAAAGAGGACATTTAACATTTCATGGAAAAATCAATGTGAATCAAGTAAGGCTTTAATACTGGAAACTTTCCAAGACATGCTTTTTGGAAAAGAAAGTGAGTGGCGTGTAAAACAGACAGCTGATTTGCAATATTGCCCATTGAACCTCCTTAGATGCATTTTCTTTTTGAGTTGGGACAATTTTGTTAATGCAACTCAACACTCACCTGGAATCTTTGATTTTTGATATTTCAGTGTTGCGTTTAGAAATCTGCTCAGTCAGTATCCAGAGTGTTCTACTGAACAGGATAATATTAACCTGCAGAACAATTGCAATATCTGGAGCTTAACATAATGAGTCAGCTTTTCCAAAGTATATAAAACATAAGCAAGATGGCATGTGAAACACCCTAGAGTGCAGGTGAAAATTATTATAACTACTCAGCATGCCTAATAGAACAATTTTGAAATGAATATGTATTTAGTTTTACATGGTTTCCTACTGTGTAAAAATTGTTTTTCTTTTATTCATTCATGAAATAAGGAATTCACTTCATTTATTTATTTATTGTCCGTTCTGAACTGCTCTTGAGAGGAGTGTGATGAACCACCTACTTGAATAAAACTGAGTGGTTTGCAGGCCTTTCAGATAACTGTATTGTTGTGGGTCTTGTGATGCGTGTCTTTCAGATCTGGTAAGATGGCAAATCAACTTCCGTTTTGTGACATTAGCAAATCAGATGGACTTTTACAACAATTCAGTGGTTTCATGGTCATGGTTACTTTTTTTTTTATTCCAGATTTAGTTAATGAATTGAAATCTTATTCCCCAGTTGTTGTTGTGTTGGGATTTGAATTCATGTCTCCAGGGTGGCTAGGCCAGGTTTAAGGATTACGAGTATAGTAGCATAATGACCATGGCTACTGCAGAACCAAGTGCTCTGTATGGAATGGACAACCCAAAGACTAATTTGTGAATTCGACCAAGAAATAATAGATCCTCACCAATGCTTTTCAGTAATGTGTGTTTTAGGAAACCATCCTTATTTCCTACAGGTCACCATTTACACGCTGCCTCTTGGGTGTCATCACCAAGAAAGGGGTCACATCAATGACAGCAAACTCCGCCCCCTTCCCCCTCAGCATTGTCTCAAAAAAAAATTTCTGCCATCTGATTTTAAGAGTTAGTTGAGTCAAATTTTTCCCCCAACTCAACCCTACCATGTTCCAAATCCGTCATTTTGTCTCCTATTATCTCTGTGCTTCTGGCTGTCCTTCATCAATTTCCGCCCAGCTATCTCCTTAGAATGCATCTTATTTCATAAATAATGTTTCACTCTGAGCTGACTTTTTCACCTTACATTCAGTCCATTTCTCATTGTTAAGGTCCGCATCACCATCCTGCTACCAAATCACTGCTTTTACCGGCGATCCATGCCTCTATTATATTCAAGATTGACTGAATCAGCACTCTCCTGCCTCCCCTGCCTGTCTGGATCAAACATTGAGTCATTTACAGCCCTACAAATGAGTCCTTTTGTGCATATAATGTGAGATGCCCATTATCCCCAGAAAGTTAGACTTGTTTATGATGGGCAGTGAAATAGTATGATACCCATAGCTTAATAGAAATGAAAGCAAGATTTGCATTTATATAGCACCTTCCATAATCTCAGGGCCATCTAAAATGTTTTGCAGAGAATGAAGTACTTTTGAACTGTAGTCACTATTGAATTGTAAGAAACACAGCAACCAATTTTCACACAGCAAAGACCATAACAATAATCAGTTTTACTAGCACTGGCTAAAGGGGTAACTGTAGGTAGGATACCAGATATAAGTCCACTGCTACTCTTTGAGATGAAACCACAGGATATTTTACACCCACCTGAGATAGCCTTGGTTTAATATCTCATTTGAAAGACAGCATTTCCAACAATGGAGCATTCCCTCAAAACCTTGAGATATGGACTCAGGTCTTGAAGTAGGATTTGAGCCCACGGCCTCTGCACTCAGAGGCAGGAAAGCAATCCACTACTGAATACCAATAGGGGAAATGGCAGACTGATAGCTGTATTCATGTTCAACTTATTTGTGATGGGAAAGATGAGAGAGGACGATATCAAAGTAGTAAAGATTGAAACAAGGATTTAGGGGTTACCAGAATTATCAGAAGCACAGGTCCAGAGAAGTACCAAATATTTTCTTTCTGTAGAAAGCAGCTGTAGTGGAAGAAACAAGATGTACAGATATTAATCACAGGTTAAAACACAGATTCACATCACCCTATGATCCGAGTATAGTGCCAGAAAGTGTAGTAGAAGCAGATTTAGCAGCAACTTTGTAAAAGTAATTAGACTTAAAAAACGAAAGAAAATTCAGGTTGATGGGGAGCATGGACAAGTTGGAAAGCTTTTTCATAGAATCCCTACAGTGTGAAAACAGGCCATTCGGCTCAACAAGTCCACACCGCTCCTGTGAAAAGCATCCCACCCTGACTCATTCCCCTACCCCTGCATTTCCCCATGTCTAACCCACCTAACCTAAACATCCCTGGACTCTATGGAAAATTTAGCATGACCAATTCACCTACCCTGCACATCTTTGGATGGTGGGAGGAAACCCACGCAGACACGGGGAGAATGTACAAACTCTACACAGACAGTCACCCGAGGGTGGAATTGAACCAGGGTCCCTGGCACTGTGAGGCAGCAATGCTAACTACTGAGCCACTGTGCCATCCAATAATTTTTCTTAGAGGCGGCGCAAGCACAGTAGATCAAATGAGCTTTTTATATGCCAAATTGTTCAGTAATTACAAGCTCAGTGATTCCAATGCTTTTAGTTCCAATGCAGTGGTGTATTTGCATTCAATTAGATTTCATAAACAAACAGCTAACTAAGCATTAGGATGGAATATTTCTTTAATTATTTTCAATAACAATCTTAGGAAAGATTCCTACGCTCTTTCACCCCCTAACTTTCCAACGGTGAAGGCTCTTCCTGGCACAGAGTTCTCCCTCAGTCATTTTTCAAGCCTCGCCCAGACAGTTGAGTGGAATAGAGCTCTTGATCATTTGACCTTTTGTCTGAACAATGTATTGATTCCATGTTTTATCGACAGGTGAACATTTCCTAACAAGGGCCACTAGAGAGAAGGTAAAAACCAGAACTCGGAATTAATTTCACAGCTGTCTTTCCACGAGCACTGAGGCCGGGCAGTGAGCTCGCCACATAAATTGAATCATTGAGATAATTATAATTTCTGCAGTCTGCACATTTTAGGATCGCATTTCTTGCTGCATTTAACCATTTAGCCACAAGGGGAGCTTGTTGTGGAGGATCAAGGCATTTCTCAAGTTTATTTGCTGTGGTTTTATTTTGCATGCATCAAGTTTTAGGAAAATCTTGATTTTCTTCCTTCTGTGACAGAGTTCAAGAAACTCTTGTTAATTATTGACACAAATGCACATCCTTTCTCCTGATGGTTTTGGAAGCATTTTTGAAAGAAAATAATTTAAAATGGTACAGAACCTTTCACAACGTCAGGACATCCTAAAGTGCTTTCGAAGAAATGATGTTCTCTTGACATATAGTTTTAATGTAGGAAATAGGTCAGCCAGTTTGCACAGCATAGCAAACTTCCAAAGGCAACATGACTAAGACCAGAATAATCTGCTGCTAGTTCAGAAAAAGAGAGGAGAAACGATGGAAGATCTTGGCAATGGATAAGAATGGCAGGCAATTATTGTACAAAAACTATGACATGATTTTCAAGGTAAAGTCCTCGGAAAGGCAGGTGGGTGGAAATAGAATAATGTAATCCAATACTCACTATTTATGTGACACATATGCACTTGGATGTATTGCTGCAGCTATCACCACTATCACAATGGGGGATAAATAGCAAAATGGAATCTTGAATTTTTGCACGATGGTAGAACTGGAAACCCTCATGTTCCGCAGGTTAATTGACATAAGGTAAAGTTGTAGTCCTTCCATAAACATCCAGGCGAACACCGTCAAATAGAGGTAATGTAACCAGACAGCTGTGATTGCACACACAGTCTAAAAATTAAGGGAAGATATGAGTTGATATGTCAGAGCCACGTTAGTAGATTATTTGACTTTTTTGCTAACAGTGAAATCATGATGAGACAAATTCAGATAACACCAAACTTTGGTTTTGATGAAGTTGTCAGCCATTTCCACTGACAGAAAAGGAAATCCAATGGAAGGGTATCTGCAATAAGCAAAAGTACCAACTTGTAACTCTGAGTTACCTGAAGTCATACACACTTGCCGTAAGACTGCATCACTAATTGCAGTGGAGCCAGCCCAGGCTAAACCATGAAGACATGGCAAGCCTACATCCTGAACAGTACGCAGCAATAGACATTTTGCCACAGCTAAAACTGGACAATTTTCCTGTCTTTTCCCATATTGCTGTTTGAGATTGAAGAGTGTAATGGTGGAAAATGAAGCGCAGAGCATGTCACTGTTATGGTCTGCATCAATATGGATGGCGCTGAAAAACTGCTGTTTCCAGTGATAAGAAAGTCCAAGAAGTCATCCTCCGACACTTCCGCCGTCTGCAATCCGACCCCACCACCAAAGACATCTTTCCCTCCCCACCCTTATCTGCTTTCCGGAGGGACAACTCTCTCCGTGACTCCCTTGTCCGCTCCACACTCCCCTCCAGCTCCACCACACCCGGCACTTTTCCCTGCAACCGCAGGAAGTGCTACACCTGCCCCCATACCTCCTCCCTCACCGCCATCCCAGGCCCCAAGAAGACTTTCCACATCAAGCAGATGTTCACCTGCACATCTGCCAATGTGGTATACTGCATCCGCTGCACCCGGTGTGGCTTCCTCTACATCGGGGAAACCAAGCGGAGACTCGGGGACCGCTTTGCAGAACACCTACACTCGGTTCGCAACAAACAACTGCACCTCCCAGTCGCGAACCATTTCAACTCCCCCTCCCATTCCTCAGACGACATGTCCGTCCTGGGCCTCCTGCAGTGCCACAACGATGCCACCCGAAGGTTGCAGGAACAGCAACTCATATTCCGCTTGGGAACCCTGCAGCCCAATGGTATCAATGTGGATTTCACAAGTTTCAAAATCTCCCCTCCCCCTACCGCATCCCAAAACCAGTCCAGCTCGTCCCTGCCTCCCTAACCTGTTCTTCCTCCCACCTATCCCCTCCTCCCACCTCAAGCCGCACCTCCATCTCCTACCGACCAACCTCATCCCGCCCCCTTGACCTGTCCGTCCTCCCTGGACTGACCTATCCCCTTCCTAACTCCCTACCTACACTCACCTTTCCTGGCCCCATCCCCGCCTCTTCGACCTGTTTGTTTCCTCTCCACCTATCCTCTCCTCTATCCCTCTTCTATCCGCCTCCCACTCTCTCCCTATTTATTTCAAAACCCCCTTCCCCTCCCCCTTTTCTGATGAAGGGTCTAGGCCCGAAACGTCAGCCTCTCTGCTCCTATGATGCTGCTTGGCCTGCTGTGTTCATCCAGCCCTGCACCTTGTTGTCTCGGATTCTCCAGCATCTGCAGTTCCTACTATCTCTGATCCAAGAAGTCATTGTTGGTTTGCAAATATAAGGCACTATTCAGGCAGTATGAAGCCCACAAAACCGTCTTTGAGGCATGGATCAGGGCAAAATGCATTAGTGGAAGACCTGGTGACCCTGAATGCCTACCCTGTCACCCACCTATTTCCCTTGCTGAAGACACAAAGGCCAAAAGATTTCACACTGTGGTGCAAAAGCATAGAGAACATTTGACTGCATTGATGACAAAGTAGACTCATACGAAGCCAAAAGATTTCTGATCATTTTCAGAGCTACATCCCAACGTTTTTCAGTTTTTTTACTGTACAAAATTAAGCCAAAGAAAGATGTGAACAAATTGAAAAATAATTTTTTAACATGTGGCCTTAAGATGTAGAAGAGAAGGCCAATAACCCCTTCTGCCATTCAATGAGATCATAGGATATTTGCTACATTATTTTTTTTTGTATTGAAACCATTTGCAAGCAAATCGAGTTGCTTAAGGGGCTTGTCAGCCATCTCAATGCTCCATATAACACACCTGCAATTGGATGGACACCTGCAATTTGACTTATAACGAATTTATTCTATTTGGTACAATGAATGATGATGCTCGAAATGGGAAAGTATAGTTATAAGGAGCAGCTTTAAATGTGAGAACTAATTTACCTGGTGTACAGAAGACTAAGTAGTGACATAGCAGAGATTTTTAACATAATAGTGTAATTCAGTAGAGCTTTTACAAACTCAAACCAACCTTAAAGTGTTTTACAGCCAGAGATTCTTTTTCAAGGTTTGACAGTGTTGGAGGAAACAGCAGCTAATTTTCACCCAGCAAGATCCCACAAATGCAACATGGAAATAATAGTTTTAATTCTGTAACATCAAAACAGAACATGCTAGAAATGCAGTTTCAAATTGAAACATGAGCTGGGTTTGATCGATCTACTGGAGTCCTTTGAGGAGGTAACACGTGCTTTGGATAAAGGGGAACAAGTGGATGTGCCACAGTCAGGTTTCTAGAATGTACTTGATAAGGTGCCACATCAAAGCTTATTACGGAAAATAAAAGCTTATGGTGTAAAGGGTATATTGGATTGGATGGGAGATTGGCTAATGAAGGGGAACAAAGATTTGAAGTAATGGATCATTTAAGTTTGGCAAAATTTGAAGAATATTGTGCAACAGGGCTGTGTGCTGGTCCTCAACTGTTTACAATTCATAGAAATGACTTGGATGAAGGGATGGTAGATGTGGTTGCTAACTTTGCTGATGGCATGATAACTAAGTAAATAATTAAGTAAGTTGTCAAAAGGACACAAGGTGGTTACAGAAGATATAGAAAGGTTACGTAAGTGGGCAGAGATGTGACAGAGTATAATGTGGATAAATGTGAAATTATCCATTTTGGAAAGAAGAATAGAAAGGAAGCTTGTTACCGAAATGGTGAGAAGTGATAATGGGATAGTAATTTGAAGCAGAAGGAGCTACAGGACTGTGGTAAAGAGGGCAGGGCAATGAATTTTGTGTTAAATTGCTTGAGCTGTGAACCATTTCAGAAATAAGGGACCAAGTGGCCTCCTCTTCTGTTGCAAACATTTGTGTTTCTAGATGTTAATCAGTGATATCAGTCTTTTTTCACAGGCAAAGTTTGGAATATGTTCCAATCAGAGTTAACGTTTCGATCTGGTGACCCTTCCTCAGTTCTGAAATGTTAACTCTGGTTTCTCTTTACAGATGCTGCCAGATCTGCTGAACTTTTCCAGCAATTTTGGTTATTGTTTCTGATTTACAGCATCCTTAGTTCTTTTGGTTTTTATTTGGAATGTGTTCCATTTAGTTTGAAATGAGGCTGTGTTACAATAAATGCATTAATATTTAACTGATTCTTATCTGTTCTCTCATCTGTTATGTTAGCAGACACCAACCAGCAATTAGGCTTTTTACTGTTTAATTCATTTAGATCCGGAGTATAAGTGTAACTATGTTGCCCTTTGGAGTGGAGGTTTTGTCTTACCTTGTTACAACTTCTGTCACTTTGAGTTATGAACAGCATGTTTGCTAAGAACAAGGTCAGGCACAGGTGAATGTGAGAATTGCTAACACATGTCTTTGCCAAGGAACAATGTGTAAAAATGAAGATCATGACCATGAGAGACACCTCCGAGATAATTAAACATGTGATTGTTATTATCGATTTAGTATCTTCAAAATGATTCTGCAATACAATGATAAAAAATATTAAATTAAGGGAATATTTTTATTTTGGAAAAATTATGTTGTCATTTCATATGAATGTAAGCCATTATACCCAATAGGGTCGTAAAACAAGACTTTGGGTTTCTGAGCCTGGAAGCAGCAATGGCTGCTGTAAAACTCAGATTGATGCTTGATGACTGCGTGACCCCTATAAAATCTCACCATTTTTCTGCAGGACCATGTAACTTAAATGAATGCTCAGTGAGGCCGGATTTCTGCTGTGTGAAAAGCTAGGTGTTCATTTTTGCCCATCTTTTCATTCAGCTGCCCCATGATCAGGAGATGAGGGGAGGGTGGTGATTGGAGTAATAAATGTGGGGTAAAGTGGGCTTTTGCGGTGAAAGTTGTAGGGATGAAGGGGTGGCAAACAGATGGAGGGGCAAATGGGGCCAACCCCTCTCCCCCTGCCCAATAATTTATATAATTCCATACCTGCCAAATTTTCACCTGAGGGGGGTCATACAAAATCTGAGGCATGAAAATGGGGCCACATCAGAAAATAGTTTGGGAAGCATTACATTACACAATAAGAACATATGAGATAGAAGGTAAGTATACTATCTTTAGAAGTCACTTTTGGTTCCCGTGATCTGGACTGGTTTTGATTGCCTGAGGGTGTTGGAGAGAAATTTTCCAATATATTTTTCTTTTGCTCCCCTGATTACTTTTTTTTTGCTGCTCCTAGGTGATAAAGCGTATTCCTGGATGTAAATTGCCCCGTGCTGTCTTCTTCTGCCAATTGGAAAGCAAAAAGGCCCATCATCTATTTGGATGATGCTCGATCAATGGCCAAGAAAGTCTTTGGCTCTCTGATTTCAGTACTTCATAATTGGTAGAGGGAAATGTTCAAAGCAAACAACAAAGAAACACAGATAACACAGTGTGGAGCTGGAGGAACACAGCAGACTAGGCAGCAGCAGAGGAGTAGGAAAGTTGATGTTTTGGGTCGGGATCCTTCTTGCTATAACAAAGAAACACAATTTTTTTTCAATGTGCCTACGATTTTTTCCCAGGGTTGCATCCAGCAGGGTCCCTATTCCCAGCAGATTACTTGGCAGGGAAGGAAGGGAGATAGGAAAGAGGAAGTATTTTGTAATGGTGTTGTCATAGGCTTGATGGACCAGCAGGGCTTTGTATTTTATATAAATTTTGTATCTTCCCAAGCCCAACCAGATGATGATAACTCTGGATTCCGGCCAGCAATCTAACCATTGGGTATTCTGTAACCTTGGCTCAGTGTGTAACTTCTGCTCTCTGTAAATTCGATGATCTCACCCTGCATCCGACTACATGTCTAGATACATCGAAACCTGCCAGGGCAGACAGCTCCACCAGCAACAGACACCAGAATATGACTGGCTTTTTCTCTGAACAGATTGCCGCCGCAAATAATGTGATGGCAACACATGCCAATGTCACAAAGATCCCAATGTCCGTTAGTATAGATCGGCAAATCTGCAACAAAATGTTAAAGAACACATTGAATCTAAGGTATCTTGTGCTGCAATGCTATTACCTGCATTAGACTTAATTAATGTCCATTAAGTGATTAGTAATGTGGCTTAATGGGTATAACACTCTTACCTCTGAGTCAGAAGGTTGTGCATTGAATCCCTTGCCAGCTAGGCCTTTGGCATAAAATCTAAGCTGACGCACCAGTGTAGTCCAAAAAGAATGCTGCATTCTTGGAGGCACCCACGTCCAACTTCTGGGAATCCCCTCCAGCTCTTGTCTGCCTCTCCTTCTAAAATATCTATCCCTAAAACCTACCCCCAGCTTTCCGAATTAAGCTTGGCCTCAATGGTTCCTGTGACTCTGCTAAGTTCCTTGAGTTTATCTTCTCCGTTAAAATGTGCCATTTCAGCTGAAGTTATTGTTGTGATGAGAGGGCAGTGGCTCAGTGGTTAGCACTGCTGCCTCACAGTGCCAGGGACCTGGGTTCAATTCCACCCTTGGATGACTGTGTGGAATTTGTACATTCTCCCCATGTCTGCGTGGATTTCCTCCCACAGTCCAAAGATGTGAAGGCTAGGTGGATTGGCCATGCTAAATTGCTCGTAGTGTTCAGAGATGTGTAGATTAGGTGGGTTATAGGGCGTGGGTCTGGGTGGGATGGTCTGAGGGTCGGTGTGGACTTTTTGGGCCAAAGGGCCTGTTTCCACACTGTAGGGATTCTGTGATCTATGCAGGGTTCACTATCTATGTATATAAGTGGGTATGTATTTAGCCTTGCGGGGCCATATCTATCAGACAAAGAGTGAAAGACAATTGGTGATGTAGCATGGAGCAAGCAAGGGGGCAAGATCCAAGAGCTAGAAGGGACATTTAACCTACACTGTTGGCATTAAGACCATAAGAAATAGGAGCAGGAGTAGGCTGTTTAGCTCCTCAAGCCTGCTCTGCCATTCAATAGGATCATGGCTGACCTGACATTTCTTTTCTGCCCTTTGATTCCCCTAAAGATCAAGAATTATCTGTCTCAGTTTTAAATTTACACAAGGACTCTGCCCCACAGCTGTCTGTGGAGGGTGTTCCAAAGACAACCGTCTGAGGGTAAAAACTCCTCTTCATTTCAGTCTTAAATTGGTGCTCCTCTATTCTGAGATTACACCTCTGGTCCTAGACTCTTCCCATAAAGGGAAACATCATCTCAGCATTTACCCTGTCAAGCCCCTTAAAAAAATTGTACGTTTTAATGAGGTAACCTCTCATTCTTCTAAATTCCAATTAGCAGAGTACCAAACTGTTTAACCTTTGCTCATAAGACAATCCCTCCATACCAAGAATCATCCTAGTGAACCTTTTTTAAACTGTCTACGATGAAATGAGATATTTCCTCAAACAGACAACCAAACTGCTCACTGTACTCCTGTAGCGATCTCAACAACACCTTGTACAGTTGCTGTAAGACCTCCCTATTCTTGTACTCCAACCTCCTTGAAGTAAGGTCCAATATTCCATTAGCCTTCCTGATTACCCACTGCACTTGTGTGCTAGCTTCTGTGTTTTGTGCACAAGTCCCTCTAAGTCTCTTTGTGTGGTAGTTTTCTGCAGTTTTTCTCCATTTAAATAATATTCTGTTCTTTTGTTCTCCCTTCCAAAATGAACAACTTTGCATTTTCCCCATATTATACTGCACTTGTCAACGTGTTGCCCACTTACTTAACCTATTAATATCTCTCTGTAAACTGTTTGTATCCCTCTCTCAACCTGCCTTTCGATTTGTTTCGTGTTGTCTGCAAATTTGGCTACAGTATATCTGCTTCCTTCTTCCAAATTATTAACATATTTTGTAAACAGTTGTGATCCCAACATTGAGCCTTGTGGAACCCCACCAACCTGAAAAAGAATCCCTTATCCCAACTAACTGTTTCCTGCCCATTAGCCAGTTCTCTATCCACTGTAATAGACTACCTCCAGCAATGTGGACTGCCTTATTACTTAACGGTTAAGATATTATGTTGAATGCGTTCTGGAAGCCCAAGTACAACACATCTACTGGTTCCTCCCTGTCCATTCTGGTTGAGACTTCCTTCAAAGACTTTAATTAATTAGTCAGATACAATTTCATGAAACCATACTGACTCTGCTTAATTAGATTATGATTTTCCAAATATTTTTCTATTACTTCCTTAATGATTGCTTCCAATACTTTTCCAACAATGGATGTTAGGGTAATCGGCCTAGAGTTACCTGCTTTTAGCATCCCTCCCTTTTTGAATATAGTTGTCATGTTAGCAGTTTTCCAATCCTCTGGTGCTTTTCCAGATTTTTGGAAAATTATGACCAATGCATCCACTATCTCTGTAGCTACCTCTTTTGAGATCCTAGAATACAAGCCATCAGGGCCAGGGGATGTACCTGCCTTTAGCCTAATTAGTTTGTCTAATACTCCATCTTTACTGATATTGATGGTATTTAATTCCTCCCTGTATTTTTCAGTATTAGTGGATTGTTTGAAGTATCTTCTCCCATAAAGACTGATGCAAAATATCTGGTTAACCCCTCTGCCATTTTCTTGTTCCCAGAAACATCTCCCCAGGTTCATTTTCTAGGGGGCAGATATTCACTTTGACCTCTCTTTTGCTATTTATATTTTTAAAAAGCTCTTATGGCCAGCTTTAATATTCCTCAGTCTTTATTATCTTTTTAGTCCTCGTTTGCTGAATTCTGAAATTATCCCAGTCTTCAGGGCTGTCACTGACTTTGGCCTCCTTATATGTTTTTTCTTTCAACTTCATACTCTCTTTACCATCCTTGGTTAGCCATGGTTGCTTTATCCCTCTCTGAGAATCTTTCCTCCTTACAGGGATGTATTTTTGCAGAGAACCATGAGTTACAACCTTAGATGTGTTTTAAAGCGGAGGTTGACCCAACTGCCCCCCACCCCCAACCCCCGACAGCTAAAACCGAAACACCCAGAGAGGAGCGTCTCACCTTATAATCTGTTAAAAAAGGAGTGTGAAAAGTGGTGTAACCTGATTCTCAGCAACTTCTAGTGGTTAAATAAAACAAGTCCCTGACACTCACTTTACAATCAACAAATAACAATTCATTTATCCAACTCTAACAGCGAACACATTACCTAAACTATTAACAAACCCCTATTAACAAACCAAATAAACTCCTTCTAACTACTAACTATTCCCTAATAAACAAGGTTCTAATAGTATGCTGTTCCAATAAATACACGACCCACTTATATAAAATAAAAAAAATTGAATTTAGTCTCTCGAAATTACAGGCAGGTTACATGTCTACCAGAATGTACTGTACTTTCTCCGTTGAATGTTCTGTCAGGAACACTTTCTCTGTGAATTCTTCTGTCAGGAATCTTAGCTAGGAGTGCTATGGTACTGTTGTGAATAGATGGTGCTTTCTCTAAGAACTGAGAGCTTTTATCTGTAGCAGATGGCAGTTCACTCCTGTCTTTGCCCAACTGTCCATTCTTTTATACCAGTTTCTTACAATAGGATTGGTCCTATGTTGTGAAAACCATAAGATTTAAATTTAATTGATTTTTGGACTCTAAATGCTTGATTCAAATGGATTGGCTGAAATCAAAACTTTTGTCTTGATGAGAAAACAAAATGGCTGCTTGGCCTGCTAACTGTATAGCCTTTTGATACAGTTGTTTCAATTCGGGCGCGTTCTGTGCACCTGCAAACCCACAAGCTGCTGCTGCCTACAGACATACATTTTACATCTCTAAGCATAGAAAAAGTACATCATCTTTTAAAGGGACCACACACTGCCTTCCCCCTTAGCATTTTACAGGCACCAATATTTTACAAACATCAAATTCTAATGTCCTGCCTTCCAATCCACAAGTACTCTACCCAAATTTGCAACAAATGTCTATCACTGCTTACTTACTATCTTTCGATAATCTATCCACTCAGTTCACTTTAGCTAATTCTACCTCCTCTTGTTGTAATTGCTATTATTTAAGTTAAACACGGTTATTTCTGACCCAAGTTTCTCACTCTCAAGCTGAATATTAAATTTTATCATGTTATGATCACTACTTCCTAGGGAATCGTTTACTCTGAAGTCATTTATTAAACCTGCCTCATCGCCCATTACCAGATCCAAGATGGCTTGCTACCTGTTTGGCTCTATGACATAAGGCTCTAGGAAACTATCTGTAATATACTCTGAATTCATTGTAGTAGCTACCCTTTCCAATTTGATTAACTCAGTCAATATGAAGATTAAAGTCGCCCATCACTATTGCCCTATTCTTTTTTCATGCTCCTATTATTTTTTGATTTATAGCCTTTCGTACAGAGCAGCTACTAGAGAAGATTACTTCACGTTTAAATGAGAAACAAAGAAAAGCTGTTCCCATTATCTGATCCTGCAAGGACTACAGGGACGTAATTTTAAATTTTGGGAAAGCGATGCAGGGGATTGTGAAGCAAAGTGATTTTTTGTAGCACATGGTACTGACCATGGCCTCTCTGCCTGTGACTGTGGTGGAAGTGGGTACAGTCAATGATTCTGAATAGAAGTTGAATGAGTGCTCAAAGGGAATAAACTTTCAGGGCTTTGTGGTTCGAGTGGAATTCACTACAAAGAGCTAACATTGACTTGGTGGGCTGAATGGTCTCATTAAATGACTCTATGACTTCATGATTATGTGCCACATTGACTCCATAACTCTACAGGTTGGATTTTATCGGATACTGTAGTCCCCAAACAGGAATCCCCCACCAGGTTTAGAAGTCAGGGTAAACTCACTTGCCATCCTGACAGCTATCCCACAGGCATTAAAAATTGGGATCAGCACTAAGTGGTTGGAGGCAGGATTTCTGTCCCCCTTGAGGGTTGAAAGAGGAGCCTGTCCCGAGGAGCCTAGGTAAGTTTGGTTCCGCAGGCCCCAGTGAGGATGCTGAGTAGGATGGGGTTGGGGCACAGGCTTGATTGACCATGGGATGCAGAGCTGAAGTTGAGGATGAAATAACATACATCCTTTAGAGAGGGAATCTGACACCATTCCCTGCTTTGGAGTACCTGTCAGCCATAACTCAGATTATAGGATTTTTTGGGGTCACTCATAAGAGTGTCACTCATAAGTCTCACTCATTAGAGACTTGAACATTGAAGTGCTGCAGTGTTGTTGATGTCTTTCAGATGAGCCAAAAGACCCAAGGCCCCATGAGAAAGTTTTAAATAATTCTAAGGTATTAGTTTGAAGCAGGAGAGTTGTCAGCAGAGTACTAATTTCTGAGCCAACATTTTCATGGTAATTCCAAGTTGTGCGCGTAAGCACTACTCACATCATTTGCATTACAATTTGTATGTAGTGGCCATTCAGGGCAAATTGGTTTCGTAACTTGATAAATTAATCAGCCAGTCTGTTTATGATTTATTCCTAATCAGTTCAAATTGCAAACCAGGAAATGAGAATGTTTCCTTTTATGAATTAATGCTAACAGTTGCTTTCAGTTTGCTGTGTCATGAACAGCAAACATTCACAAATTCATATGCAATGAAAAATAATTCACCAGCCCTTCAAACTATTTCACAACTTCTGTCCACTGTGTAACATTCTCCTGCACAATCACTTTCTTTTAAAACTCCTCTGAGGTAGTATATTGACTGCATCTGATCCACCCTAATTTCCATAGGATTTTACTCAGTTCCAGATTAATCAATTTTCCTGGAAGAATTTCCCTATACATATCCTGTCCACATCATTTGCAGTTATAGAGTTATAGCATTGTACAGCACAGAAACAGACCCTTCTGTCCAACTCGTCCATGCCGACCACGTATCCTAAATTAATCTAGTCACATTTTCCAGCATTTGGCCCATATCCCTGTAAACTCTTCCTATTCATATACTCATCCAGATGCCTTTTAAATTTTCTTATTCTATCAGCCTCCACCACTTCCTCTGGCAGCTTGTTACATACACACACCACTCTCTGTGTGAAAAAGTTGCCTGTTAGGTCCTGTTAAATCTTTCGTCTCTCACTTTAAACCTGTGCCCTCTAGTTTTGGACTCCCCATCCACAAGGGAAAAGATCTTCGCTTTTTACCCTATCTATGCCTCTGATGATTTCATAAAC
Source organism: Rhincodon typus (assembly GCF_021869965.1). Taxonomy (NCBI): domain Eukaryota; kingdom Metazoa; phylum Chordata; class Chondrichthyes; order Orectolobiformes; family Rhincodontidae; genus Rhincodon; species Rhincodon typus. The sequence continues at coordinate 13,237,903 of NC_063369.1, forward strand.
CTCTATAAGGTCACCCTTCAGCCTCCCACGCTCCAAGGAAAATAGCCCCAGCCTATTCAGCCTCACCCTTTAGCCCAAACCTTCCAAGCCAGGCAACACCCTTGTAAATCTTTTCTGACACTTTCAAGTTTCACAATATCCTTCTTATAGCAGGGAGACCAGAATTGCACATAGTATTCCAAAAGCAGCCTAACCAATGTCCTGTACAACGGTTGACCTCCCAACTCCTATACTCAATGCACTGACCAGTAAAGCATACCAAACGCCTTCTTCACTATCCTATCTACTCGCGACTCACTTTCAAGGAACTGTGAACTTGCACTCCAAGGTCTGTTTGTTCAGCAAAACTCCCCAGAACTTTGCCATTAAATGTTCTGCTCTGATTTGCCTTTCTTAAATGGAACACCTCACATTTATCTAAATTAAACTCCATCTGCCACTCCTTGGCCCATTGGCCCATTTGATGAAGATCTGTTGTTTTCTTCGCTGTCCACTACATCTCTGATTTTGGTGTCAACTGCAAGCTTACTAACCATACCTCCTATGTTCACATTCAAATCATTTATATAAATCGCCATAGAGCATAACACAAAGTGTTGCATTTGCTATAGAGAGTTCTTTCTCTGTCCAGCAATCCCTCAAAACATGGGGGACACTTGCCACAGAGCCCGTGGTAAGAATCTGCATTTGGATTCTTTTAACTTGAAGAGGCCACTGTACTGCAACTACCACACGATTCTTGCTGACCAAGATACCCTTCCACTGTTACAGCCTGCTTCAGATGTATTAGAAAGATTTACAGACTGACAATCAACCTTTTTTGACCATACCACAAATGCGTCTTCTATTGCCATCAAATCTTGGAGAGGGAATCAAATTTCTGAACTAAGCTTCTGGCTTAGAGGTGGGTACTCACTGCGCCACAAGGCATCCTGGAGAGAGCTCTTTAATTCTCTACCAGGACATCTATATGAACCCTCACTGATTTTTGATCTTTCCACCACGAACAAATATTCCCCAGTTCTGTTCAACATAGATTCATCTTGCAGTCCTCATTAACTTCGATTTAAGTTAATCAGACGATGAAGTTCTCACTCTTGGACTTGTGCCATAGTTTCCCTATCCACGGTTGATTCTTTTAGCGGACAGATCATTGTGTGTTTCTTGTACTTCTGCATGTGCACTCTTTTCATTCTTTGACACATTTCACGCTGTGTTCCCACCTGACTTGGGAATGTTGTCTAAGATTCCAATGGAATTATAACAGATCTAGGGTGTGGCAAGTATATTTTTATTAATAAATTAAAGAACACAAGCAGTCACATTGTTAAGCAACTGGCATATAAACGAAACACATTCCTTCCACTCAAGAATGGCCGCAGTATGTAGAATACCTTGTGTGGTTTTCTACCTGTCTTTTTAAAAAAAATTTATTTGTATTATCTAATTATTATTAGAATGAACATTTAAGTTAAAAGTGAAGAACATCAAATGCTTTTAATTTATAGATTTTGCTGTCTGTGAGAATACTTCAGTGTGATTGTCTGTTCAATATACATGGTGACTCACTTCGCCAATGACCACCAACCCATTGACTTATTTTGGAATACATTCTCCTGGGTCTCCAGTATTGCACCCAACTAAGTATTCTTTACATTTGACCTTCAACACACATCTGATTCTTTCCTTAATTCATTTATATAGGCACTCATTTGAAGTAGTCATTACATTAGGAATCCAGAGCAGGATTTCTGGCTGATATTGCCCCCTCCCTGACATGCAGTTGCACTGAAGCAAGTTGTAGTAACCTGAAGGTGGTGAGAAGCTAACTTGTTACAGTAGAGAGTAGTTGAGGCAAATAATATAGATACATTTAAGAGAAAGCTCAGCAAATGCATGGGGTTAGAGGAATACAGGGACCTGCAATTAGCATTAAATGTAAAGGACATATGTGGAGTATAAATGTTGGAATATTCCAGTTGGGACCAGTGCCCTCATTCTGTAATTCTGCGCAATTCAACATTGTATAGCTGGTTCTGGTAAGATGCACTAACTCAATACAGATCTTGAGCACTGAAGTTGTTTACAAAGCTGGGAGCAATTTAGAACTTACTTGAGTTGAGTTGTTTCCATGATTTTGCTCTGTGGGTTCAAAATGATCTTCAGGTCCAACTGCAACGGAAACTGAACACATTAATGTTAGGTTGCTCAATATACCGTAATTCTGGAGCCCAAGAGGAAATTGCCTCAACTTTTAACACGACATACACCACAAGTATAATCATACCAGATGATTTCTTATGTCTCAGTGAGTTCCCTCAGAAAGCAGTGTGTAATTAAAGTGCACACTGCTTTCATAGCATGAGAACAAAATTGAGGGATAGAAACATGTGCTTGTCCATCACTCTGGTTCCACATGCATGCTGACTCAAACACTTAATTGGATGCTTCTCATTTCTCTCACCACGTTCCCAATGGAACTACTGGAAAATTCCTCTCAGGCTTGCTCAAGTGAGGGAAGCCCGGACCAAGTGTTATGATAGAGACACCTGGTCCTCCTCAGTCTGTCTAACCTTATTCATGGAATTCCCTCTCTGACAGCACTAGAGGTGTACCTACACCACATGGACGGCAAGGGTTTGAGATGGCAGTTCATCATCACCTTGATAAGGGAAATTTAGCAATGGGCTTGGGGGCTTGACAGAGTACAGCCAGAGATACTGTTTCTCCTTGTGGGAGAATCTAGAACAGAAGGCATGACCTTAGAGGAAGGAGTTGCCTGTTTAAGACAGAGATGAGGAAACATTTCTTTCTCTCAGAGTGTACTGAATCTCTGGATTTCTTTACCACAGGGCTGTCAAAGCTGGGTTGTTTAGTATATTTAAGGCTAATGGATTTCCAATTGTTAAGGAGGCACTTTCTGCTCAGGAGGCACTTTCCGTACAGCAAGATCCTACAAACAGTGAAATGTTAATGAGAACATCATCTGTTTTAGTGATGGTGATTGAAGAATAAAGTATTTGTTCTGATACTGTGGATAACTCTTCTTCGGAATGGTGCCATTGGATTCTATTTTAATGTCACACTAAGAAAATAAATGGGGCTTTGGTAAAAATCTCACATAGATTTCTGAAGAATGGTCCCAACCCGAAACATCAACTTTCCTGCACCTCTGATGCTGCCTGGCCTGCTGTGCTCCTCCAGATCCACACTGTATTATCACATAAAAGATGATCAGGAAACAAAGTTTAAATTTGAGGAGTGGCTAGAACATGGGTCACTACATTGTACTAAATAAGCTGCATTTTTCCATCATTAAACTGATAATTGAAACTAGCAACACTTCAAATAGCATGAGACATGAAAACAGAATCACAGTGGACAGGGATTGTACCTGGAGCTGAAATGTGGAATCTGCCTGGGAGAGAGATAAGGAAATCCATGGTCCATTAGCATGAAAACAGTCCCCATTTCCCATCAAGGTTCATTTCTTCCACACATTAACTCACCATTGCAAGGTTCACTCTGGTCAGAACTGGTTTGGTCTGTGATTGAAAAGTGATTCCAGTGGTGACTACAGTACATTGCTGGAAAGAAAACACAGGTACAGTTAATTTATTTTAATTTGAAGCCTTTTATGTCAATATTCAAGTTTTATGAATATTGTTGAAGGATAGGTGTGTCCATTCAAGTATAAACTTGGTAAACAAGTCAGTCATGGTGTGGCAACTAAGTTAAATAGGTTCTTCATTTCAGTTTTATAAAGGAGACTCCACCAGAATTTAGTTAATGAGATGGATCACAGCTCAGATAGACATTAATAAAGAATATATTCTGCAGTCTTGAACTGATAGGTGTCAAGAACCATTCACACAAGCAAATGACCACCTCAAATAAGAGAGAATCTAACCATTTTCACTTGAAATCCAATGGTATTAGCATCACTGAATCCATTGCCAGTGCACGGTAGTGGCAGTATGTGTGCCATTCACAAGATACACTGCAAGAATTCTCTAAACCTCCTTTGACAGCATGTTCCAAGCCTGCAACCTTAACCAACAAGAAAGACAAGGCTTATGAATGTGACAATGTGCAGGTTGTCCTCCAAACCATAGATCATCCTGACTTGGAACTATATCAGCTGTTTCTTCACTATCGCTGGGTCAGAATCCTAGAAGATCCTCTTTAACAGCACTGTGGGTGCCCCTGCGCCACATGGACTACATAGTTCCATATGACAGCTCACTACTACCTTCTCAATGGCGGGTAGGTATGAGCGATAAATATTGCGTTATTAGTGATGCACACAATTCAGCAATGAGTAATAAAAAAAGACTGAAGAATTGAAGCCTACAAATTCAACAATGAGATACCTATTCTTTTAGGTGATAATTCAAGTTCCCAATCCTGTGCTGAAAATGTGTGCATGTTTCTGTTTGTAAACCTGCAGCTTTCCAATTGCAATGACAAGAAAATGTTTCTCACGACCCATCAGGGAATGTCCCTCTCTGCAGGGCAAACTGTTGCCAAAGTCTGGCTGAATCAAAGGCATGAGTAACAATGTCGGAACAATAGAACCAAAAGCCAAGAACAGTCTAGAGGATAATACAGAAACTCAGCCAGTGAAACTTTGATTGATTTTTAAAATCTCATTTTCTCCTTCGGCTGCCTTTTCATCTCTTAGGCACTAGGGTCACCATCTCTAATTGGACATATTCATGGAGGTCCCAACACATGACCTCCTGTTTTCAACTGCTACACCCAACCAAACAGCCCTTTTCTCTCACATTTCCTCCTCAAACTGAAGTATTTCTGTGACTAGTAAATAAATCTATGCAAAAAAAAAAAAGCAGTGATGTACAATTTTTTGATTTCCTACCCTTTTATTCCTCCTGGCTATTACCAGCTGCAGTGTTTGGGAGGCCATTCTTTAATCCCTGGAAACCCCAGCAATATTCCAGAAGACTGGAAACCCTGTTAGGTTTAGACTTTCCTAATTTTACTGGCACTGTCTACATTCCAGTATTCACACAAGAGGACTGTCTTTACGAATACTTCTCAACAAGGGTTATTTTCCATCAGTAAGGAGGGTTAAATGATTCCTACTCATTACTGTTGCACGACTTGCATTTCCCAATCATAAAAATGATTTATAACATTTTCCAATCATAAAAACGATTTATAACATTTTCTGCTTTTGTTTCATGTTTCTGGCATCAGCAATATTTTGCTTCAATAGATCATCCAAGGACCCTTTCACAGAACATCAGAAGGAGGTTTGTTAATCCCCCGAAGGAAATAGGAGCAGAAGCAGGAGCAGGCTATTGGTAAATCAGACGTGTGTCGTCATTCAAACAGATCATGCCTGATCTTCTATCCCATGCCTTTTTCTCTCCACTATCCCTAATAGGAACATAGAAAATCTCAGACTTAAACCTACATAAGCGCTTCAACTGAAGCCACACATTCTGCTTCCCCATTCTCCCTTTTTGCATTATTTCTATACAGACATGGACATAACTGGCAAGGCTGGTCTCTGTTGTCCATCTCTAGTTGCCCTTGAACTGAATGATTTTCTAGGACCATTTCAGAGGCAAACAAGAGTCAGCCATTTTGCTGGCGCACTGGAGTGTATGTACGCCAGGCCAGGTAAGGACAACTGATTTCCTTTCCTAAAGGACATGAGTGAACCAAATTAGTTTTTATGACAATCAACAATGGGTATATGGTCATCATTAGGCTAGCTTTTAATTCCAAATTTTTTAAAAATTGAATTCAAATTTCACTTCCAGAGCATTAGCCTGTGTGTCTGGGAATATAGGAAAGCTTCAGACACAGATCCACAGTAGCTGTTCAACTTGAAACCACACCTTTTTCATACCGACTTTCTCGATTAAACCTTCGGGAAAGTTCAGTTTAATGTTTAGTTTGTGTTGATGCCTTGTCAATTGAGAACTGTCGTACTGAAAGGTTAAGGATGATACACTTGCCATCACTTACCAGATATTATCACTTACCCAGTATCACCAAAAGGTATTGAGACTTTATGATTGCCTCACACTGCATCTTCTGCACTCACTGACTATAACTGCACATTGTATCTGATACTCTCTTTAATCACAGAGCTACTGATAAATATGACACCAGGACACACCCCTCAAATTTGAAAATGCCTTCCTCAAATGGTACTGGAAACAGAATGCTTGAATATTTTTAAGCCACTGGAAGCTAGATTCTTGATAAGCAAGTGGTTGAAAGGCTATCAGGATAGGCAGGAATGAGGACAGATCAGATCAACCAAGCTCTTGTTGAGTGATGGTGCAGGCTCCTCATTCCAATATTTTCAAAGAAACTGTTTAGATGTATTGTAATACACTTTTGGAGCAGGTGGGACTTGAACCTGAGCCTTCTGGCTCAAAGGTAGGGACACTACCACTTTGCCACAAGAACCCTCACCTGCTCCAACTTCAGTTTATGTTTTAAATCAACGTGTTCAGTAATTTTAAATAAAAACTGCAAGAACTGTGGATGCTGTAAATCAGGAGCAAAAACAGAAGTTGCTGGAAAAGCTCAGGAGGTCTGGCAGCATCTGTGAAGAAAAAAATCAGAGTTAACATTTTGGATCTGGTGACCCTTCTTCAGAACTGATGGTAGCTGGGAGAATGTTAGTTTATATGCAGAAAATAGGGAGGGGCATGGGGTAGGGAGTAAATGATAGGATAGAGCCGAAAGAGAGAGAAGAGCACTTGGATAGACAAAGGAGTTGATAACAATCTGGCTAGGAGGGTGAATATTTGTTAATGTGGACTGTTAATGACCATCAATAGGTAGTGTGTAATGGCAGGCTATGTGATAACCCTTTCACCAAATCCAACCTTTCTCCCTGTGAACTGACTGTACTCTGTGCACTTAGATCTAACCCTGACTTTGTTATTAAGCCTGTTGATAAGGGTGGTGCAGTTGTAGTCTGGCATACTGATTTCTACAATGCAGAGGCTGAGCTCCAGCTCTCAGATACTTCCTCCTATCTTCCCCTGGACCATGAACCCCCCATGACAAATCAGACCATTGTATCAACAACGTAACTGACCTCATTTCATGTGGTTACCGGTCACTCACTGTCTCCAAGCTGATAGTCCCCCAGCCCCGCACAGCTCGTTTCTGCCTCCTTCCAAAAATCCATAAACACGACTGTCCGGGCAGACCCATTGTTTCAGCCTGCTCCTGCTCCACAGAACTTATCTCTTCCTACCTTGACTCAGTCTTCTCTCTCCAGCCCAACCCCTGCCCACGTACATCCATGATTCCTCTGCTGCTTTATGCTGGTTTCAAAACTTCCAGTTTGCAGCTTCCAGCTGCCTTCTCTTTACCTTGGATGTGCAATCCTTTTACATGTCCATTCCTCACCACGAGGGCGTTAGGGCTGTCCACTTCTTCCTGGAGCAAACACCGGAACAGCCCCCACCCACGACCACCCTCCTCTGCTTGGCCGAGCCCACCTCCACCCTCAGCAGCTTCTCTTTTAATTCCTCTCATTTTCTTCAGGCCAGAGGGGTGACCATGGGTACTCGCATGGGCCCCAAGTTATGCCTGTCTCTTTGTGGGGTATGTGGAACCTTGTGCTGGTCCTATTCTGGCCCCCACCCACAACTCTTTCTCCGACATATCGATGATATCATCGGTGCTGCTTCCCTCTCTCATCCAAAATTGGAAAAGTTCATCAATTTCGCTTCCGATTTCCACCCTGCCCTCACTTTCACCTGGTCGATCTCTGACTCCTCCCTTTACTTCCTCGACATCTCTGTTTCCATTTCTGGGGATTAATATCCACTACAAACCCGCTGACTCGCACAGCTACCTGGACTATACATCCTCACACCCTGCTTCCTGTAAAGACTCCATTCCATTCTCTCAGTTCCTCCGTCTCTGTCGCATATGTTCAGATGAGGCCAACTTCAACAAGGGAGACTCTGAAATGTCCACTTTCTTCCTTAATCGAGGATTCCCCAGCATTGTTGTCAAGAGGGCCCTCAACTGGGTTTGAACCATCTCCTGCACTTCTGCCTCACCCCCTCTCTTCCCTTCCGTGACAGCGATAGGGTTTCCCTTGTACCTACCTAGGATTCTACCAGCATTCACATCCAGAAGATTATCAGACACCATTTCTGCCACCTCCAACAAGATGCCACCACCATACAGATATTCCCCTCCCCTCCCTTGTCCGGCTACTGTAGGGACCATTCCCTCCGGGAACCCTGGTCCACTCTTCCTACAACCCCAATACCCCCACGGCATCTTCCCCTGCAACCGGCGAAGGTGCAACACCTGCCCATTTACCTCTCCCTTCCCACTATCCAAAGGCCCAAGCATACCTTCTAGGTGAAGCAACACTTCATCGATACTTCCCACAATCTAGTCTACTGCATTTACTGCACACAATGTGGTCTCCTCTACATTGGGGAAATGAAGCGTAGACTGGGTGACCGCTTCGCAGAACATCTATGTTCTACTCGCAAAAAAGACCCTGAGCTACCTGTTGCCTGCCACTTTAACACTCCACCCTGTTCCCTGGCCAACATCTGTGCACCTGGCTTGCTGCAGTGTTTCAGCGAAGCTCAACGCAAGCTGGAAGAACAACACCTCATTTTCCGCTTGGGGACTGTGCAGCCCTCCAGACTCAATATCGAATTCAATAATTTTAGAGCCTAAACTCTCCGATGTCCTAGTCCCCTCCCCCACACACCAGGCCTTGTTATCACATAGCCTGCCATTACACACTACCTATTGTTAGTCACTAAGAGTCCCCATTAACAGCTATTCACCCTTTTCGCCAGATCATTATCAATTCCTTTGTCTATCCAACTGCTCTTCTCTCTCTTTCGGCTCTATCCTATCATTTACTCCCTACCCCATCCCCCTTCCTATTTTCTGCACATAAACTGACCTTTTCCCAGCTACCATCAGTTCTGCGAAAGGGCCACTGGACCCAAAATGATTTTTTTTCTTCAGACCTGCTGAGCTTTTCCAACAATTTCTGTTTTGTTCAGAAATGTTATTGCACATCTCTGTACAGCTGGAACTTGAATCTGGGCTTCTTGGCTCAGCGGTAGGGACATTACCATAATTGCACAAGAGCCACTGCTCAACTTCAGATATTTTTAATCACCCTGTTCAAGGATGTTATGAGACAACTCTTGAATTAGGTGGGACTTGAACCCAGGCCTCCTGGCTCAGCCGTAGGGACACTACCCATGTGCCACAAGATGCATTATTGCTCCAACTTCATATGTTTATATGTGATTATGCTTACCTGTGCCTTGTAGATGGTAGACGGGCGTTGGAGAATCAGGAAATACAGTTGTTTTCTGTAGAATATCCAGCCTGTTGCTTGCTGTCATAACTACAGTACTTAAATGACTGGTCCAGTTGTGATTTTGGTCAGTAGCAGCACTCAGGGTTTTGATGAAGGGGTATTTGGCGATAGTTATTGCTGTTGAATGGGCTGTGCAGTGTGATACCCACTTCAGGAATATTTTATTATTCCTCATTTGCACTTGTTATAGCAGTAATAATATTTTTCGAATTCCTTTGGGACATTGGAGGAAATGGCTTTAAAGATTTGCAATGACCGTCTAATGCTGTTTATATGTAATGCAGAAGGCATTCATGCCAGGTCTTAAAAGTTCTCTACAAATTTTTAAGGGGATGTTAATTCTGGGGTAATGTATATTATGTTAACTGATTTTACTAATCTCTCCAAAATCCTCAGAAAGAGGGAGGCAAGTCTAGGAAAATCTAATTTATCTAATGCCATAGAATTCAAAATAAAATATTGACCTGATATAATTGGAGTTATATTTGACAGAGAGGAGTTTATTTGCTCTTTAGGATCTTAGTATAAAAACGTTGACTGACTCTGCAACCAGGAAATTCCTAGTCGTTTCTTACCCAAAATAAATGATTTAAATCCCATGCAAAATCCTGTGAACAAGAAGCCTAATGTACTTTGATCATTCCATCAGGAATGCCAAAACAAACAAAGGCTGTTTGTGCTTTTAGTTGGAAGTTGTAAAGTTGCTGATCATTGCCAACCTAATATAGGATTGTTCTGTCTAATGGGAATGAAGAAAGTGGAATTAAGTCCTGACAAAACTGTTGGGAAAAGAGAAAAGAACTTATCTGTTTCTGGGAGAAGCACAAATATTTCTAACACCACTGTCCTCCTTTAAGAGTCTCCTTAATGCTTACCTTTTAGATGAAGTTTATGGTCATCTGATGCAGTATTTCCTTAGATGTTTCAGTAGAACCGTATGGCCTGGACAAAAAATCTGAAGACATGAGTTCAAATCCCACCATGGCAGCTGGGGAGTTATGTTAAACTGATTAAATATAAAACTGGAATTAAGAAAGCTTGTTGTCAGAATGATGACCATGAAAGCAATAATGCACTTTAGGGAACGAAATCTGCCTTCCTTACCCGGTCTGTCCTATACGTGACTCCAAATCCACAGCAATGTGGTGGACTTAACTATTTTATGAAAAGTATGGTGTAATGAAAGTTTATAATATATGATTATTGTTTGAGAACTTGATTCTTCATTTGAAGTAAATGGATGTTTGATTTTCAGTGCTGTGAAGGTCAGCTTTTTTAAGGATCATAAAATTATTTGAAACATTAAGCTAAAGGCAGCCTTTCCAAGAAATCATGTGACTTAAGCTAAATGGTTCAATAAGCTACCTATTGAGATAATGGCTGCTTTTTGAGTTTTTAAGACCCAGACACAAAGAAACAGTTGACCTGAGGCCACAAGCAGATTGCGTTTGGAAGACAGATTCATTCCAGCAGAAGAGCAGTTTTGAGTTTGTAGATGTATTGAGGCCATCAGAGCTATAAAGAAATCCTAAGCCGTTTTAGCACTCTCAAAATGGTCAAAGTCGGTGAGTTAGTCTGTCTGTGTGTTTCTTGGACCGAAAATAATGGGAAGAATCACATCTAGTGGATATGTAGAAAATTTTGAAATAAAAAAGTTTGCAACCTTGTCAGTTCAGTAAGAAATTTTACAATGAAAATACGAGTGACACTTCACTGGGTCTGAGTGTTTGTAAATTATATTGCTGAGAGAAGTGTTGACATTTTCATTTTATGTTTATGGTAAGTTCTTTACAAATTGTCATATCATCTGTTCTTTTGTTAAAACTAAATTGACAGCCTTGTGTGAATATGTTCAATGATGGGCCACCATAGTAACCAAGGTGCAAAAATAAATCTTACGATCTTTTAAGTCAGGTTTCACAATCTGACTTATCCAGTATTACCATTAGCTGGAATCATGACAATAGCAAGTAATTTGTTTTATGCAAGGCAGCTCACCAATGCTTTCTCAAGAACAATTAGGGACAGACAATTTTCAAGAATGATACCCGGACTTCAGGGGTTAATTTATAAAGGAGAAATTATCCAAAATAGGCCTATTTTCTCTAGAATTTAGAAGGTTAAGGGTGATCTGATTGAAGTCTTCAAGATATTTACAGGAAAAGACAGGGTAGGTAAAGATAACTATTTCCACTGGTTGGAGATTCTTGAACCAGGGAGCATAGTCTGAGAATTAGGCCGAACTGTTGAGAAGAGATATTAGGAAGTACTTCTACATACAAAGTATGGTACAAGTTTGGAACTCTCTTCCACAAATGACAGTGGATGCTGGATCAGTTGTTAATTTTAAATCTGAGATAGATAAATTCTTGTTAAGCAGAGATGTGGTTGGAATCACACCTGACATGTAGGAAGATGGTCGTGGTTGTTGGAGGCCTATCACCTCAGCTCCAGGACATCTCTGCAGAAGTTCCTCAGGGCAGTGTCCTCGGTCCAACCATCTTCAGCTGCACCATCAATGACCTTCCCTCCATCATAAGGTCAGAAGTGGGGATGTTCACTGATAATTGCACAACGTTCGACACCATTCGCAATTCCTCAGATACTGAACCAGTCCATGTTCAAATGCAACAAGATCTGGACAATGTCCAGGCTTGGGCTGACAAGTGACATTTGCGCCACACAAATGCCAGGCTATGACCATCACAAATACAAGACAATCTAACCACCGTCCCTTGGCATTCAACTGTGTTACCATCACTGAATCCCCCACTATCAGCATCCTGGGGGTTGCCATTGTCAAGAAACTCAACTGGACTCACCACATAAGCACAGTGGCTACGAGAGCAGGTCAGAATCTAGGAACTGTGGTGAGTAACTCACCTCCTGACTCCTCAAAGCCTGTCCATTATCTACAAGGCGCAAGTCAGGAGTATAATGGAATACTCCCCACTTGCCTGGATGAGTGCAGCCCCACAACACTTAAAAGCTTGACGCCATCCAGGACAAAGCAGCCCACTAGATTGGTACTGCATCCACTCCCTCCACCACCAAACGCTCAATAGCAGCAGTGTATACTATCTGCAAGATGCACTGCAGAAATTCACCAAAGATCCTCAGACAGCACCTTCCAAACCCACAACCACTTCCATCTAGGAGGACAAGGACAGCAGTTACATGGGAACACCACCATCTTCAAGTTCCCCTTCAAGCTACTCACCATCCTGACTTGGAAATATATTGCCATTCCTTCATTGTCGCTGGGTTAAAATGCTGGAATTCCCTCCCTAATGGCGTTGTTCAAGAAAGCATCTCACCACCACCTCTCAAGGGCAACTAGGGATGGGCAAGAAATGCTGGCCAGCCAGCGACGCCCACATTCCACAAATGAATAAAAAAAAGTTAAGGGATATGGATCAAAGGCAGGTATATGGAGTTATGCCGAAGATCAGCCTTGATCTCATTGAATGATGTATTGCGAAGTTGGTCTCGTACTTGTGGATTGAAAGGCAGGACGTTAGCATTTTTTTGTAAAATGGTATGAGGGAAGAGTGTGTGGTCCCTTTAAAAGATGATATGCTTTTTCTAGGCTTGGAGATTAAAAAACGTTTGCAGGCACCAGCAGACGCGCAGAGAGTTCTTGGAATTGAAATATTGTATCAGAAAGTAGTTCTGTTAATTTGTTAACTGTTAGAGTTCAATAAATAAATTGCTACTTGTTGATTATGCATTGACTGCCAGGAGTTCATTTTATTTCACCTCCCCTTTATAACAGATTGGGAGCTAAGAGGCAGGTATACCACTTTTCACATTTCCTTTAACAGATTACGAGGTGAGGTGAGCCTCTCCGGATGTTTTGGTTTTAGTTATCAAAGAGGTGTCCAGCTCCTCTTTGTAATAAGTGGAACAAGCTTGAAGGGCTGAATGGCCTACTCCTGTTTCTATGTGCCTACAATAAATGCTGACCTGAGCAGTGATACCCGCATCCTATGAATGAGAAAAAAAAAATAGAACCAGGTAATGACTTATTAGGACAGGTGACAAAATGCTTCAGTAATGGGAAAGGTTTTAAGGAGAAATGAGGCTACGAGGGGATATCTGTAGCTTAGTTCTCAGGCAATTGGAGGCACAGCCGCCAATGGCGATATGATTAAATCTGGGTCCGCTCAACAAAGCTAAGCTAGAGGAGAACAGAAATTCAGGGGATCGTCAGACTGGAGAAACTTACAGAGATAGGGAGGAGCAAGTTCATGGAGGGAGTTGAAAATAAGGATACGATTTTAAAATTTGCGGTTTCACTGGACATGTAGAGCAAATACAAGTCAGCTAGCTCACTTGTTTGTTAGTGTTGGTATATAAAAGCTGGTCCACATGAGTTGTGTAAAATGGTGTGTAAATATTGGGTGTTAAATTCAATATTGCTGGGGCACAAAACAGGCACATTGGCAGATCGACTAGCATTTAGATAGCTTGCTTGATGCCATAGAATTTTAACATAGAATCCCTACAGTGTGGGTGAGGCTACCAATCCCTAATGCCATGTCTTGACCCACCTAAATTGACTTTCAGTTCTCACTTTTTAAGTAGTTGTTTTATGAGATGCGAACATCACTGGCAGAATTTTGTGCTAGTCACTAATTGCCTTTAAGTGAGTGGCTTTCCAGACTATTTCAGAGGGCAGTTAAAAGTCAACCACATTGCTGTTGGTCTGGAGTCACCTGTAGGCCAGATGAGGGTTTTTTTAAAATGATATGTTCATGGGATATTGGCATCGTTGGCTAGGGCAGCATTTATTGCCAACCCCTAATAATCTTTGAGAATATGGCATGAGCTACCTTCTTGAACTACTGTAGTCCTTTGAGTATAGGTACAACCACAGTGCTGTTAGGAGGAGAGATATAGGATTTGACTCAGTAACAGGAAAGGAATGCGATATGTTTCCAAATTTATGGCAGATTTGTCATATTTATGATAATGGTCTAACAGTCAATCACTCATGGACTGATTTACTCTGTGGACTAGTTTAGTTGAAACAGTAAAACACATTATAAGTTATGAAGCAGACATCACTGCAAACCACTGTGTGTGTAACTTGCAAATCTACAGCAGACTAATACACACGCAGAGTTGCAAAGTTGCGTGCTCACCTCACATGAAATCCTTAAAGGCAAAGTAAAAATACAGGATTTTCTTCCCTAAAAACCATTAGTTAATTGGATGAGTCTTTATGACAACTTATGATAGTGTTGTGCTCACCATTACAGAGACTAGCTTTCAATTCCAGATGTTATCAATTGATTTTAATTCAACCAGATGCTTGTCCTCAAGCATTACTCTAGAGTTCTGCATTACTAGTCTAGTGACTTTACTGGCTACCATCTCTCCCTGTGTCTGAGATGTAGGGATGGAAAGCACAGTGTTATCCAGTGTGATTGTTTAGCGGAGGAAATCCATGCAGACACATTTAATCAACAGTATGAATCAGGTTAGTTGCAGCATGTGTTATGACACTGGATGAAAGAAATTATTACAGGTCAGGGGTGTGGCAATTACTGGAAGGACCAGCAAGATGATACATAGCTCATTCAGGTGTTGTTTCAATAAGACAAGTGTATGAGAAGTAAGGAGGCATGTTGTAACATCTTTCGTACCCTTAGGACATTCTCAGTCAGTGAAATACTTTGGAAACACGGTCACTGTAAGTTGTGGCAGCCAATTTTCTGTCAAGTCCCATGAATGGTAACTTAAATGAATCATTGGTTAATCTCTTCTTGGTGATGCAACTTGACCCAGACACCACAACAACTTCTTCCTCCGCTTTCATCGGTGACATTCTCAGCATATTTTAAAGCCACCTAAAAAGGAAGAGAAGACCTTGAAGATGTCACGTAACAACAGCTTGGTGTAGGAAATATTTGCAATGAAAACAGTACACATAATGAAAATGAGCTGTTGCAGGGTTACCATAAGTTAATTATAGTGGTGAGGAGAAAATTAATAACACGAGTTATGCTACACAATGCTGGATCAAGCAGGATTGGGAGTATGTTGTAACAAGGGTCTTCACACCCAGACCAAACTTTTCAATATATTGTTACTGTTCATGTATAAAACATATGGTGACTGCCATTACGTTATGATCTATTTAAAAAATATTTTGTGATTGTCCATCAGTATATATGGCGCAATCCGTTCCTTGATCAGAATGGTATATGTTGTAGTTGTGATCACTAGAATCATCTGCTTTAAGATTTATTGCTGTCAAGCCTTCTTACCAGTATTTGTGTAAGTTACTGATAACAGTTGGGGAAGGATGCCTGCGCAAAGTTTTCAGCAGAAAGTAGGCTGAATGTTGATAAACAGAATAAGCTTATTATTTAGAATTTAATAGCTATTTATATTACTCTGGAGATACAAGATTGTCTCTTGTGAGACGTTAGACTCGACTTAAGAGGAAGACACATTCCTGTTAGCTACATTGATCTTTGCACATGCAACTGGTACTGCAATACTGGAATAGCTGGTACACCACTGATTAGCTTCTCCCAGGATCAGCCCTTTATATCCTGATGGGCAAGGCTTATCTTGTGCTGTCAGTTAACCCTTTAAGGTACTAGCTGTATCACACAACATCCTCCCCAACCTTTTTTTTCTGGTTATTAAAATCTTTGTGCGTTCATTTTAAAAAGGTAAAGTAGGTTTACTACTAAGCCATCTGTCCCTGTGTTTTCGACTTTAGAAATGACTGATGATTTGATTGGTTGGAAGTCTTCTGCTTGAAGATGAAACATTCAGGTTCAGTTTTTGGCTATTCTGAAATCTTGGTGGATTTTTAATTTCCCAAATGCCCTTTGCAGAGGATGTCCTAACCCTAACTCTTTGACATCAATGTTGCTATTGAACATTTATATCTCTTGGAAGATCCATAATTTCCTCAAGTAGTTTCAGAGAAAGATAGTTGTGCTTCTGAAAAAAGAAGTAATCTTCATCTTTTGATGTTGTGATTAGGTAAATCCACATGTGATCCTTCCATTCTTACACCTATACTTTTGGATAACATCATCATTTTATTAGGTGAAATCATTGACAGTTGAGCTGACTGAGCTATTTTGCTACTGCTTCTAAACAGTCAAATTGACTGTAGCAAGTATCCAATACTAACTCCTGCTGGTTGTGTTGTCAAAGATATCTAATGGTCAGACTGAAGATTCATTTCCCTTTGGAAGACAATTAAATAATTTCTCCAAACTTGTAAATCAGTGGTATCTTCTAATCTCTTAGTCATGAACAGTTGACGGGCACCAACATAATTAATCTTGAGACTAACGCAGCGTGGAGTTGCATCTGCAATTCTTACTGTAATTAATCTTGAGTAGTGCTTTTTTTCTCTTGGGTTTGGTGAACATTCTTATGAGACCTTGGAGGTGTAATTTTGCTGATTAGAAGTGTAACCTCTTTTTCCATTATCATTGTATTTAATTGCTATTGTTTCTCTTAATTTAATGATTTATTTGAAAGCTGTTGAAGGAATTTTCTAATTGTTCACTTATGTAGCTGTTTATGCTGTTCAGATTTTGAGTTGTGTATTCACTGGAATTAGATTTAAATGTTTTATTCAGCAAGTTTTCAAAAATACTATGTTAATATTATCTTCAATGAATTGAAAATAAAGTTGTATTTAATGAAAAATTTAAACTTTCACTTTATTTTCTTTTACAGAATTTTCCTTCGATTATTGTTAAAGTTGAAAAGTTTCTAATCTTTTAGAATTTGTGCTCAAAAGTTATTTTCAATCATTTAAAGATTGTTAAAATACTTTAAAATGAAAAGTACTGTACTTTTATCTTTTCTAAGATGGTGGCAGAGACTATTCATTCCCTAGTTCACATTTTTCATGTCCTTTGAAACAATATGAATGATTCGTGCCTTTTTAGTTTCTTCTATATGATATTTGCACTGTTTTTGAATGAAAAGATACTGTTATTGTGTTTTTAACATCTTTGATTGCACAAAAAATTGTTTTTTCCCTCAATACAATGATTTTTAATAAACTCCTCTGCTTTTGATTTTCTCACTCTAATTAAACAAATTAGCTAGCATATCATGTGCAGTTCTGGAAACCACATTATAAGAGGGATAGAATAGTACTGGAGAGGGTGCAGAGGAGGATTACCAGGGTGTTGCCTGGAATGGAGACTTTCAGTTATGAAGAGAGATTGTATAGTCTGCCGTTGTTTTCCTTGGAGCAGAGGAGACTGAGAGGTGACACGATCGTAATGTATAAAATTGAAGGGCATAGATAGGATAGGCAGGAAGAAACTTTTTACCTCGATGGAGGGATCATTGACCAGGTGCATTGATTTAAGGTAAGGAAAGAAGGTTTAGACGAGATGTGAGGAAAACTTTTTCACCCAGAGGTTGGTAGGGTAGTAGTGGCAGAAACCCTCATAACATCTAAGAAGTATTAAGAGGTGCACTTGTGATGTCAAGGTAGACAAGGCTATGGGTCAAATGCTGGAAACTGAAATTAGAATAGTTGTGGTTATTTTTGATGGCGTGGATGTGATGGACCGAAGGACCTTTTTCTGTACTGTAGGTCTCTATGACTCTGCAATTCTAAATTATACAACCTTTCAGTGATATCCTTCAAAGATGTCCTTTTTCTAAATGACTTTATCACTGCTTTTCCCAATCATTTTGAATGATTTTAACACTGCATGTTTGCTAAGTATCACAATTTAAGTCTTTCAGTTTTTCAGCCTTAATGTTTTCCTTGACTGTAGGAATTTTCACCCTACCTTTAAGTGACTGCTGGCTGCTGCTCTCTCAGAATCTAACTGGCCCTGTGTGCTTGCAAAATGCTGAATATTTAAAGATAAACTACATCTTCTGACTGGAGTGTTTTTCTTCATTCTTCTTTTCAGATGGATGTGGTTGTGGTAGAACTGAATATTTCTATTCAAATAAATACTTATCCAATTCTCTATTGAATGCCTCAGTTGAACCTGCCTCCAACACACTTTCAGGCAGTGCATTCCATATTCTAATGATAACGGTAAAGTCTTCATAATCCTTTTGGACCATAGGGCTGCTCTGTCATTAGAGAGAGAGATGACTGGTGATGGTTTAACGTGAGGGTCAGCACACCTCAAGCAAGGAGAGAGATTGAGAAAGAAAGTCTTCATGAACCTGACTCGGTGCAGGATCCACACTGTTGGTATTCCTCTGTCTTTAAATCTGTGCCCGTTTGTTGTTTTTTCTACTTTATCCAGCTGGCTTGTGATTTTGAAAACTTCAGTCAAATCTCCTCTCAGCTTTGTCCTCTTCGAGAAGAACAGTCCTAACTTCCTCAATTTATCTTTGTAACTGAATTTTCTCATTCCTGGAACCATTCTTGTAAATTGCTCTGCACTCTCTCCAATGCATTTACATTTTTCCTACAATGTGGTGTCCACAACAGTACACAATACAGCTGAAGTCTACCGAGTGTATTGTACAAGTTGAGCATTACCTCCCTGTTCTTGTACTAAGAACAAAGAACAAAAGAGAAGTATGGCACAGGAACAGGCTTTCAGCCCTCCAAGCCAGTGCTGATCATCTTGCCCTGACTAAACTGAAAAACAAACCTTCTGCCCTTATTTGGTCCATATCCCTCTATTCCCTCCCTATTCATGTAACCATCCAGATGCCTCTTAAATGTCGCCAGTATGCCTGCTTTCACCATCTGGCAGTGCATTCCAGGCTCCTACCACTCTCTGCGTGAAAAATTTTCCTCGCACATCTCCCTTAAACTTTTGCCCTCTCACGTTGAACCTGTGTCTCCTTGTAATTGAAACTTCAATCCTGGGAAAAAGTCTCTGACTATCCATCCTATCTATGCCTCTCATAATTTTGTAGACCTCTACCAGGGCTCCTCTCAGCCGCCATCTTTCCAGTGAAAACAATCTTAGTCTTTTTAACCTTTCCTCATAACCAATGTCCTCGAGACTGGGGAACATCCTGATGAACCTTCTGTGCACTCTCTCCAAAGCTTCCACATCCTTCTGGTAATGTGGCGACCAGAACTGCACTCAATACTTCAAATATGGCCGAACAAGAGTTTTATATAGCTGCAACTTGTTTTGCCAACTCTTGTGCTCTATGCCCCGGCTGATGAAGGCAAGCATGCCATATGCTTTCTTAATCACTTTGGGCACCTGTGTTGCCACTTTTAGGGAACTGTGGACCTACATGCCCAGATCCATCTGTATGTTAATGTTCCTAAGGATTCTGTCATTAACAGTATCATATATACCTAAATTTGTTCCTCCAAAATGCATCACCTTGCATTTATCAGGATTAAATTCCATCTGCCATTTCTGTGCCCAACTTGCCAATCTGTCTGTATCCTGTTGTATCCTTTCACAATTGTCAGCACTATCAGCAACTCCACACAATCTTCGTGTCATCTGCAAATTTATCAATCAGACCACCCACCTCCAGATCATTTATTTAAACTACAAACAACAGAGGACCTAAGACTGAATCCTATGGAACACCACTAGTTACCAATCTCCATTCTGAAAAACACCCTTCCACTGCTATCCTTTGTCTTCTATGACCAAGCCAGTTTTGTATCCATCGAGGCAGCCCACCCTGAATACCATGTAATTTTAGTTTTTGTACCTATCTGCCATGTGGGCCTTTATCAAATGTCTTACTAAAGTCCATATAAACTACATCCACAGCTGTTCCCTCAGTAATTATCTTTGTCACCTCTTCAAAAAATTTGATCAGGTCGGTGAGACATAACCTTCCCTGTACGAAACTATGCTGCCTGTCGCTGGCTAGTTCATTTTCTTCCAAATGTGCATATATCCTGTCCCTCTGTATCTTCTCCAAGAGATTCCCCACCACAGATGTCAGACTGACCGGCCTATATTTTCCTGGATTATCCCTGCTTCCTTTCTTAAACAAGGGAACAACATTGGCTAATCTTCAATCCTCTGGAACCTCGCCTGTGGTCAAAGAGGATGTGAAGATATCTGCTAATGCCCCAGCTATTTCTTCTCTTGCCTCTCGCAGCAACCTAGGATAGATCCCATCTGGCCCTGCGTATTTGTCTATCTTAATGCAATTTAAGATACCCAAAACTTCCTCCTTTGATATCTTGACATTCTGTAGAGTATTCACACACTCATCCCTGACCTCAACTCAGTCATGTCCTTCTCCTCCGTAAATACTGATACAAAGTACTTATTAAGGATCTCTCCCACTTCCTGTGACTCCACGAATAATTTCCCTCCTTTGTCCTTGAGGGAGCCTTATCTTTCCCTTACTACCCTCTCTCTTCTAATATACGCATAAAAAACCTTGGGATTCTTCTTGACCCCGTTTGCTAAAGACATTTCATGGGCCCCTTTCAGCCTTTCTAATTCTTCGTTTAAGTTCCTTACTAATTTCTCTATAATCCTCAAGGACTTTTTCAGTTTGTAGCTGCCTAGACCTATCATATGCTTCCTTTTTTATTTTGACTAAGTTTACAATTTCCCTTGTTATCCATGGTTCCTGGATCCTGCCATTCGTACCCTTCAGTTTTGCAGGGACATGCATGTCCTGCACTTTAATCTGGTCTTTAAAAGCCTCCCACATGCCAGATGTTGATTTGCTCTCAAATAACTGCTCCCAATCCACATTCCCCAGTTCTTGTCTAATTTAGATGTAATTGGCCCTTGCCCAATTAAACACCCTCATCCGAGGGCCACTCTTGTCCATGTCCATGACTACTCGAAATCTTATGGAGTTATGGTTACTACTGTATGCCCCTATTAATGAAGCTGAGAACATTTGGAATTGGACCCCCATTTTGTATTGTCTATCAAGGTTCTTCCAACTGAAGTGCATCATCTTACACTTCTCTGCTTTTAACCTCATTTGTCACATATCCCGAATAATTATTTTGATCAAAATGGTGTGGAAGAATGGAAGAAGATTTGCACTCGGTAATAGAATCAGTGTAGACACGATCAGACTAGTGGCCTCCTTTCACCCCAGGCCTCACACACCTTACGGACAGCTCTGCCTGCAACAGTCAACACACCCAAAAGATGGCTAGAGGGGGTTTAGCTACTGAAGCTCCTCTGCAGTACCAACAGCAACCTAATGTTCTGCCAATTCCATAGATGTCCATGCTGATCTCTCATTGGACACTTGAGTGATGGGAAGATCGATTGAAGATGATAGTGAAATCATTTACAGCTTGAATATACACGAACAATGGGAAGTCTACCACTCCTGAGCTGTTATGTGTGTTTATCTGTGTTACGGAAACATTGGTTACTGCAAAACTGCAGTATTGATTACACTGTTAAGTTTTCACACTTCCTAATCCAGGGACCAGCAACCTTTATAAACTTGAACTGAAAACAAAAAATGCTGGAGATCATAGCGGGTCAGGCAGCATCTGTGAAGAGAAAGCAAGCTACCGTTTTGGGCCTAGATGTCTCTTCATCAGAGCTGGTGAAGTGAACTGTGGATGGGGCAGCAGTTCTGCAGTCGTTGTCGGGGGAGGTTGGAGAGGGTAGAGTGCTGGGGGAGAAAGGATGTTGATAGATCAGATTAAGTGATTGGAATGTGCATATGCGTACATATGTTTGGGCTGCCAATTTGCATGAATTATGTATAAACAGGTTCACAAAGTAAGTGTAAAGATGACGATCCATAATAGTTTGATGGAAAAGCAGTAGGTTTCAGCTTTGGTTAAAAAAAATAAGAAATTCATATGTAAAACTGAAAGAATACTTTTTGTATTTATATTTTGCTAACTGCTATTTTTTTGAACTATAATTTTATCAATAAAGCTATTCTTTAGTCCTACTTTAAGATGAGTACATTGAAGTCCTATTTTGGCTATTGATTCTCATTATTAAAATAAATCTAATAGCACATTCAATTAATTTATCATCTCAGCCATCTTGCAAGCAGCGATGGTCACAACCATTGAAACCTGGTCCTCAAACCAAAGGCAGAATTTATAATCAAGTTCAGAATTGCTCTACAGAGCTGTGTGTGGGTTCAGAACCATGAATTATCACCCTTTTTCTAATCCATGAAATGTGAGATCAAGGCAACAAGGTAAGTGGACCGATAATATCGTCTCTCAGTCAGATGTAACTGTGTGTGGCTGTCAAACAAATTTACTTTGGAATCTCTCCTTCAGCTAAGCTGCTGCTTAAGTCTGCTTGTTTCAACATGTTTTCAACCGAACAAGCATCAAACCAATGCAATGATTAAGCATTTCTAGCTGACTTGGGAACTCCCTGAAAGCATTAATCCATTTCCCTACTTGTGTCGTGTGTCTATAAGAACGCAGCTTCCGATCAGTGAGCTCCCACTTCTAACGAGTGACACAGAGCTGTACAGAGGTGAAGTGTGGGATAGATTCACATCCAGACAGACAACATCTTGTAAAACCATGGCAGTACTATCCTCAACATATCTCATCTTAGGTAAGTGGTTGGCATTTAGAGCTGGAGACATGAAGGCAGAAATTATGTTCCACAGAACACATTCAGTTGGTGGTGACTGCATAATCTCTTTGAAAAAGCTAACCAATTAGACCCATTGCCCAACGCCGCTTCCCCTATCCTAACCTCTCAAATGCCTATGAATCCCTCTCACTGATTTTTTAAAGCATATTTTCATTGTGTTGGAAGGTGGGGAGCAATAGGGTTTGATATAGACAGCATCTCATCATTCTGTGTGGCACATTGCCTGTTGGCTCCATTCTCTCAACTGTCAGGTACCCGGGAAACCTAACGCTAATGCTTTTGCTGGACTTTGGAAAGAGCAATGGGCTCTTTTTGCATTAACTATCCCAGGCAAGTTAACACTAATGTGTCTAACCAGTGACAACCCACTCCATTAAAATATTTTCCCTAATACGTCACTTTTGTTTCTTTTCCAGTCGCCTTAAAAGAGTGTCCTCTTGTTCTTGATCATTTCACCAATGTGGAGAGTTTCTCCTTAGCTGTTCAGTCCAGACCTGTCATGACTTTGAACACCTGTATCAAAATTTCCTCTTGAGCTCACTACATAGGCTGACGCAGGAGGGAAGAGAATGCTTTACAGTCTGAGTTTCTTGACAATGCTAAGCCTCCCCTTTCCTCTTTGTAGAGGAGAGAGAGAGATCTCCTTGACATCTTGGACCATTTCATACCTATCGCCAACATCACTAAAATAAAATCAATGATTTAGTCATTTTCACATTGCTGCTTGTGAGCTCGTGTGCAAAACGTGATGTTCGTTTCATACATTCAACATTGACTGCACTTCAAAAATACTGCACTGGGTGTAAAGCATTTGGAGTGTGCTGGTCTTCTGAAAGACATTAGATCTGATTACTTCTTGACGATTAGATGGCTTCATATTACTCTCTCAATTGGCAGAATTGATCCGGTCCCAATTCATTGTAAGGTGCATTGCGGCCTGCACTCATGATAAACTTTGGACCAGCATGTCATGTGCAAGGTTTACAAACATTGTCTGTGGCAGATTAGTGGACAGAATAGCAGTGTCTTACAGGGTTGGGCGACACTGCCCTGACATAGTGTGCCGTGTGTGTGAGCCTCTCTCAGGATAGGTACAGTTTGTTTCAAATTTAAGCCTAACTGAATATAAGGACTTGAATTAAATAGCTGTTGAGAGGGTGACTTGGTGTACACTGTAAAAATTGGATGACTAAAGTATTGATCTGATTGGGGAAGCTATTCTACCCAAATCTTTAACCTCTTTGAAGGCATTTCCACATCAACTCCCTTTCACACATTGGGACTTTGCTTTTGGCTCACAGCTTGACAGTGCTTTAATTACAAGTTTCTTATTCTTGTTTGTAAATTTCAGTACAAATTGGTCAAGGAGAAGGCAAAGCCATGAATCATCTTTGGGCTTAAGCAGAACTATTAATGATAGATTAATACTAAATACTGCAGTACATGGTGTTCATTGATATACAATGCTCGACTTTGTAGTCACATTTGCTAAGGACTAAATCCATCTTCTTTGTATATTCTTGTCCATGTTGATCATGTTTTCTTGAATGTAGTGTGGTACAGTTGAGTTTGGTGTACTGTGTTCGAGTTCTGCCTGCACTGTGCTATTTATGCTCAATGATGTGTAGCAATGTGATATCATCACAAAGTTGCTGCAGGGTCTTGAAACCCTTTCAGAACATCCTCTAGCTCTGCAGCCCTTGGAGGTTACTGTGCTCCTCCGATTCTAGCCTGTAGTATATCTCTAAATTCATTGATCTGCAGTCTTGTTTTCAGCTATTTAGCTCTGGAATTCCCTCCATTCCTCTATATCCTCTTTTAGGGACCTCATAAAACAGTGCTGTTTTGTGGGATGGGAGAGAGAGAGACTCATGAGAGCAACGGGATGGCAGTGGTGGTGGGTTGCGATGTTGGGAAGGGGAAGTGATTTGGGCTACTCATGAGGTGTACGCATCTTTTCATTGGCTTTTTCACAGCAGGAATCAGGCCCCAAAGTTCGGCCGTACCCCCAACTTTTAAAAAAAATGGAGCATTTATGGGGGCCAGGCTGGTGTTACCACATGGTCCTAGCTCCACGCCAGCAATTGCTGGCTCAGAGGTTCAGAACCCAATCTTCTGGCTCACAGCCCCACTCAGGGGTCTACACCCACAGTTTATGAATCTCTATCATATTAATGACCTCCGTGACCAGGCTTTTGATCACGTGTGCTAAAATCTCCAGGCATAGCTCACTGTCAAATTTTGTACAAAAATCAATTCTGTAAATTGCCTTGGGACAATTTACTGTGTTAATGACATGGTATGAATGAAACATGTTGACCATCATGGAATACGATTTGGAATTTGTGCTCCACAATCATAATCCAACTTAACTTTTGTGCCCTGAAATGATGGAATTACTGCCTTGTGACCTATGACCTAAATACTAAACAGGCATGTGATGTTTGTGGGCTTGTCTATTTTATGTAAATTATATTTGGTCCATGTGGAGGTTCTGGTAGCCGTTGCGTGATTAACGCAGGCTCGAGGTCTGTTCGTCAGTTGACAAGTGATTGATTAATAACTTTACTTAGCGAGGCACTAATTAATGTACATTTGGAGAACAGGTGAGGTGTGTCTGTTGATGTTGCATTGCAGACTCAACCAGGAGAAGTACTCTAGTGCTCTGTTGATGATTGAGCAATTAACATGGCTCATTAATGGTGCTTGAAGGGCTGGGGTTCTTAAGCCGTAACCATGTACATTAATGTGAAAATTGTGCAGCTAGATAAACCATGATAGGTTTGGACATAGCAGATTCAGGTGAAACTGTATCTATTGGCTGCATTGGAGAGGCAGCTGGCACTGATTTAAGGCAATGGTGACACAAGGCAAAGTTTTTTTACACAGGTGGTGGTGAAGATTTGGAATGCACTGTGTGCTTCTTAAGTGGAGGCAGATTCAATTGTGGCTTTTGAAAAGGAAATTGGACATTTGGAAAAGAAATAAACTTGCATGGTTATGGTGAATTGGCGTCATGGGGAATGATATTAGTTGCTTCTTTGGTGAAACCAGCACAGACCCAGGAGACTTTTTTGTGGCTTAAACATTGCATGATTCTGTGAATGGAGCAATATGTATGTGGAGTTTTGCCATAGTGAGACTAAATGCATTGAGTAGTTGATGGACGATGGATTGAGCTTGACGAAACCAATTATATTTGTTATGACTCTGTATCTCTGTACAGTCCAGGACAAAAAACTGGCTATCCTACATGCCTTACTCATTGACTCTGCATTTACAGTTGAGGTCTCTACACGTTGCAGAGACTGAAGGAAACTATGTGGTTGGTGGTGAGGGGATATGCAGTTGTCAGGACTGCCTAGAGAACAGTGGGCATCAGGCCCAAAAAAACTGGCTGGGGTTCCCTGCCTACTGCGCTCTTCTGTATGTTCATTTCGCTGTCAGCAGTGCCAGGCACTCACCACAGCACTGGTTACCAGTGACAGATTAAACTATCCTAATTAACAAAAAAAATCCTCTTCAAGCAACAAATGGAACAACATCTATTTCATAAAGAATCTGGAAAAGGGATATTTCTGAGTAATCAAATGTTTCCTTTTTTTTTTACAGTGAACTACTTTGGGAGGTTAATGAATCAATTTATCATCTCCAGTGATAACTGCTCACCTTCTGTCTACTTTCAAAACAACATGGTCTGTGTTGGTGAGTCCTTAACCACAGAAGAAAGCCTAGCACCCTTCACAAAATCATGGTGTGCCTAAGCAGTTTACAGTCAAAGAAATAGCTTTTCACATCTGTTATAATATAGGAAATGTTATAGGCAATTTGAACGCAGCAAGCTTCCACAAACAGCAGTGAGGTAATGATCAGATAACCTGTTTTTAAGCACACCTGAGGGAGCAGAATGGACATCAGTTAAGTAAGTCACCTGGAAATAGCACTTCAGCAAGGGACTGGAGTGTTAGCCTTACCATGTGCTTAATTTCTGCAGTCAAGAGATAAACCGAAGAACTTCTAGCTTGAAGGCAATTCAAAACCATGTAATGATTGCACTTGTAGATTGGCATCTCATATTACTCTGCCTAGCATTTTTAGTCATTCTATAAGATTCTAGAATTACTTAGCTAGAATTTGGCTGTTCTAAACTTTAGATGGATTTCTGAGTAAAACCTTAGTGACACCAAACGTTGATGCTTTCTGAACCTGTATACTGGATTATGTCACTGTGCTGCAAGCTTATGGGTTTGGGATTTCACGCAGTTTTCAG
This sequence comes from Rhincodon typus, assembly GCF_021869965.1. Classification (NCBI taxonomy): domain Eukaryota; kingdom Metazoa; phylum Chordata; class Chondrichthyes; order Orectolobiformes; family Rhincodontidae; genus Rhincodon; species Rhincodon typus. The sequence continues at coordinate 13,265,075 of NC_063369.1, forward strand.
ACACTTGTCTGACCGTCCTTCATGAGATATCAAATTTCTGCCAGTGATTGCCATGCAGGGTGAGAGAGGTTATGAAAATGGCTAGGAGGCTCAGAAACAATCAGCCTGCAACTTACCCTGTTCTGTAATTCCCAGGAATTGTGAAAGGTTTATACAGTTTAGCAATTGATGCCAGCTTAAAATAATATCTCCCAGCTCCCTTCAATATCCTAACCCCTTCTATCTCCAAACTCCAAAGAAAAAATATTCACTGGCTTCTATTTGAATATCTTAATTGCTGTAATTAAAATGTTGTTCTAAAACCTGCTTACATTTCAGATTATGACCACTGTGATATGGATCGAGTCATTCAAATCAAAGACTGTTCAGGGGCTGTAGCGTGTCAAGATGTACCTGTGGGTTTGCACTGCCAATGTGTCAAAGGAGAAAATTCCTTTTTAGCAGAACTTTCCAGTTTGTCACCAAGCTGCAGAGGTAATAGGAAGGAATCACGTGTTATACCTCTGTGCTAATTGTAAAATGTTTCAGAATGAATCCATACTGTTTGTGATCTTTCTTGAGCACTTTGAAAGAGGGAGAGTGAGTTGGGGGTTTAGTCAGAGTGAGTGTTGGCCAGAAGAGTTGCTAACAATGTTGCACTTCAGCTCAGTTTCCCCTGTAGGTCGAGTAACTGAGCATTTTTAAAAGACTGAGTTAAGAGAAATCTATGGTAGACAAGGGAGTCGGAAGTTATGGGACTGGACAGGAAAGCGAATTTGAGGCTACGATCAGATCAGCCAGGATTTTATCAAATGTTGGTACAAGCTTGAATGGCTGATTGTCCTACTTCTGTTCCTAATTCAGGTAGTTGTTCGTTCATATGTCTGCAATGAATGGGAAAAGAGAGAGGGACATGAAACAAAGGACTGAAACAGAAGGATACAGCAACAACCTTTTCATGCCCCAATACTATCCCTGACAACAACTGCTTATATTTATATAGAGCCTTTAACACAATTGCAAGAGAAATGGAATGGAAAAATAGGGATGTTTTGCTCTAGTTGTATACTGTTTTGGTGAGATCACATCTGGAGTACTGTGCACAAGATTTTGCCTCCTTATTTGTAAAAGGACCTGAAATAACTGTACAAAGGCCAGTATCCCGTCACCAGGTTACCATTTATTTATATGTCCACAGTACACTGGCTGTGGCCAGCCAGCTCAGAGTCAGTCCCTCAATTCGGGATTCTGTGAACCCCATGTTTATATCTATCAGCCAGGGCTTCATGATTGGCCCAGGTGACCAACCCCAATCAAAGATCTTGAAGTCAATAAGATCCATCTGGTTCAAATCACTACTTATCTCAGCCCCCAGGTCCGGGGATGTAGACCTGGTCTTCCTCTGGTAGCTTACGCCCAGTCTGGTTCCTCTGACTTGGACACGGGCAGTGCATGCTGGACCGTAGTTGTCTCCTGTGTCTGGAGCATCTCGGTACAATTTCCTCTTCTTCTTCCGGTGGTAATAGTTTCGAGGCTGCATCCACCTCGGACTCAGGTTTCCTTGACACCAGGCCGAGGAGGAGAATCCAAGGTTTCTGACAGGCCATCTGGCTGTTCTGAGATATGTTTTGCTCCTGCCTCCTTTGTGAGGTAGCAGCTTTAGGTGATCCATATGTTTGTTCAAGACCGCCTCACCTACCCAAACTTTGTGTGTCACTGGACCCGACCTCGCATCGACCTCACCTCGTACCCATGCAGGGCCATTTCCATGCATTCTCTTGAATATCAGCCTACGAGTTTTCTTACTCAAGTCAGGCCTTGTAGGACACCTATGCCATCTCGAGTCTGCATACTGGCAACAACTACAATGGCTTCCCGGCCCAGATCCTGAAGAACGTTTTAGCCATTTGGCCAAGGCTCAGCTTTGTTGTGGGGTTTTGCTGTGGCTTGGTCTAGGGTACTTCTGCTCAGGATATGCCCTGCGATTGCCTACACTCGAGTTGTGTTCCCCAAACTCCGTTGGGCAGGTGAGGATGTCCACTTCTATTGGGAGGCCCTGTAGCTCCCATGCTCCATGCTGCATTTTCTAATGATGAAGCCAGGTGCAATGCTTGTTTGAAGTCCAGTTGGGCTTCAGCTAGTAAGTTCTTTTGCCTGGTTACATCATTAATCCCACATACCTAGTAGTCTCTCAGCATCTCATTCAGGGTTAATCCAAAATCACATGCGTCTGCCAGTCATGGTAACTTTGTCAAAAATCGCAATACGGATTTCCCCGGTTCTCTAACAGCCACATAAAACTGATAGCCCCTCAGAACTAGAGGTTTGGGGTTGTAATATTCCTTAACCAAATCCATCATCTCTTGGAAGGTTTTAATAACTGGTGCCTCTGGGAAAGTTAAGCCATTAATAGCTGAAAATGTTGTAGGTTTGCAAGCAGTCAGAAGGATTACTGATTGCTTTTCAAGTGCCCCAATGTCATACTGGGCCCAATCTTCGATGGCAGGATCGAATGAGTCAAGCTTCCCAAATAAAGGCATGATGCCAGAAATGCTTACCCAATTCCAAAATGACTGTTGCGAGTGAATGTTCTTCAGACACATATGGTTTTCTCCCGTTTCCACTGAGACAACTGCACAGAAAGCAGATATCCCACCACCAAGTTATCATTTATTTACATGTACACAGTACACTGGCTATGGCAAGCCAGCACAGAATTAGTCCCTCAAGTCAGGGGACTCTGAATCATCTATTTATGTTTTCAGCCAGCACTCTCTATTTGGCCGAGGTTAATAACTGCAAGCAAGCATCTCATAGTCAATAAGAAAAACCTGGTTCCAATCACTACAAAACCTAATTGCATTAGAATCAGTTCAGAGAAGGTTCACTCAGCTGATTTGTGGGATGCAGAGGTAGCTTATGAGGAAAGGTTGGACCCGTGACCATTCAAGTTTGGAATAATGAGAGGTGATACTATTGAAAGACCACTTGCTGAACTTTTAAATCGTCAATTGAGCTTTTGAAGCCAAAGAAATAACTGCGCAGCAGAGGATCCTGTCACACAGGTTTTAAAATGGATATTCCAGACTTGCACCTTTTACTCTCTGTCTGCAGGAGAGACAAAGCGGCTTTGGTCAAGCAGTGAGGACAGAAATAGCATGGGGAAATCTGACTGGCATTTTGCAAACCCTGTTTGCTTTTTTTTACAAGGGACAGAAGTCCTGGTCACCAGGATCATGTTCGCCATGAAGAAAATAAGCAGCTGTAAAACCAAATAGAACACCAAAAATCTGAATGTCACACTTGCAGGGCCCAATGCACATCCTCTCTTGTCAAAGTACACTTAGTCCGCCAGAAGACCAGAATGTCTTGCTGGGTGTTGCTGTGCAGGTAGTGTGAGCTTGACCCTCAAGGCCACATGCAACTCTTCACCCCAAAAAAAGCAAAGGTTCCAAACATTTATTTTCTCTCCACAAAATCCTCTTTTCAGCAAAACAGTTATATCAAAGGACTACTTTCAAGTATTTGATTTTTTCTGCAGAGATTGACCAGCGTTACATCAACAATACGATGGTCTTGAACTCTAAATTTTGTCCACCTGGATACTATTTTGAGAGGAGAATGTTCTGCTTTGGTGAGTTATTGTCAATGATGCGTCTTCTGTCTTTCTGCCCTTCTTAAAATGGCCGACTGTGGTGTGGATGTCAAATACCACTGTGGTTATGGTGCTGGATTAGTAATCCAGACCCATGATTTATGGGCAGGGATTCAAATCCTAGCAATTATATAACGCTGGAATTTAAGAAAAATACTAATTTCAGCAAGGGCAATCATTACACCATCTTTCACAAAAAACACGTGACTTACATATGTCCTTGAGAGAAAAAAATACATGCAGTGCCCTTTGTGATTCCAAAGCTAACAGGGGTATGAGAAAGCAGTGCGCCACCATCAGTTTCCCAAGGGAAGTTAGGGATGAGCAATAAATGCTGATGTTGCTAGCAAACATTGTTTGCAACCAATAAATGCATCCATTCAAAGAAAATGACAAAATACCTTTGTTTTTATTGCCTACTCAATTTTACTCTGGGTCATGTGCAGAGGTGTGGAGAATAATTCTTATTTCCTGAAAACTCCACGGCATTCGTGGATGGTTGGCAACTTTCTTCTGATCGGTAGATATTAAATGCAGGATACACACTGGCTTCTGCTCCAGGAAAGGCTTCTAAAAAGAGTCATTGAGCAATGAATATTAGCATAAACTCCTAGAAAATGAGAATTCTTCAAATAGATCAGCTTCATCTTATTAAATGGCAGAGTAGACTTGAAGAAGCAAATGGTCTACTCCTGGCCCTTGTTTGTATGTGACATCTATGTAGCAACCTCAAGAAGGTCCAAAAAGCATTCTAACCAATGAACACTTAAAAGGGCTGCGATGCAGGAAACATGATGGCCCATTTGTGCACAACAGACTCCCACAAGCAGAAATTTGATAATGATCAGATTATCTGTTGTGGCATTAATTGAGGGATGAATGTTGTCCTGGACAAGACTTCAGCCAGTATTGAAAGTATTCATTGAGTTCCTTTTTGAAGTTGCTGTTGCGTCAGCTTCCATCTTACATTCAGCAGCATGTTCCAGATCATTCAAACTCAATGTGTGAAAAGTTGTCTATTTAAGGAAAATAATTCCAATTTCTCTCATTTGTCCATGCACATGACTCCCTCAGCCCATGACACCATTCCAGTAAGTCTCCTCTGCATTCTCTTTAAGGCTTTGACATACGCCCTACAGCTGCGGACAGCAACAAACACAGCAAGCATTGGAGAGCAGTATCAAAGAAAATGGCATTGACAGCAATGATTTGGTGTCACTGCCATGTGGTGGAGTTGGTCATATATAGCAAAACATACCTCAACCACCTGATGAAAAATTTACCAAGTGGAGCATAGTCCTTTCCACTCTGGGTGGTTACAGAGGCATTATCGAATCAGGAGGTGAGCTCCACATCACAAAATACCCAGTTTCTGACCTGTTTTGGTTGCTTTGGTGTTCATGTGGGTGGCCTATCTGAGTTACTGCATTGTTCAGTAACTGGGATCAATAGAAGTTACTGATAGTTAATCCCAATATTTAAACCCAGATTAAAAATAATCTCTGTGTGTGCTTCAATTCGTCAAAAGATGAAAAGATTCTTTGTAACATTAGTTTTCCTTTTTTGTTTCAGAGTGGGCTTGTGATCTGCAAGATGATGTTAAGATTAACTGGTGTACGATAAATAGACGATGTTTTGATGCCCCTAATTATCTCTATTGTAAATGTAGGCAAGTGTTTCAATCAATTAAAGCACAGATGGATGCAAGTTCACAAAGGTGCATAGGTAAGTAGGACAATTATGAATTCTATATACCTAAGAAATGAAAACTGTCAAAAATATTTTGTGATAGAGTGCAGATTGTCATAATCCCAGGATGAAGGGGTTGACCATTTTGGACCGAGATGAGGAGAAATCTTTTCACTCCAAGGGCTGTGAATCTTTGGAATTCTTTTCCCCAGGGGCTGCAGGTGCTCAATCATTGGGTAGGTTCAAGACTGTGATAGATGGATTGTTGGACAAGAAGAGAGTTAGTGAGTATGAAGGTAGTGAGGGAAAATGGAGTTGATGTAGAACTTCAGTCACAATGTTCTTGAGTGGACTTGATGTGGTGTATGACCTACTCCTGCCCCTGTTTCTTATGTTTTGTCCTGTGGAGCTCACTGCAATCTCAATTTCAACCCTTTAGTTTCTTTAAAAACAATTCATCAGGAACATGTGTTTTTAATTTAAAAAAAACACAGGTCCTTATGGTGATGGAAACCATTGGCATAAAGACAACTCACATAGCTTCACTTTGAGGCACAATGCTGGAAAATGGCTGGCCAGCAGAAGTCCACAGATGTTATGGTTGGTTATGAAGGTTATGTAAACTTTGGGTAGTTAGAAGAGGTTAATGGAATGTTGGAATTAATCTCAAGACAGCTAAGATTCAAAGCTGTTGGAGATATGGTACAACAGCACACGATGTAGGATAGACCCCTCTGGAGTCTTGTATTCAGCTCTACACACTGCACTTTCAGGCAAGCTATATTGCCTTTGGAGGGGATGTAGTCTAGGTTCATCAGATTGATACTGAAGGTAAAAGAGTTAAATTATGAGGGTAAGTTACATAGTCCAGGCTTGTGTTCCTGGGTTAATCGAAGATTCACCTTCAGCATTGACATCTTTAGTCCTTCAAAACCAGAATAATGCATACAGAGCTTCATGACTTGTGTATAAAAATGATCTTAAGATGAGTACAGGTCGATAGAGAGAATTTATTTTTTCCCAGGGAAAATTTCAGAACAATGTCAAAATTGAGCTAGGCTGTTCGAGGGAGATGCTATGAAGCAAGTTGGATTATATTAGGGAGGTGGGAAATGGTTAGTCTAGTGATAGTGAGAATATGCGGTCAGAAGCCAAACAAAATGCAGTGAAAGTCTGGAACTCTGTCCCTTAAAAAGCAGTTATGGATGAGGATTAATTAAAAATTTCCAAACTGAGATGGATAGATTATTGTTCATGAAGAGTACTGAAGAATTGTGGAACCAGTTTTGGTTGACAAAGTTGGATACAGATCACACATGGGCTAATTGCATGACAGAACTTTCTTGAGAGGCTGAATGGTCTATGTCAGTTCCTTTATTCCTAAATAATTGCTTCCATACTGATTGATCTGTCCAGACTTAACTGTTTAAGAACTTGACCCTTTAATATTTTGGCCAGATCTGGAATAGATTGGTTGAATCACAATTCTGCAAGATTATGGGAATCTTATTGTGGAGAATGTTTAACTTTAAAGGACTGAGTAGATGTCAGTGTTGCTCATTGTACCAGTGGCACTTCAGTACACATTGCAAAACTGCTGCCAACTCAGAAGAACATTCTGCGAGAATCAGCAGCAGCTCTGTTGGGCTTTAAGCAGAATTCACAGCATAGGTATAGGCTGCTTGATCCAGTTGGCCTATACTGCTTATATTTTGTCTTGTTTGTGTGGAGCCACGGATCTGCTGTACAGGTGGTCCTTGATTAGTGCAGTTTTGATTAATGGGGTTTTGCTACACATAATTTGCACTTTACATCCCAAGATTCCAATATGTGCGCCTAATTCGTGATGATGCAGTCCTTACTTGACTCCAGCAGCACAGAGAAATATATGCACACCAGAACTCACCATTCCTGGGTATGTTGCTGTCCTTTCAGCTGGTTTTAGATGTTATCTAATAATTTTTTAAAAAAGTGTCCACAGCTTTGCACCACCAGATAAACATGAGGCAAGAAACATCAAAAGATAATATATCTGCATATTTTCTTGTCCATTTGGATGTTTCATATTAAGCATGAGCTTATGTTCAGTACTTGTTTGACATTCAAGGAACATAGCTTGAATATTTACATGGATTTCTATGGGAATGAGTGTTTTGAATAATGTGGTTTTATTTAACGTGGTGATTTTCAGGAATGTAACTGCTATTGTGTTAGCATACTGTTGTGTTATTGTAACTATTATATTGTGTTATGGTAGCACTATCTGTACTTCCTCAAAATGGATGTTTACAGCCAGTGAAGTGTAATTGAAGTGTGGTGCACACAGGAATCAATTTGCATACAGCAAACCATATGGATTGCTGTTTGTGGGAGTTTGCTGAATGCAAATTGATTCCTGTGTGCATCACACTTCAATTACACTTCACTGGCTGTATTCATCCATTTTGAGGAAGTACAGATAGTGCTACCACAACACAATGTAATAGTTACAATAACACAACAGTATGCTAACACAATAGCAGTTACATTCCTGAAAATCACTGTGTTAAATAAAACCACATTATTCAAAACACACATTCCCATAGAAATCCATGTAGATATTCAAGCTATGCTCCTTGATAATTGGTTAATTTTTTATAGTGATATCAGTTGAGGGCTAAAGGTTAGCCAGTATTTGCCTGATCTTCAAAATGGTGCCATGGACTGTTTTGCATCCACATGAGATGGAGTCTAAATTTAACATCTCCCAAAGACTGCGCAGGTGATAGTACAGCATTCCGTCATGATTGCACTAGAGTGTCAGCCTGAATTATCAGCTCAAATTCCTGAAGGAGAATTTTGAAACCACAGTCTTCTAACCTAGCAGTGAGGATGTCACTGCTGAGTTCTAGTTAACGTTTGTAGAGGTTCTGACCTTATATTCTTACTATTACTGAGACTAATTGTTTTCCACCTCCCTAATATCATCCAACTTCTCCCTGTCTTAACCCATTTGTACTTGAAACCCACCTCTATGTATTTGTTTCCCTAGACACAACTATTCCAACACACTCCTTATTTTCTGTAAACGTGGTGTCACCCAAAACTCTGCCGCTTGTGTCTTAATTCACAACAAGTCCCTAATACCTGCTCACTGATCTACATTGAATCCTGGTCAAACAACATCTGGATTTTAAAATGCTCATCCCTGTATTCAAATTCCTTCAGACATCACCTTTCCCTGTCCCTGTTGTCTCTTCCAACCTCACAACTCTCTCAGATATCTGTGCTTTTCTAATTCTGGTCTGATGAGCACCCCCAATTTTCATCGTTTCATTAGTGGTGTGAGTTGTCATGCTCCCAAACTCTGGAATTCTCTCCCTAAACATCTCTGCTTCTCTACCTTGCTTTCCTCCTTTGAGCTACTCCTTAAAAGCTTGGTCAAATATTTAAGTTTTGTTCATCTGACTTAATATCTACTTACGTATTTTGGTGTTACAGTGTGTTTTGTAATGGCCCTGTAAACATCTTGAATTGTTTCCAATTGTGTTAAAGGCACAATACAGTTTAAGTTGTTGTCGATATTGAGCAGCACTGTGATAGCACCTAGTTTGTTACCAGAGCATTATCTGCACTGTTGATTTTTCCCTATCACAGGTATTTTGGATCTGAAAGGGGCTTGATTTGCGTACTTATTAATGTGACTGTGATGTGGGAGAGACTTAGACAAACACTCATATGTTTAATTTGATTTTAGACGTTGACGAGTGTCTTCAAAATCCATGTGGTTCTGAGCAAGTCTGCACAAATAAACCTGGAAGCTACAGTTGTGATAACAACACCTGCATTGGTAAAAACAAAATTAATTAAGTTTTTATTATGTTAAAGGAAAGTGCCATGTGAAATTTAGGTTGATACTCAGACACACTGAACCAGGTCAAATGATGTATTTTTTTCTCTGGTGAAGCTGTGGCTGAGTGTCGCGTTTTACAGCTCCCTTTGTTATCCATCAACCAGACCGTCTGCTTCTATTTCTGAAGCATCAACCTACTCTGCAGTGGCATCATTCATGACTATCTCACCTCCAGACCCAACTTCTTGAGAACTTCCTAACCTCTGTTATATCTGAAATCGAATTGGTCCAAAACTCTGCTTTCGATTCATCACTAAATCCTGCCCACTCTCATGAGACCTATCCTCACAAATCATTAGTGGAACCCAAACCTGTGCCCCCAAAGTTTCCATTTACAAATATGCTTTTGTATGCATCCTGTGCCTCTCAAGCAGTGACATGTTCGAATCACTTCAGACAGATTTATTCTCTGTCATATGACCAAATCAGTTCTTAACAAAGTGATGTCTTTTGTAACCATGACAAAAATAAACTTTCCATCTTCGAACCTCTTGACCTATGCACAGTCTTTGATGCAGTTGACAGTGCCAGCCTCCTCAAACCCCTCACCGTTGTTTGGTGGGGCCTGTTCTTACCTTGTTCCATTCAGTATCTCTCTCATCGTAGTCAGAGATTCCCCTGCAGCAAAAACAAAATGTTAGAAAAGCTAAGCAGGTCTGACAGCATCTGCGCAGAGAAATCAGAGTTAATGTTTCGAGTTGAGTGACCCTTCCTCAGAAATTTAATTCTGATTTCTTCCCAGAAATGCTGCCAGACCTGCTGAGTGTTTCCAGCAATTTCTATTTTAGCTTCTGATTTACAGTATCCGCAGTTCTTTCGGTTTCTTTGCAACAATCTCTCCTGCTTTCTGCTACACTGTTACCTTTGGTATCCCCCAAAAATCTGCCCTCAACCCCTCCTATTTCTCATATTGCACCTTGCCAACATCATTCCAAAGCATAGTATCTGTTTCCATAAATACACTGATGACACCCTACTCTACCTCACCACAACTCTCTTAACACTTTGACTCCTCTGTTGTTGCTGACTTATCAGTCTTCTAATTGGGCTTCCAGTACGAGATGAGCAATAATCTCCAATTAAATATTGGGAAGTCGGAAGTCAAGGAGCCAAGGATCTGCTGTACAGGTAGTCTTTGATTAATGCGATTTTGATTAATAGGGTTTCACCACACATATTTTGCACTTTACATCCCAAGATTCTAGTACGTGCGCCTAATTCGTGACAACACAATTCTTACTTGACTCCAGCAGCACAGAGAAATAAATACACACCTGAACTCACCATTCAATTAGATCATTTTTACACACAAGTCATGAAGCCCTGCATACATTATTCTGTTTTTGATTGCCACTCCAAGCTCCATTTCCTCCATCTCCAACCCCAGTCAGACATTAAGCCAGCCTGTTTGCACCACTGGCATTATTACATTGTGTGCAAACTTGCTGCTGCATTTGCTGAAACAGTGATTGCAATTTACAAGGACTTTATTGTCCATTAAGCATTTTGCAAAGTACTGTGGTCATGAAAGGCACTATATAAATGCACATGATTTTTTTTTTTACTTAAGACAACCTGGGAATGGCAATAAATGTTGGCCTTTCCTTCATCATCCACACCTGTGAATGAGTAAATGTGAATATATACATGATTTCCATTTGCTTTTGTAACTCTTGAATTTCATGTTTAAATGTCTTCATAGATCAGAATCAATTTAACATATCACAGTGCAGTTTCATTCACTGGGACCAGCAGATTCAGGTATGTTACCACACCACATTACATTGCTATTCTGTGCTTTGCCCTGAGCGAATTTGGTTTTCATCAATGAAGCAAAATGGGCTATTAGTATTTCTTTACTATTATGGGAAAGTGTAAAATGGAGCTGTCTTCTGTCAAAGCATGGAATCTGATTGGTGGTGAGTTTGAAGGTATGAAACATTTAATGTGATAGAATGGGAGCATGGCTGACCCTGCCTCCATCCGGATTAAGTTCTGACTGGGAGGTCCCGGGTTGAGTTACCCACCCCACTAATGAAGAACCTCATCATCCCATGGCCTCTGGCTATTGCCATTGAGTGTGCATAACAGGTCAAACTGAAGAGGCAGCTTGTCACCTCAATGGGATAGGAGGGGCCCCATAGTCAAAGGCACTTAGTGCCAGGTCAAGAGACGCCTCCTGCACTTACTATGAACCATTCTGCCCGCTTCTCTCCTTGCAACCTCCAGCCCATGAATCTCTTCCTCTCCAACAATATTACTTAGCATGTTCATTGGACCATAAAACGTAGGAGCAGAAGTAGGCCATTTAGCCTACCAAATCTACTCTGCCATTTAATGAGATTATGGCTGATCTGATAATCCTCAGCTTCACTTTCTTGCCTTTTCCTCATAATCATAGATCGGCTTCCTGATTAAAAATCTGTCTATCACAGCCTTAAATATACTTAACAACCCAGCCTTAACAGCCTTCAGCGGTAAAGAATGGCCTGGTATGTCCACTATTCTGGACTCTTGTGGGTGCACTTTTGCCAGCAATTACTGCCCCCTCATTGTGGGTGCTGGGCACAAAGCTGTTGGCCTCTGGTTGGCAGCTCTCACCTAGAATGAACTTTCACCCCGGGGCCATGATTCCAGGGGGGACCCAGGCATTGGTCTTGTCAGTGCCCGATTGACATGGGGTTCGACAGCCTTCCCACAAAGAGGCATTGCTGGTTGCTTGCTCGTTCACCAGCCAACTGGTGAGACACCCAATGCTGTAACAAGAGTCTGCTCCATGTTTTGCACTATTGATGAAGACCAGTTCCACCCATTCTAAGTCTAGGTTCAGAACTAACTGGCTACAAGGGAATCTTTCCTCTTCTCTGCTCCAGAATTAAGTCTCACACCTCAATGCCTGTATCCATAGGTGAGCATGTGCTATTTATGTATACACAGAGCATTCACGTATGTTTGATAATAAATACACAGAGCATTCACGTATGTTTGATAATGATAAGTTATATGATAGTATTTATGATATGTTATTCATGTGATTTCTTTGTGTGCACATGTTTGAGCCCTGTAAACCTCTGCTGACCCCTGAAGATTTTGCGAATTAATAATTCATAGCGGACTGAGATTCACTCTCTGCTCCTAAAGATGTTCAAGCTTTGTTTTCTTCCTTCTCACAGACTCCCTGGTATACATTCCACAAATATTGTTCTGAGGTTAATTCGATTGTTGTTCTCGTGAATGAGCAGTGTCAGGCTCGGAATGGTGAGCCTATATTTCAGGTTAGTCACATCAGATAGCACTTCACAGGATGAAATTGATAATTCAGCCCTGGGAGTTTCCAGAACTTGGTCTACATGTCTGAAGGCATGGCTGCATAATGAGGGAGTAAAGGAGCAGGGGATAGAAAAAAGACTTAAACGGAAGGAGTGTAAGATGTTAGTGCATTTTAAAACTAAACAAGATTTCATAGATAAGGAATAAGGTGGGTGAGGGCATGAAGCAATTTGAAGACAAGGAGCAGAAGCCCATGTAGGTCAGAGCGCAGAGTGGTGATGGTGAAAAATGGAGCTGTGGTCACAATTTGCAGTTGCAGCTGGGTGCAGTTTCTGCACTGGATTTGCAAGTCACTCAACCTGTCGTACGATATTGACAATATAAAGCTCATGTCCACACCTACTCTGCCAAATAATCTATGTCCCATACATGTTCAAGGTGAGACTCTGAAATATGTTACCTTTCTTAAGGAATGGAAAAAATATTGGTCTGGCCAGCTATACTAACCTCCTGTGAATGAATCGAAAAAGTTGTTTCCCTTAACTCTCAGTTGCCTCTCTCAAAAGACCATTATTGGTGAGGAGCTCCAACACCAAATCTGCGCAGCAAGTCAGCCTGCTACAAGCTATGGGAGAGAGTGTTTGACAACAAAGACCTCCATAAGTCAACTAAAGTCCTACAGAGCAGTTGTCACCACATTCTATTATTGCAGAGAGACTTGTATAATGTATTAGCAGCACATGAGAAATTCCACCGCAGTGCTTCTACCACATTCCCCAGACTGAAAGAGAGGGTTGCTGAACAAACACTGGTGTCCCTCATGAAGCAAGCTCCACAAGTGTCCAGGCAACACTCCTGCAAAACAATGATTGTCTCTCTCCCTTTCCGGTTCCTGTTCTGTCACATGGCCAGTGTTCCACAGGAGGACAAAAATAACTTCTCTGAAGTTTTCTGTTTGCCACAGCTGCATTGAGATTAATGACAGGGACACACTGGCTACCAATCTTTCAAAATGCTGACAACCAGTCCAAAAAGCTGCATCATGCTTTTGAATTCATGATATCTTAATAATGAGGCAGAGTGGTAGCAAGGAAGGAAAGAAAACAAAGCAAATCCTGCATTCTGGATACTACCCTAAGAACAGCATGCACCACATGCTCAAAAGTCTGCAGGCTGAAAATTGGCCTGTACGGAGACACAAAGACCATTTTAGAAACTGGCTGTACTGAGTAGATGCTATCCTCAAATCGAGAAAGAGCTGACTGTGGCAATTAGTGAGTTGTAACTCAACAGGCAAGCAGCAGAACATTGCAGAATTTCACGTTTACAGAGTGTGGAAGGTGAGGGACATGCCGGTGGAACTTGCAAAGGTTATGCCTGGTATGAGGCAAGAGGGGCTATTGATGGAGCCAGTATGAGGTTGGGAGTTCAGCCTTATTCGAATAGCATTGAGCCTATGAAAAGTCAGTTCAGTCTGAGGCAGTGGCCAGGGCAAGGGAAATGGAATTGATGGCTAAAGAACAGAGTTTGTGGTTGGAACATCATTAAGCTTTTTTTTAATAAAAATGCTTTTTTTTATTTAATGTTAATGGTGAAATAATTAAAATATCTTGTCTTCCACAGAAAATTCTTTCCATTGCAAGTGAACTACTAAGGAATGACTCCTTATGGGAGAACTTGGAAAATGAAGAACGGTTTTATTTGGCTTCTATATTCCTGAAATCAGTGGAAAACACTGCAATAGTTGCCAGTCTAGATTTACCTGATCAAGGAAGGAGAATTGTATCAACTGAAAATATCGGTACATTCAGCAGACATATTTTATTTGATATATTTTCTTGAGGCAAGTGTGTGTGGCTGATACTGACCTTCTATGCAATACACATAGTGTGGAAGTTATTGACAAAACACTCCTCAATCATTTTTCAATCACTGGGATTCAATGAATTGACAATTCTTTTGTAAGGGAACACATTTGTGCCACCAAAGTGGAAATATTACACAACACCAAAAGAATAACATTCAGTGTCAATTCTGATAAGGTGTAGAAGCTGCTTGGTTTTCAACCCATTGACTCAAGTGCGGATAGTAATGACAAATCCCAGCTGACACTTCCAGTGCAGTGCTGCACTGTTGGTGGTACCATCTTTCAGCTGACTTCAAACAAGGCTCTATCTGCCCTCTCAAGTGAGTTTAAAGATTCCTGACACTGTCTGGAGGAAAAGCAAGAGGATTATCCCTTGTATTCTGAACAATATTTACCCCTCAACCAAAGTCTTCAAGAACAGGTTATCTGGCAGTTATCACATTGGGCTTAGTGGGAGCTTGCCGTGCACAGTTGATAGCCACATTTCACACATGCTCCCACATTGACTACACTCAAAAAATAGACTTCATTGTCTTTAGGGTGCTCTGAACTAGTGAAAAGCACCATTTAAATGCATATCTTTCTTTTAAAATTATCCCTGAGAACCTTTTATTTAATGCAGAAGTTAGAAATTCCTGTTCAGATATTTTGTGACTAAATGCCATCTCCAGATGACTACGACTGGTGCCATCATATATTGTCGTGGTCATCCATCCAAACCATCTGGGATGTTTTCGGTAGATTTGCTGCCACCAGTCTTTCTTGTGGTTATCGATCTAACCCACAAATACCATGTAGGGAATAATGCCGGCACAAAATCTTTGGCAGAAGATAGCCTCAACGTTGAGGTTTATTACGCAGTACTTAATAGCCAGTTACATTACATCTGACATGCATGAAGGTATCTTGTGAGACACTAGGACAAGAGGAGATTCATTTTACGACTACAGAAACATTCTCAGACACAAATTGGTAACAAACACAGGACCAAAAGCAGAAGTGGTTTGGGCACTGGTTATCTCCTCCTTGGAGGAGTTGCCTGATGGGCAGACCTTAACTAGTGATATTGGTTGACTGTTTCGAGTAATAGCTTTCTTAAACAACGTCTGTGATTAAAACTACTCTGACAGGAAACATTTACAGAGCTCCTTTGCTTTAATTTTTAGATCTGGAAATACAAAACTTTCAAGGGAAAAGTGCTTCAGACCCTGATATAATCAGACTCCAGACAAAGGGCACCTTTATAGATGTTAGTCGAAGTAGAATCAACAGAGATAAAACAATGGGTAAATTTAATTTTCTTCTGTTAATCCTTTTCTTGTTCCATTTCTCTCAGAAGCCAACTCGACTTATTTTCGTACCTAAATCATAGAGTGGAACATTTCAGGTATTTCAGGTTCTGGGAATGCTGCAGTGACAGACATTGAAATACCAATAATTGGCATTCTAAAGTGTGTCTGAGCTGTGGTGAATCGATAATACCCTGTTGGCATGTTCACTCTTGAAGTGCTCATTTGCCACAATGTTGACTAGCTCTGCAAAGAATTATCTCTATGTATGCTATTTTGTTTTGTGGGTGCTCCACACAGACACAGAAGTCTAAAATGGTGGGGATGAATATGCACACTTGGGGGAACAGGGTGTAGAAGATTGTATAAGTAAAATACTGCTTTTACCTACAGCTGGACAGGGCCAGGGGCTTTGGCTGACAGCTGTACAGGCACATTGAAATATGATCAGTTATTTTAAAGATTGCTAATTTGTTTTTTGGGATATGGCCTCACTGGCAAAATGGACATTTATTGCCTACACCCAGCTGCCCTTCGAGAAATGGGTGATGCGACTCCTTCCCAGCAAAAGAGGAAGGAACTTCTCCCTGGTGTGCTGGCCAATATTTATCCCTTGACCAGTATCACAGAAAAATATAGATAATTTGGCCGCTGCTATTTGTGGGGGCTTTCTGTGTGCAAGTTACTGCACTTCCAAAATGACAACAGTAATTACTTTTCAAAAAGTGCCTCAGATTTGGGGATATCTGAAGGTGGAAGTTTCTTACATAAATGCAAGCCTTTTTGTTGCATTCCAATGAGTTCCCCACATTTTTATGTGAAATTACAATGTGAATCTTCAGACTTTCTTCCTGTGGAAGGTCAAGAGATTCATTGTTAGAATTTAGGAGAGAGCCTTTTATCCTTGATATGTATGTTTAAGTATGTTAAAATTGTATGATATAACTGACCCTGGAATTGACAAGTCTGGTTATATGTACTGATGGAAGTTTCACTTCTAAACTCTAACCAGTCAAACAACCTTTATTTTTGCTCCATCATCAATACTTTTAAAACTATTAAACAAAGTGTGCAAAAAAATGTACCACAATGTCTTTTTAAAGCTGCTGTGTCTTTTTTCTCCTCTGTGTTGTTAGCGTTGGTGACCAGGAGATTGATGTTTAGTTCTGGGAAAATAAATGACAATCCTGGAGGACGGAGAACTTGAACTGATCTGAGCATCACTTCTCAGATTCTGTAAAGGGAAAGGTGGTCAATGGGGTGTAACATAGGGAATTGTGAGGGTTTTCACTTTAGTCATAATAATAGAAAATCAGAATATTCTTTTCAAGATGTGAAGCTTGTTAATGTTGATGTTCACAGGGAGTTGGATGTACTCATACAAGGAATATTGAAAGTTCGTGTGCAGGTGGGCAATTAGAAAGTCTAATGACATGCTGGCATTTGTAACAAGAGGACTGGTATACAAGACAAAGGAATTCTGGTTACAAATTGTGTAAGACTACACTTGGAACACTGTGCATAGTTTTGGTCTCCATATTTAAGAAAGATCATGCTTGCATTGGGGGAAGTACTACGATCAATGGCTGAGTAATTTGGTTATATTTAAGCCTAAAGTAGATTAATTTCTTTGGTTTACCGAGGATTCAAGGGAACAAATGGGTAAATACCTGAAAAGCACGTAAGACAACGCTTTTCACTGTACTTCGGTACATGTGACAGTAATAAATCAAATCAAATCAATGGAATTGAAGCCCAACATTAGGAATGATCAAATTGGATGGTTTCAATGGGCTGAATCGCGTACTTCTGCTCCTAGGTCTTATGGTCTTATTGAAGGGCGGAACAGGCTTGAATGGACATTGGGCCTACTCTTGCTCCTATTTCTTGTGTTTTAAGGCAGCTGCAGCTGTACATACAGATTAATGAACACATGGATTTCGTTCAAGTGTTAGTAATGTTTGACACTACTTCCAGGGACAGATATTGCTGTGGCAGCTTTGATCGCCTTCAGCAACATGGATTCCATCCTGAATAGAAGTGTTTACAATCTTGGGACCACTGCTGGAAAACTAAAGCCATTCCAATTGATTTCAGATGTATTTTCAGCTATTATAATCAATAACCACGGCAATGGATTTGACCAGATGCTGAACTTCACTATCAAACACACCGAGGTTTGTAAAGAGCTGTGCCAGTTTGATGTACCATTTATGACTGATTGGATCCTAGCTTAGTCTCGCATTGATGTTCATACCGTAAAATACAAATGCCACTTTAGAGACTGATCAGGTATCCTGTCCAATAAAGCAATTTAGTGAAGAGATAGTAAGAACAGCCGATGCTGGAGTGTGAGGTAACACACTGTGGAGCTGGAGGAACACAGCAGGCTAGGCAGCATCAGAGGAGCAGGAAAGCTGACATTTCGGATCAGGATCCTTCTTCAGAAATGGCGGAGGGGAAGGGGGCTCTGAAATAAATAGAGAGGGGGGATCAAGCTGGGGAAGGTAGGTGGGATGGTGATAGGTGAGTGCAGGTGGGGATTGGTCAGTGAGGTGGGAGGAGCGGATAGGTGGGAGAGAAGACGGACAGGCCAAGGAGGCGGGGATGAGAGGGAAGGTTGATCGTGGGATGAGGCCGAGGGTGGAGAGATCTTGAAGCTAGTAAAGTCCACATTGAGACCATTGGGTTGTAGGCTCCCAAGGCGGAATACGAGGTGCTGCTCCTCCAGTTTCCGGGTGGCGTCGTTGTGACACTGGAGGAAGCCCAGGATGGACATGTCGTCTGGGGAGTGGGAGGGGGAGTTGAAGTGGTTCGCGACTGGAAGGTGTTATCATTTGTCGCGAACCGAGCGCAGGTGCTCCACAAAGCACTCTCCGAGCCTCCGCTTGGTCTCACCGATGGAGAGGAGGCCACACTGGGAACAGCGGATACAATAGACCACATTAGCAGATGTGCAAGTCAACATCTGTCTGATGTGGAAGGTTTTTTTGGAGCTTGGGATGGAGGTGAGGGGGGAGGTTTAGGGGCAGGTGTAGCACTTCCTGCGGTTGCAGGGAAAGGTGGCAGGGCTAGTGAGGACTGTGGAGCAATCAAGGGAGTCGCAGAGAGAGTGGTCCCTCCGCAAGGCAGATAAGGGTGGGGAGGGAAATATATCCTTCGGGGTCAGATTGCAGGTGGCGGAAGTGACAGAGAATGATGTGTTGAATCCAGAGGTTAATGGGGTGATACGTGAGGACAAAGGGGATTCTGTCTTTGTTTTTATTGCGGGGAGGGGGTATGAGGGCAGAGGTGCGGGAAAAGCAAGAGATGCGGTCGAGGGCGTTTTCGACCACTGAAGGGGAGAAGTTACGGTCCTTGAAATACGAGGACATCTGGGATGTTTGGGAGTGGAACGCCTCATCTTGGGAGCAGATACGGCAGAGGCAGAGGAATTGGGAGTAGGGGAGCGCATTCTTGCAGGAAGGTGGGTGAGAGGAGGTGTAGTCTAGGTAGCTGTGGGAGTCGGTGGGTTTGAAAGAGATATCAATTTCGAGGTGGTCACCAGAGATGGAGACAGAGAGGTGTAGAAGGAGAGAGTGGTATCAGAGATGGTCCAGGTGAACTTGAGGTTGAGGTGGAAGGTGTTTGTACAGTTGATGAACTGTTTGAGCTCCTTGTGGGAGCACAAGGCGGAACTGATACAATAATCGATGTAGCGGAGGAAGAGGTGGGGGAGAGTGCCAGTGTAGCTGCGGAAGAGGGGCTGTTCCACGTATCCTATGAAGAGGCAGGCATAGCTTGGGTCCATGCGGGTTTCCATGGCCACTCCCTTAGTCTGTAGGAAGTAGAAGGAGTTGAAGGAGAAGTTGTTAAAGGTAAGGACGAGTTCAGTTAAGTGGATAAGAGTGTCGATGGAGGGGGACTGGTTGGGCCTGTGGGAGAGGAAGAAGCGGAGGGCCTTTAGGCCATCTGCTTGGAGAATGCAAGTATACAGCGATTGGACGCCCATGGTGAAGATGAGGTGTTGGGGGCCAGGGAATTGGAAGTCTTGGAGGAGGTGGAGGGCGTGGGTCGTGTCCTGGACGTAGGTGGGGAGTTCCTGGACCGGGGGCAGAAATTAGAGTTAAGATAAGCGGAGATGCCTTCAGTGGGGCAGGAGCGGGCGGAGACAATGGGTTGGCCAGGGCAGTTGGGTTAGTGGATTTTAGGAAAGAGATAGAAGCGGGCAGTGTGGGGTTGGGGAACGATGAGGTTGGAGGCTGTGGGTGGGAGGTCACCTGAGGTGATGAGGTTATGGATAGTCTGGGAGATGATGTTTTGGTGGTCAGGGTGGGGTCATGATCAAGGGGGCGGTAGGAGGAGGTGTCAGAGAGTCGGCGCCTGGCCTCAGCGATGTAAAGGTCAGTGCACCATACCACAACTGCACCTCCCTTGTCCACGGGTTTTATAGTGAGCTTAGGGTTGGAGCAGAGGGCTGCACGTTCTGTGGGGGAGAGGTTGGAGTGAGTGAGATGGGTGGAGAGGTTGAGGCAATCGATGTTGCAATGGCAGTTGGAGATGAAGAGGTCGAGGGAGGGTAGGAGGCCTTGGGGTGGTGTCCAGGAAGATGGGGTGTGTTGGAGATGGGAGAAGGGGTCTGTAGAAGGGGGTTTAGACTCGTGGTTAAAGAAATAAGTGCGGAGGCAGCGGAAAAACTGTTCGATGTCCAAGCATGAGCGGTATTCAATTTAGTGAAATAGCGGAAAGATCGCTCGGATGAGAAAGTGACCAGTTTCTTAATGTGGCGATTTTATGTTACACCACATTACCTGGCACAGGGACTACATGGAGTCAGTTATGAGATATAACATCTGAAGAATGATGCAGCTAACGTAAAAATTTATTATCTATTTAACGAGCCTTGTACTAAAGTTTGGCAAAATAACAAGATTTTTAAAAAAAAAATCCTCCCCTACCTCCAGTTGAAACCACCTGTCCAGCCAAGTGAGCTAATCAGCCCCCAAACACACCCACGCACACATACAGACATCATAGAAATGTGCGCACCTGTACTTATGCACATTAGACAAACACACGTTCACACCATTCCTTTTGGCTCTGTGATGGGTTAATGTAATGCTGAACTGGAGTGGAGCATGGGGTGTTGCTCCTCTGTGGTTCAGGAGTTCCTGGCAATGTCTTTTTCACTGAATGTTATGCACATTGTCTATCTACCCAGTTACAGCTAGATCAGTAACAGCGGCTTGGTAAACTGTAATACTCGATCTCCACAGGAAACTAAAGTTAATTCGGAATTGCACTGTGCCAACTGGAATTATGCATCTGGGAAAAGCTATTGGTCTCCCAAAGGGTGCATTAGGGGAGTTTCCAATGGGACTCATACTCAGTGTCGATGCAGTCAGCTGTCCAGCCTTGCTCTGCTGTTGACCCATTTTGAATGGCAGGTATGTTTATATATTATGAATGTATATTCATCAATGTTTGTATGGGGTCATGACAGCTGAAAAACATGGGATCTGAAGCTTCGGCAGTTGTAGTGGAATGTCACAGGCTTATTGACAGTCTGACAGTCCACAACATGATTACAATATATTTTATGTGATGGTTGGAAGAGTATCCCAGGGAGTTCTACCCAGCAGATGAGGGAGTGGGGTTTAAATCCTACACTTTACTGACTCAGTGACATCTATGTTCCACTGAGCCAAATCAGACGTGATTTGTTATGGTCAAATGTTCTAATACAATGAATGTGCCTAATGTGTAAGATTTTATTGACACCTTAATCTATATCTGCACTGTTGCATTGTAATTTGTTCTGTTCAGAAACCTTGGTAAGGGAACAAGGCCCAAATGCAGGACAATATCAGGCAAATAAAGGATAGGGTGAGAACATTGGATCATAGGAACATGAAGAAACCATTTGGCCTTTCAAACTTCTTGCAGCATTTAATAAGAATAAGACTGATTAGTGATGAAACCTCATAAACCTTGTTTATGCATTATACGAGCGTATGAACAAGGAGCAGGAGTAGGTCATTCAGCCCCTCAAGCATGGCTGATATGATTTCAAGCTTAACTCCACATTCCCATCTACCCCTGAAAACCTTTCACCCCCTTCTTTACCAAGAATCTGTTTACGTTATAACATTCATGGACTCTGCTTCCACCACCCATTAAGGGAGGGATTCCAAAGACCTACAATTCTCCGTGAGAAAAATCTTGACCTCATCACTGTTTTAAATGGGCCACAATTATTTTTAAGCAGTGACCCCTGGTTCCGGATTCTTCCACAGAAAGAAGCATCCTCTCCACATCTACCCTGTCAAGACCCATCAGTATTGTATGTGTTAATCAAGAAGCCTGTCGCTTTTCTAAACTTCAGTGGATACAAGCATACTCTGTCCAAACTTTCTTGTAAAACACCTCACCCATTCCAGGTATAAGTCTAGTAAACCTTCTCTGTGCTACTTCCATACAACTATAGAATCCCAACACTGCTAACCACTCAGACACCATGCAACCCATAAAGAATCTGAAATGCTTCCAGAGCATTTACACCCTTCCTTAAAGAAGGAAACCAATACTGTGCACAGGACTCCAGATGTGGTCTCACCACTGTCCTGTATAACTGAAACATAACCTACCTAAGGTGGTGTGGGGGAGGGTTGTGTTTTGTGCGGTTGGTTGGTTTGCTGGTGTCCCTTGATCAAAGGTATTCAATGCCTGAACAATGGTCTGTGCATTGGGCAGGGCAGTGTCTGTTGAGAACCAGTCACATGCCCTAGCTTCTGGGCCCTTGTTTCGATGACCCCTACAAACTCAGAAACACACTACCCCATTATAAATCACATACCTTGCTCCTGCATCCTTCAGAATCTTTCAAACTCCAGAGGATCCTCTCCCACTGGCAGCCACAGCCTCCTCCTTGGCACTGCTGACTGTGAGTTAAAAGCCTGCACATTGTAAGGCAAAAGAGGGTCTGGGAGAGGTAGAGGGTCTGGGAGAGGTAGATCCCTGGAGGAAATGAACTTCAGGAGAATAGCTGTTAGTGATGCCCCCAGCAAGCGATGGTACCATTCTTCAAGATTTGAAGAAGATTAGACCAGTTCTGAGGAAGTGTCATCGGACCCGAAACGTTAACTCTGTTTTCTCCTCCACAGATGCTGCCAGACTTGCTGAGCTTTTCCAGCAACTTTGTTTTTGTTGTTGTTGTTGTTGGAGAAGATTAGTGTTTGTTTGCAATGCTAAAGGGAAATGTGTAGGCTTCATAGAAAATTGGAAATTCCTTGGATGTAGTTTTGGAGAAAACGCATCATCTATTTAAGATCAGAAAGCTGTCACTGTCCTATCACACTGCAGCTTCTAGTTCCCTGTAGTCAACTATCAACTAAACGTGGATGACTAGGTTGATAGATCAGGAGAAAGGGGACTAATGGGGTAGCATTTACAAGGAGCCAACAAAGGCTCTGTGGGTTCTTATCTGGTTCAGGGAAAGGCACAGCACAGAAAGAGGCCATTCAGCCCATTGTGGCTGCTTCAGCTGAATAAACTAGCCACCAATCTAATCCCACTTACCAGCACCTGGTTTGTCATCTCACAGTTTACATGACTTCATATGTAGATCCAGGTTCCTTTCAAGTGCTGAACCATGAAACTGAACATCAAATTCCAAACACCGACCTCCCTCTGGTTGAAAAGGGTTTTCCTTATGACCCCTCTTTCCTTCTACTGATCACTTTAAATCTGTGCTCCTTAGTTTGACCTCTCCACTAAGGAAAACAAGTCTTCCCTGTTCACTCTATCCAAGCTCCCATCATTTGGTACAATTTGCTTAAAGTGACACTTCAACCTCCTCTATTTGAAGGCTAACAACCCTAACCTATCCAGTCTTTCCTCATAGCTGCAATATTTCAAAAGCCTAGCAAGATTTTTTACAGCAATTATATCACTCCTGTAAAATTCCAACTCTGGGCTCGCCAATGTCTTTTATAGTTCCAGCATTATATCCCTGCTTGTGTGTTCAATACCTTCCCAATGAGACAAAGCATTCCATATACCTTCTTTACCATCTTATTTACCTGTTCTACCGCCTTCAGGGACCTGTGTACATTCACTCCAAGGTCTCTGATCTCCTCTGTCCTGCTCAATATCCACATTTTTATTGTGTGTGATACCATGATGAGTATGTTGATCAACTTTACATCATGTGCTTAAGTTTAGATTACAAACACAGCACTGTGTGGCATTAGTTTCCGAATGCTTAACCAATGGGATTTTGCATTGTTAATAAGAATCTCTCAGCACCAAAGTCTTTCAACGTGCTTTTTTTTCTTCCCATTATAGACAGAGCCTTTTGCCCTCACTGTGATTACATTTGTTGGAATCCCAATATCGCTCATGTGTCTTGCTGTTGCTTTTGGAATTTTTGCGTTTTGGAAGGATCTTAAGAGCACGTTAACTGCCACCCACATGCACCTGTGCCTGAATCTCTTCCTGGCCGAGCTGCTCTTTCTAGTCGGAATCAACCAAACCAAAAACCGGGTAAGGGAGCCCTCTACAGCCAGCAATGCAAGGCAAGCGGTTGCACTAATGCCACACAGTGCTGTGTTTGTAATTTAAACTTAAGCACATGATGTAAAGTTGTTCATGAGGAAAAAGGGAGATATAAACAGGGAGATGGCAGTGGTGGAAATCTTGCTCAATCCTGCTCATTTGTAAATTGAGGAGCCGTGTGTGTCACGTTGGTGTGCTTCCTCATCCAAGCTTCCGAGTCAGTCTCCGGGGGATGGTGTCTGACCAACATTCCACTCAATCCTGTGAATGGTGTAAGTCAACTGAGACAAGATTAAGGGTAAGTATTATGAGACACAGAGCAAAGATGCGTCAATGACTTTAGTGTAGAGGACTTCGCTGAAATAACTGAATAGCAGTAAGCAAAGAAAATGTTGGAAAAGCTCAGTAGGTCTGGCAGCATCTGTGGAGAAAGAAGCAGAGTTAATGTTTCAAACCTGATACAACTCTTTGTTCTGAAGAGCAGTCATTTTAGACTCAAAATGTTACTCTGGTTCTCTGTCCACAGATTCTGCCAGACCTGCTGAGTTTCTCCAGCATTTCCTGATGCTATTTCAGATTTCCAGCATCTATAGTATTTTGTTTCTAATTGAATGGCAGAACTGGCTCAAGGGCCAAATGGTCACTTTCCATACTTATGTGCAAATATTTCTGTTGAACTTGTATTATGTCTTTGGGTAGATAACAATATGGTGTCTCTGAAAGACTCTCACAGTATTTTTCATTCTTACAGGTTGTGTGTGGGATTATAGCAGGATTTTTACACTATTTGTTCCTGGCCGCGTTTGTTTGGATGTTTCTGGAGGGTGTCCAGCTCTATGTCATGGTCAGAAACATCAGAAAATTGAGGATCACCCATTTGGAAAAAAATGGGAAGTTCATGTATCCTCTTGGCTACGGGGTTCCTGCAGTAATTGTGGCTGTTTCTGCTGCAGTGTATTGCGATGGCTATGGGTCACCCAGGCAGTAAGTAGTGGCTCCTGCTTTTCCAAATATACAATACAAATTGACAACTTACTAACAATTAATTTGCTAACTATATTCCTTGACAGGAAAAAGCTTGTTAATTTTTCTATGACCTTGGGCTTTGGAACTTTTCATCTCAGATTTATACATATTTAAGTCTGACCCCAAAGACTTGAAGACAAAGCTGAATCTGAGATTCCCAGTGCACCAATGAGTGAGTGCTGCAGTGGCAGTGGTCAATAACAGCTTGCATTTTGGTGGCGTACTTATGTGCTATATTGTTCCAAAGTGCCTCACAAGATTGTTAACAAAAACATTTTGGACCCCATCAATGAAAGAAGATATCAAGACAAGTGAATGAATTTTTGGTCAATGAAACATTGAGTTGAAACCCCATCTTTCAGAGGCAGAGGGTCATGGGTTCAAACCTCACAGAAGAGGGTATGCACAAAAACTATCTTAATACTGCAGTGAAGGAGTGCTGCACTGTCACAGATCTTGCCTTTCAGCTGCGACACTAAAGCCAGATCCTATCCACCTTCTGAGGTAGATGTAATAGATCATAGGCACTATGAAGATGAGCCAGGGAGTTCTCCCCACCCTCAATCAGCATCATGAGAAAACAACTGATAAAACTGTTGTGGGAATTTGCTGACTGCAAATTAGTGCCCCATTTCCTCTACTAGAACGATGGCTATACTTCAAAACACATTGACACACTACTTTTGATTCCCCGAGGCAGTGAAAAATGTTATATAAAAGCAAGTCTTTCTTTCTATTCTGAAGCACAATTTAACTCCAGCAATTCAAGAAATATCTGATGACCTTGTGAACTCTACCAGGAAAGCATCTGGTTGTTGCTTTCCTTGCCTTGGTAAACCTCCAAAATGAACATTTTTCAATGATAGGGTTCAGTTACAAATGTTGCCCATTTTGTCTGAGGTCAGTTTCTCAGATGATGCATTTACATAGAAGCTGAAGCTTTTGGCTGAATTTTTCCCTTCCTCAAGTAGGCACTTTTGCTGATGCCAAAGAAGAGAGCCAACCTAATGTAAACAGGGATACAACACTGTGGAAGGGTCTATGTTTGACTGGGATTACAGTTTGCACCAACTGCCTGCTTTAAAAGTGCAAGAGACAAAATTATAGGAGGTGCAGCTTCATGCTAAATTGTAATTATGTGGCAGAGTTGACAGTGTACATTTCTTTACCCTTGTTCTGTAGCCTTGAGATTTAATGATTTCTTCCTCTATTGCACACCCCACTTCTCTTGGTTCTGACGTCCTGTAGAATATGAAGCCTCTTCACCCAAATAGCATACTTCACTCCTGAAACTACAGCAAGTGGCAAAGGGCTATTTGTCCAGGTCAGGCGTAACAGTTGATCTCGGTTGTCTGTTGTTACCTGATTTCTATACTCTCACAGTAGTCACTGGTTAGCTATCAGCAGCACTGGCAAACATAATGGGTTGAATAGCCTCCTTCTGCATTCGAACACTTGTGTGATCTGGTCTCTCTCTCCTCTGGATGGTGGGGGGTAAGGTTTGGGGTGCAGTTGTTGAGTTCTGTTGTCGTGTCTCCCGCCACTCCTTTTGTTAAATCAGTACAGAACGCAGCACTTTGTATCAAAAAAGCAGTAGACAAACAAGACATTCAGCCCGATCAGTCTCCTGCTAGTGTTTATGCTGCATATGAGCCGAGTTCACTGGCTTGTTGGTTATACCTGACCTTGGGTCACAATATTTAATTTGCCAAAGATTTAATGTATCATAATTTTTAATGATAAATCTTCTGTTGTTAAACTCCAGCTGCTGGCTACAAACACATAGAAGATTCATTTGGAGCTTCCTAGGGCCTGTTTGTGCAATAATTGGGGTAAGTGTCTACATTATCCATGTTTAGATTATATCAATGTGGTCATTCATTGATGTGATTATGTTTCAGATATGCAGTAAAGTCCACCTTTGAGGTCCTTGTTTCAGTCTCTCTGCTGCTATCACCTTCACTCATGCCTCTGTTGCCTCTGAACTTAGATATTCTTTCTTGCATGTCCTCACATCTTTCACTGTCTGCAAACTTGAGCTCTTTCAATACTCTGCTGCCTGCACCTGAATCAAGTCCAGTCACCCATTGTACTCACTGACCCACTGGGCTCATGGACTGGCAAGACTCAATTTTAAGGTTTTTATTTTTTTCAAATATTTGCATGGACTTCCGAATTCTTTCCCCTCCTCAAACTGTCCAAACCACTGCATCTCTCCAGACCTGACCGCTTGGTAATCCCAATTTGAATTTTTATAGCTGCTGAGCCTCAAAACTCTGGAACTCCCTCCCTAAACTCTTATTTTACCTCTTTCTTCACCCTTAAGACACTCCTTAAAATCCAACTCTTTGACCAAGCCCATGTGTTCAGTGTCAAGATTTTCTTTGATAATGTACATTTGAGGCATACAAAATGGAAAATGCATAGTTGTTGCTCTTTAACAGCTGTTGTGTTAATCTTACGTGAGACAAAGTTCGCCTCAGATGTAATATTGTATGGCTAAATAATCTATCATAGATGCTTCAGTGATGTAACAGCAGATATAATAGGGTCTTGGCTGGCTGATAAAGTAAAGCATTGGAGCCTATTTTGAGCCAAAAGCCAAAAATCGGACATGCTTTGTCCTGCCTCCAGATTGGATGATGTAATCCAGAAGACACAGAACAATTGCCAATCTTGAGATGCAGAGGCATGAAGAGATTGTAAAGTGAGGGAAGGATTGAGGGAATGAAACGGCATTGAGGTCTGTAGAGGACCATGAGTTGGATTAATAGATGATTTGACATCTGCAAACCTGAGATGTCCCATTCACAGCTGGGGCCAGGCTTCAGATAAATGCTTCCCAAATCTTTTCTGACTGTAAGCCCATTTTGAATCTCTAAAATTATTACAACCCCAGGACGAACCTGTCAGAGCGAGTGTATAGCTGAAACAGCTCAGCCAGAGTTCAGTGGCAGCCATTGCTGCTTTGGAGATCGTCACCCAAAATTTCAGCTCGCTTGGGGTCCTGACTCCCAACTTTGGGAAGCCCTGCCAGTATGGGCTGGAGAATCTATGTTGCCGCACTGTAACTCTCTCTCTCTCTATCTCTCTCTCCGCCCGTCTCAAAACCACAATCTCTGTTTGACTGTGTTGCCTCTTAGGGAGTGAGGGTTCTTTCAGTTTATTGAATTTCTCTTCTTTTTCAAATCTTTCAACAGATCAACACATTCCTTTTTCTCTTAACTCTTTGGTCTTTGAAAAAATCAGTTTCTGAGCGTGACGTTACAGTGTCAAAACTTCAAAACACAAGGTGAGTTTAACCTCTGAGGGAGTTTCGTAGGATAATGTCCAAGGCCCAACCATCTTTAGCTACTTCATCAATGATCTTCTCTCTATCATAAGGTTAGAAGTGGATATGTTTGCTAATGATTGTGCAATGTTCAGCACCATTCGTGATTCCTCAGATGCTGAAGCTGTCCATGTTCAAATGCAATAAGATCTTGCCAATATCCAGATTGGGGTGACAAGTGGCAAGTAACATTCTTGCTACACAAATGCCAGCCAATGATCATCTCCAATAAGAGACAATCTAACGACCATTCCTTGACATTCAATAGAGTTATCATAGCTGGATTTGTAACATAAACTCAGTGACTACAAGAGTGGGTCAGATGTTAGGAATACTGTGGTGAGCAACTCACCTCCTGACTCCCCAGAGGTTGTCTACCGTCTACAAGGCACAAGTCAGGAGTGTGATAGAATACTCTGCACTTGCCTGGATTGGTGTAGCTCCCACAACAGTCAAGAAGCTTGACACCTTCCAGAACAAAGCAGCTTGCTTGACTGCTGCCATATCCACAAGCATTCTCGCTTTTCACCACTGATGCTCAGTGGCAGCAGTGTGTACTGTCCACAAGAATCACTGTGTAAATTTGTGAAAGATTCTTGTACAGCATGTTCCAAACCCCTGGCCACTTCAATCGAGAAGGACAAGGGCAGCAGATCCATGGGAGCACCTGCAACACCTGCACACCACCTGCAAGTTCCTTCTAAGCTACTCACCATTCTGACTTGGAAATATAACATAATTCCTTCACTGTCATTGGATCAAAATGCTGGAATTCTTTTTCTAAGGACATTGTGTGTCAACCTATAACACATGGACTGGAGTAGTTTAAGAAGACAGTTCACCACCACATTCTCAAGGGCAAATCGGAACAGGCAATAAATGCTCAGCGATGCCACGTCTCATGAGTGTGAAAAAAGATCAAGATACCCAGACTGATTCATTCAGGATTTTGCTGCCTCACCTCTTCTGTTTAAGGGATTGTTTTCCTGGCCAATGTGCAGTTCTGTGGTGCTCAGCACTTGGTACCTCATTTAAATGACCTTTTTTAATGGGCAGGTCTCGACTGTGAGTGTCTTTTTGACTGTGAGAAGCATCAGACAGGGATAATTGGCTGGGCAAAGGGAACCCTCACTGATTTCCTTTTCCGTAATGAAAGATGTTGAGATGAACGCCAGATCCAGCAGAGGGAGACAGAGAAAGTGAGTACCATGACTGATATCAAAGATAGTAGGAACTGCAGATGCTGGAGAATCTGAGATAACAAGGTGTAGAGCTGGATGAACACAGCAGGCCAAGCAGCATCAGAGGAAATTTTTCTGAAGAAGGGTCTAGGCCCGAAACGTCAGCCTTCCTGGTCCTCCGATGCTGCTTGGCCTGCTGTGTTCATCCAGCTCTACACTTTGTTACCGTGACTGATATAACATGTTTGGATTTACTCAGCACTTTTAGTGTTGTGCAACATCCCAAGAGGCTTCACAGAACTGTTAGCTGACAAAATATGACACCTAAGCCGCTTACAATGATATTCGAGCGGAAGAACAAAAGCTTTAAAAGATGGGAGAAATTAGAGAGGTGGGGACAGTCATGGAAGAAATTCCAGAGCTTGGGGTGAGGCAACTGAAGGATCAATGGTGAAGCGATTAAAATCAAGAACGTGTTAAAGACTAGAATTGGAGGACCACAGAGATCTCAGAGAATTTCAGGGCTTATTGGAGGTTACAAAGAAGGAGAAGGGATGAGGCTATGTCGGGATTTGAGAAGACTGAATATTTCAAAATCGAGGCATTGTTTAACTGGGAGCAAGCAAGCACAGGAGTGAAGAGAACAAGGTGCAAGTTGGGCAGATGACCTCCAGCAATTTGAATCACTGTACTATTCTTACAGCTGATTCGATTGATATAAACTACGTGTTTTGAGCCCATAAACTGTGAAATTTTATATTTGCTGATTGATTGATTGATTTATTGTCACATGTACTGAAGTACAGTGAAACGTTTTGTTTATGAGCAGTACAGGCAGGTCATAGTAAACAAGGATCTACAGATCAGGGGTTGTAAAAAGACTTAGACAGAGGCATACAGGTTGCATTGCACAGGGCGTGTGCTAGGCGATATCAACATTTAGCAAGATCAGTGTTATTTGACGCTAGACACTCCATTCATCAATCCAATAATGGCCAGGAAGAAGCTGTTCCTAAACCTGCTGGTGTGTGTGTTCAGGTTTCTGTATATTCTGCCTCATGGATGAGGTTGTAGGAGATCATTACCGAGGTTCTATTGGGTCTTTGATGATGTTGGCAACCTTTCCGCGGTAGCAAGCTGTGTAAATGGGAGTCCATGGATGGAAGGTTGGCTTCCATGATGGTCTGGGCTGTGCACACCACCTTCTGTAGTTTCTTACGGACTTGGGCACAGCAGTTGCCATACCAGGCTGTTGTGCACCAGGACAGCATGCTTTCAGTGATGCATCTGGAGAAGTTGGTGGGGGTCCTTATGGACATGCCAAATTTCCTAGGCCGCATGAGGAAGAAGAGCATTTGTTGTGCCTTCTTGACAATCGCAACTATGTGGGAGGTCCAGGATAGGTTGTCGGTTGTCATCACTTTGAGGAACTTGACGCTGTCCACCTTCTCAAACTCAGTTCCATTGATGTGATGGGGGCATGTTCTCCTCCTTTCTTTATGAAGTCAATGATCATTGTTTAGTTTTGCCAATGTTGAGAGAGAGGTTCTTCTCATTGCACCACATTACCAAACCCTCTATTTCCCTTCTGTGTTTTGATTCATTGTTGTTAGATTATCTGCCCTACTGATGTGGTGTCGTCAGCAAATCTGTAGAAGGCGCTCGTTTGGAATTTGGCAACACAGTCATCGGTGTACAGGGAGTACAGTAGGGGGCTGATGATGCATCCTTTGGGTTGGGTTCCAGTGTTGAGTGTTATTATGGAGGAGGTGCAGTTACCTATCTTCATTGATTACAGTCTGTGGGTCAGAAAGCTGAGGATCCAGTTGCAAAGGGCGGAGCCAAAACCAAGGTCATGGAGTTTTAAGATCAGTCTGGAGGGATAATGGTGTTGAAGGCAGACTTGTAGTCAATGAGCAGGAGTCTGACGTAGGTGTCCTTGTTGTCCAGATGTTCCAGGGATGAGTGCAGGGTTTAGGTGCAGGCATCCACTGTGGACCTGTTATGTCAGTAGGCAAATTGTAGGGATTGAGGCAGGCTGGGGGACTGGAGCTGATGTGGGCCATGACCAGCGTCATGAGGCACTTCATGATTATTGATGTCAGAGCCACTGGGTGATAGTCATTAAGGCACATTGCCTGTGCTTTTTTAGGTACGGGGATGATGGTGACTCATAGGGGGATTCACTTAGCTCAGTTGCCTAGCATGTGTGTATCAGAATAACACCAACACTGTGTTTTCAGTTCCCAATCCAGCTGCACTAGATGTGGGAACCACTCTGGAGAGTGGAAGACAATGACATCTCACCACTGATTTTAAAAACTCTTGTTAAAAGGGCTCAGAATGAAGTGTCAGAAGACAGCAAGCCAAGAAGCTGCCTTTGGAGAGAAGCACAGAACAGATGAATTAATGAAGTAACTGATCAGGGAAATCTTGGCACAGATAACTGAATAGAACCTCCAGTTGCATCCAGTTTAAATAAAAAGTGTCAGTTTTTACTCCCTTCATTAGCATAATAGTAAGTTTAATTAAAGTCGCAGACTTGGCTCGTATCATGTAACCAGATATCACGTGGCCAGATGTTAGGTGACTGAAATTCCAGGAACCTACTCAATGAGCATTGACAACTCTACCCTCCAGGCTGAGGACACACAGAACTGAACTCTAAGCACAATCAATGGTCCAAAGAGTCTCTTTTTGTGCCATGTGTCTCTGTTGACTCTTGGAGGGCGAATCTGGGGCATCATGAGTAATTACAGTAGTGGCATGTACAACATAACATAACATTGTGCACACATTGATGAATGTGGAGTACGTCTTGTAATTTCCTATCTAATCCATCTCTCTTTTCTGCAGGATGTTAGCATTTAAAGCCATCACGCAGGTGTTTCTCCTGGGCTGTAGCTGGATTCTTGGCTTGTTCCACTTTCGTGAAGAAACCCTGGTAATGGCCTATTTATTCACCATCGTCAACAGTTTCCAGGGCACCTTCATCTTCATCATCCTCTGTGTGTTAAATCTCAAGGTAGGTGTTATAATATTACATAGATTATAGCACAGGAATGTGTCATTCTAAACAGCAGATCCATCCCACTGTTTATGTTCCATATGAGTCTCCTTTTTATCCCTCTGGACAATATAATTTCCGATTCCTTTCTCCATTAAGTGTTTATCCAGGGTCCCCTTAAATGTGTCTGTGCTGTTCACCTCAACTGCTCTTGATGCTCACGAGTTCCACATTCTCATCACTCTCCAAGTTAACAATTTTGTCCTGAAGTCCTAAATGGATTTATTTTATGACTGACTTATAATTATAGCCTCTAGTTCTGTCAGGTCGCCATTCAGCTTTCTCCTTTCTCAGGAGAAAGGCCCATTTCCTGATGCCATTCCCAGTTACAGGGATCTTGCACAATGTTCCTTCTTTCTCAAGTCTCAGTCGGTAATAAATGTATGGCAAAGGTTATTTCTGTTCCATACAAATATCACCAACGGTTCCTAAAACATTCTCTCATAAATTTGCACAGAGGAAATTTTCAGTAACGCAGAGATGGTAGAATTCAACACAGAAAGTATCATTTGAAATCCTGTAATTAGATAACTGTGGCTATAGTTAGGAGCAGGCATAGGCCATTCAGCCCTTCAGGCTTGCTTCAAGCCATTTAATGATATCTGATCTGATTATGGTCTGTATTCCACTTTCTGTCTGTCCCCATAACCCAGAACATCCTTGTTTATCAAAAATTAATCTGACTTGGCCTCAAATGTATTAAATGACCCAACCTCTACTGTTTTCTGGGGAAGAGAATTCCACAGATTAACAACCCTCCAAGAAAAAGCGTTTCTCCTCATCTCCGTCTTAACAGTGAGTCCTCTTATTCTTAAATAGTTTCCCCTAGTTCTACTCGCTCCTTCCCGATGGGGAAAAATCATGTCAGAATCCACCCTTGTTGAGTCTCCTCAGGATTTACGTGTCAATAAGATCATCTCTCAATTCTTCTAAACATCCAACTTAACCAACATCTCTTCAGAAAATAAGCCCTTCATCCAAGAAAAGAGCCAAGTGAATCTTCTCAGAACTCTTTCTCACCTGATTACTTTTCAAATAGGGAGATCAAAACCATACTCAGTACTCTAGACGTATTCTGACCAAGGCCCTCGTCAACTGCAGTACTATTTCTCTACTTTCGTATTCCATTCCCTTAACAATAAACAACAGCATTCCATTTATCTTCCTAATCATATGCTGTTCTTACATGCTAACCTTTTTATGATTAATATAGCAAGACACCCAGATACTTCTATACCTCTGAGTTCTGCAATCTCACTTCACTTAAATAATAAGCTCCCTTTCAATTCTTTCTGCCAAAATAGACAAGTTCACATTCTTCCTAATTATGCTCCATTTGCCAAAATTTTGCCAACTCACTTGACCTATCGAATATCCCTTTGCAAACTCTCTACCTTGTCGCGACAACCTAATTTCCTATCTACCTTGGCATCATTAGCAAATTTAGCTCCCATACATTCTATCCTCATGTCCAATTCATTGACGTAGATTGTAATACTTGACACCCTACCTTTGAGGCCTGTGGCATCCAATCTTGACAGCTAAAAGAAAATGGCCAATTACCTCTCTGTCTGTTTCCTACAAGAGAGTGAGCCCTTTGTCTGTGATAATATGTTACCATTCACACCAAAAACTCTTGTGTTATAACCTTTACAGTGGCATCTTATCAAATATATTTTGGGAATCCATGTACAAATCCTCAAAAAATTCCAATAAATTAGTTTATATAAAACATGATTTCACTTTCAAAATACCGTGTTGATTCTGCCTGATCAAATTATGACTTTCTACATATCCTGTTATAACCTCCTTTAAAATAGAATCTAGTGTGTAAATCAAAATGATCACATTGAGTTTACAAGTCCAGGGATTACTAGCTGTGTATCGTATTTCTTCCTGTAAGGTGAGGGTGCAGTGCCAGAAATGGTTTTCCATGCTATTCAAAATGAAGAGAATCATGTCGCCCAAGAATATAGCCACAATCATGCCAAAGAATACCAGGGTGGTAAGTGGGTTTTACTTGACCTCTATTCATATTCTACTCATAGCAAATTGGTTGATGCACACTATTGTGTAGTTGGCTAAGTCGGATGCTTCAACGTCAGATTATTCAACTGATATTCCAACTTGGTATAAACTTCCAGAAAAGAATGGGTAGAAATTCAACAAAAATGCATCATGAAATTTAGTGCTGGCATAGAGTTTGCTGTCTATATGGCTTGCTTAAAATTGCTGTATTGAAGCTAGGGAGATAATGGCTAGGAGAATGGGTGGAAGATTTGATGCTGTCATTATTCAAGGATGAATGGTCTCTATCTAGACTGTGGGGATTCTATGATTCTAACTGATCTCCATCTCCCATTGGCACTGATGTGTCACTTTGGTATCAACCACCAGAGAGGCTATCACAACTGAGCCTGATCCTGTTCTCATGTATTGCCAGCAAGTCTTGCTGGATGGCATGGAGCTCTGAGTAGTAATTCCCTTTGCTAACCCAGAAGGCCATTTGTCATTCAGTTTGCTTCAAAATGACTACAATCAAAGCTGAGGTCGTTCTAGTCATCGTGCTGAAATGAACTCACCTTAACTATCAGAGGAGCCTGCACCATTGCATTTTGGACAGAAAGTAACTCATTGTATGCAATCATAAAATTTTATTTTTCATTTTGTTGCAGAGCTCAGGGTTATGAAGAACCTACTCTTGTCTCACCCACTGTGTGAGATAGACCTGACGGAAGAAGAAGTGAAGACCATCATTCATTTGCTTTGCTGCAGTGATGTGGATAGACTTTTCATTGCTACTTGAATTGACTGGTATTTGTACCTTGGAGCATATGCATTACAGACAAGAATCTCATTTCTCACAACAGATGCATGGAAATGCCACCTTCTGGAAGACCCCGCCCCAAATTTAGTGCTGTCATAACTAGTGATTAGGTTTTGGCCATTCGTTGGTTGTCACTGGCTCAAAACTTTAAATTCCCATGGGCTAACAGCATGTGGGAAAACCTGCAGTGGTTCAAGTAGGTGGCCTGTTACTTGTTTTTGATGGTAATTTGGGATAGACAATAATTGCCAAGAGCAACCACAACTCATTAACAAATTTGAAACGTTACACATTACTGTACACATCCTAAACTGTGATACACGCTAGGTGGAGGTATTTGAAGTTTGACAACAAAACAGACTGTTGCAAGAATGAACCCTTCTCTTGAACCTGGCTTAGAGTATGGCTCAGTTTGTGAACTCGTTAACCTCTGAGTGAGAAGACTGTTACGTTTAGCCTGATTCCTATACCCGACCACATTACAGTATCCCTGCATCTGTTAAGCTAAAGACTGTGCCTCTTTGTTCAGGTGAACATCAAGGCACTATCGGAGGAAGATGTAGCATCTGTGGAGAAACAGATTTATGGGACCTTGTACAGAAATTATTAGAAACTAAAAATAAATCCAAAAGGCTAATGAAATGTTTTTGTTTACATCAAGAGAGCTGGAATACAAAAGAATGAGGTTAATCTGCCTATCTGTCTTTACTTATTTCCAGGACCTCCATTGGTTTGGCTCATGTGTATGGGCAAAGTGCTGCAGTGGTTTGCCATTGTCTTCTGCAGGATGGTAGACCAGGAGGCTTTCTCACTCTTACCACTGATTAGAAGACTATTGGAATGATTCACTGCCTTATAACCTATTTAGCCACAATATGGATGTGATAGCATTAGGCATATGGCTAGCAAATTCTGGCATGGGACTCGAGCATAATGGACCCTTGAGATTCAGTGTAGTTTTATACCTCTCTGGTTAGGCACCATTTGGAGAACCACATTCAGTTCAGAGCACTACACTTGAGTGAAGACATCCTGACATCAGAGGAATAGATTTCAGATTCCCTAGAAGGATACTGGAGTTTAAATGGATTTCATGGACAAGATCAGGAGAATCAATTTCTCCTCATGTGGAGAATCCAGAACAAGGGGACACAATCATAATGTTTGAGTTTGGTTGTTTTGGTGAGATACTAGGAAACAGTTCTTCACACAAAGGGAAGTGGCAAACTGGAACTCTTCCTCACCCACAAAATACTGGAGGATGAGGATCAATTGAAATGTTTAAGAACTGATAATGATGGACTTTTGTTAGGAAAGGGTATTAAAAGATGCAAATCAAAGAGAGCAATTGAAATTAACATAGAGCTCAGCCTCAAAGTAGCAGACTGGCAGTACAGACTTGAGCGGTTGGATGACTCATTCCTGTTCCAGTGAATTCTTTTGGTGTCATGGCCATCCATCTCTATTTGCCATTAATACTAAAACAGGCCATTCATCTCATTTCCTGTTTGTGGGATTTTGCTATGTGCAGTGGGATGTTTGCTTTGCAAATGTCTAAAGCAGCAACCATACCCATCGTGAAGTGCTTTGGACTTCGCGAGAACGTGCTATGTGAATGCAAGATTTTTTTCTCCCTACTTGCTTTCTGGGAGGTCTTGCTATGCCTTTTGGCAGCTGTCACATTAGCCTGCAGAATAATAGTTACCAGACTCTGAAAATAATTCATTGTTCAAGAAGTCTTGAATTGTGATGAGTTTTTGTGTAAAAAGAAGTGTTTTATTCATCCAGCTAATAACCAATGCATTTACAATGCATTAGAAGTTGCTAGAATATTCTCTAACACCAGCTGAGACATGATTACATTTAGATTTGCTTTATCAACCCCACTGGAGACTCAACTTTCTTTGTATGCCTTAATATTGACATATACAGTGTTGTAGAAATTTTTATTTCTACTAATATTGAGACTTGACTCCAGCTCTCGTTCGAAGCAGTTTTATTTTCTTACTTGGTACCAAGGAAAGTGAGTGTCGATCTCCACCGACACCCGACTCTGCTAACACAGTGTACAACAATCTCATTTATACAATTAACTTCAGAGCAGTATGTTCCCGTGACATCTTGTGTTTGTTGATTCACTCATTGTAAGTTTAAAGAAAACAGACACTGCTCGAGATAACAGGAATGCTGTTTCACAGATACCTCAATAATTACTTTTTCAAATGACCTTCGGCATGCAGCTAGCATGGGGAGTGATAAACGGTTTGATTGAACTCTAGCTTATCAGTAACTAGGCCCCACGGGGATACAAGGGACATCTCTAATTCATCCTAAAACCTTGGTATAGTGACAATATATCAAGAGAT
Organism: Rhincodon typus; assembly: GCF_021869965.1. Lineage (NCBI taxonomy): Eukaryota > Metazoa > Chordata > Chondrichthyes > Orectolobiformes > Rhincodontidae > Rhincodon > Rhincodon typus. The sequence continues at coordinate 13,303,049 of NC_063369.1, forward strand.
CCTTCTCTAGCTCTAGCTAAGAAAACATGCACATAGTGATAACATAGTCTGAGTAACTACCTCCCGACTTCTGCTAAAGCTCATTAAAATCCCACATGCTAAACTAATTAAAATTCTTTCTCTATGCCATCAGTTTCTCCCATGTCTGCCTTTTCTGTCTTGGGCTAAATTCCCATCCACCCTTGCGATGTAATTTCTGTCTTGGCCTAAATTCCCATCTACCCTTGCGAAGTAAAATTTTTCTTCCACATACAGGCATGTGGGCCAGTGCAGCTAGCATCAATGGTGAAATCCATTTCCACAGGCTGAGTGATGAGGAAGGGAGGATTCTGGTGGCTGAAACTCATTCAACTGGTGATAAACTGATGAAGTGGCCTTTGTAATTGTAGTGTTGGGCAACAGTGTAAATGTAACTTGAATAAACCTCCACATCCTCAGTATACAGACCTTTATCAGTAATGTGACCCTTGCAATTAGCCTTGCAGTCACTGTGATATCTGCTTAATGGAAGAGGCACGACTGAATGCTGACTGGATACATGCCAGTCTTTTGGCCTGGGAGATCAATTATTGGATCAGTAATTCCACTGCCATTCATCTGAGTCCTTGGAGTTGCACAGGGTAGTGTATATGTCCATTTTCTACCACTTCATCAATGACCTTCCCTGTGCTGTGGAGTAGATAATTTTTGAATCAGTCTATTCAGAGATGTTACTACATAGCCCTGGAGTACATTGGACTTGAAACCAGGCCTGTCGCCTTAGATGTAAGGACATTACCACTGCCGACTGTGTCAGTATTCCAAGGGAGTTTCCCACCTAAGTACTAACCAGGCTTGAGTCTGCTTAGCTTCCGAGATCAGATGAGATTGGGCATTCTCTGTCTAGTGTGTGATGGTATATCTCTGGAGCAGGTGCGACTTAAACCCAGTCCCTATGGCTCACACCTGGGGACGCTACCAATGCACCACAAGAACCTGATTCTGTTGTGGAATACCTAAAGACACCCAGTGTGAGTCAGCTGTGAAGTGAGTCAGGTGGCAGTTTACGACTGTGATGTCAGGAATGTGCTGATAATCAAGTCCCACAACTCCATCAAACATACCATTCGTATAAATGTGTTAATGTAATCACCAATATGGCCAATTGATTCCCTTGTACTCCATTATTTAGAGAAGAAAACACTTTCACCAGCCTTCTTGAATGAACTCAAGAATAATCCATTTATTACAAACAAAACTTAATCCTAAAGCCATTGTAAAACTAGTTAACAACTACATACATTATAAACTGTAATCAGAACTCTATCTCTGTCATCCCTGACAAAAACACATTCACACGACTGAAAGTGACCACAAACTCTGCAGTGATGGTATTAACAAAGACACACAAAGAGAAAGAGCAGTCTTGTTGATCAGTGGTCACTGATACAAAGGATAATGTTTGATGAGCCTTTTCAGAAACCATGATTGTTTTGGATGGAACAAAATCTGTGACAGCAGCGAACCGATGGCAAATTCTTCATAACAGGCTTTAGTTTGGATGGAAATCCAATTAGAGATGAGTTTTTGAGTAAAAGTTACTGCTGATCCTTTTTATTAGGGTTGGGAAAAGTAGGCCAAATATTGAATAGTGGAACTTTATAAAGAAAGGATTCCGAAATTCATGCAGGAGTGAGTGAGTGATGGAGCTTTGCCATTTGCATATAGCTGCTGTACCTTTTTCCCAAGTGCCTGGAATGTTGTTACTCTATCTCTGCCCTTCCCCTGGTGTTCGACACAGAAACACGGTGCAGCAAGGTTTGCTCAGCCACAGCCTCCTCTAAATAGTGCACTGTCTCCTGGTGTTTTCCACACAGTCAACAAATATAAATGTGTATTCCCGTCAATACAGGCATACTAGTGGGGGAGAAACACTCAGATCATTCTGAGAAGTATTTCAACAATTCAAAGGATTTCGACTACATTTTTACTATTTCTTGTGACATTGCTTGTAAGGTTTCTTCATAAACTACAATTATATAATGAATCACATGCCTATGTTTATACTCTGTGTTCTTTTCACTGCCTGTATAAAAAACATGTTGTTGTGTCACTCACCATTTTGACTCGGGAGTATATCACCATTCATTCTCTGTTGCTGGGTCAAATTTCTGAAAGTTACCCAACAACACTCTGGGTATCCTTACCCTACAGACTGCAGCAATTCATGAAGGCACTTCACCCCAATCTTCTCCAGGGCAAATAGGAATGGGCAATAAATGCTAGACTAGCCAGTGATGCCCATATCCTACGAATGAATATCTATAAAATACTTTCTCATGTACCCTCATCTCCTATGCTATGATCCCCTCAAATTCCTGTTTCTTTCTTTGGTCTTTCTTTCCTGTCATGAAACTGTGATTTCATATTAAAAGTTATAAATGTCACAAAAATATTTTAGTTTTATTACTGTGAAACTATCCTGCCTTTGGTCATTGTTCTTGCTTTTGTAGCTGCGCTACTGACCTATGTCCTGATGAGCATGGTTTGCATGCAATTTCAGCAAAACTATTTTGTCGTATGCTCGATAGAAATTTGACTTTAACTTTCATCATAAGGGCACAAGCCAGGTGTTTGCTGGATACTGAAGCTGTCTATGCCTACATTCGGAAGGGTCTGGGCAATGTTCCAGCTTCTACAAGGCACACATTAGGAGTGTGATGGAATACTCACCACTTGCCTGGATGAGTGCAGCTCCAACAATGCACAAAACACTGAACATCATCCAGAAAACACGTAGATCATTTGTTTCCCCATATACCACCTTCTTCCACCTCCAATGCACAGTGGCAGCAGTCTGCACCATCTACAATGTGCGTTCCTCAAACAGCACCTTTCAAATCCGTGACCTCTACTACCTAGAACAGAGGGGCAGCGGATATAAAAGAACATTACCATCTGCATGTTCCAACATTAGCCACACCCCACCCTGAGTTGGAACGATAGGAATTTAATCCTAATAAATGTGAGGTGATGCATTTTTGGAGGTCTAATAAGGGAAGGACATCACCAGTGAATGGTAGAACCCTAGGGAATACTGAGGAACAAAGGGAACTTGGTGTACAAGTCCATCGATCCCTGAAAGTATCAGCACAGGCAGACAGGCTGGTGAAGAAGGCATAGAGGATGCTTACCTTCATTAGCAGGGGCATAGAATATTTCAGCAAGGAAATCTTGTTACAATTTCATAAAACATAGTTAGGCACAGATGGCACCCTGCGGGCAGTTCTGGTCACTATACTATGAGGAGATTGTGAATGTAACGAAGAAGTTGCAGAGGAAATTCACCAGGATGTTGCCTGGGATGTAAAGTGTCAGTTATGAGGAGACACTCGATAGGCTGGATTCATTTTTCTTGGAGCAGAGAAGGCTGAAGGGGATCTGATTGAGCCATGCAGAATTATGAGAGATATAGATAGAATAGATTTTAAGAATCTCTTCTTCATGGCAGATGTGTCTAAGAATAGAGGGCATAGGTTTAAGGTGACGAGCAAGTGATTATTTAGGAGATCTCAGAAAGAACTTTTTCACCCAGAGCGTGGTAGAAGTATGGACATGCTGCCTGAGAAAATGGTGGAGGCTATACTCTTGCAACATTTAAGAAGCATCTGGATGACCACTTAAAATACCAGAGTATCGTGGACTATGGAACAAGTGCAGGTAAGTAGGATCAAGGCAGTGTGGTGATTGTTGGTATGACATGGTGGGCCAAAGGACCTGTTTCTATGCTGTATGTCTCTGTATGACTGTATTATCTCACCATTTCTTCTGCATTGCCTGGTCAAAATCCTGGAATTCCCTCCTTAACTGTGTTTTGGGTGTCCTGACACCGAGGATAGCAGTGCTTCAAGAAGGCAGTTCATCTCTGCTTTCTCAAAACATGCAGAGATGGACAATAAGTACTAGCATAGGCAGCAAACTTCACATCTTGTGAAGATGTAAGAAAGGAGTGGCCAGGCTTCCTGTTCTTGACCATGGTTAAATGTTTAACACTCCTATCTCTGTCTTTGAAAGGTTTATCACACACTAAGCTCAAAATTGTAGATGAATACTCACTGCAGTACCAATGGAGAGCTGCGGCAATGTATTCCAGAAACACTATTAAACTGAGGCACCGTCTGTTGTCTAAGATGTGCATGAAAGACTCAACAGAACTAATTCAAATAGCAACCACAGAGTTCTCTGTGATGTAATGGTACAGTTAAAAACAAAGCAGAATTCCTGATCAATTCGATTTTGATGTTTGTGGGCTCTTGCTGTGCTCAAATTGTCTGCCTTGCTTTCCTATTTTACAAAAGTGACATTTCATCTAGCTGTAAAGCACTCTTGAATTGCTTTTATTCATTCTTGGATGTCAGCATTTCATGTCAAATGAGAATTTGCCATCCCTTCCTCAGTGCCCTTGAGAACCTGGCAGTGAGCTGACTTCTTCAACCACTGCAGCCCATCTGATGTTGGTACACCCACAGTACTGTTAGGGATGCAGTTCCAGGGTTTTGCCCCGGTGACAATGAAGGAGCATTGATATATTTTCAAGTCAGGGTGGTGAGTAGCTTGGAGGGAAATTTGGAGGTGGTGGTGTTCCCTTGTAGCTGCTGCCCTTAACCTGGACAGTGTTCAGAAGGGGCCTTTGGAGGAGCCTTGGTAAATTACTCACAGAACATCTTGTAGATAGCATTCACTGCTGCCACTATGCATCAGTGGGGGAATGAATGTTGAATGGTCGTGGTTAGGGTGCCAATCAAGTGGGTTGCTTTGTCTCAGATGGTGTCAAATGCATGAGTGTTGTGAATTTAAGCTCATTCATTAAGGACAGAAAAGAGGAAACTTTTCTCAAACAAAGCATTATTTTGATATTCTCACAGAAAGTCCCCAGAACATCAGCCTGGGCCTTTGGATTATTTGTTGAGTACAGCACCACTATGCTTTCCTATTTAAGTCAGCATGCAGGAAAAACCTCTTCAATTTGTGAGACTGGGATTCACGAACAAGACGTGTGCTTGAGCTGGACACTGCACCAATATTCAAGATTCAGTTCAATAAGTGGCTGAGGGGATTGGAGTTGAAAGGACATTGGTGAAAAATGGATAAATGTGTATAGAACAATTTGCTCTCACAGAGGGTAAACACCAACACAGACTTGTTTAATTGAATGGCGTGGTTCCTCAGTAACTGCTAAGCATTTCAGCGTTGGGTGGTTCCTTGATCACTGTGTCAGAGATGATGATGGCATTAACGTTTTCGTCTGTCTCAGCCAGTGAGGGAAATGAAGTTTCATCAGTCCTTTGAGATCTGCAAAATAAGATTGTTAGGTTATGAACCAGAATATTAACTGTTAAAATCTGACTTTGTTATAAATATATATATTAGTACTGGTATCGAATTATCACAGAAAAGTATACATCTAAGTTGACGAAGAATTTGTCTTGGTAGAATGGTTTGACCAGAGGAGGGGAAACCGAACAAACTTGGATGTGGTGTAGAATGGTGCAAAAGCAGTAAGATGATGGGAAGAAGTTATTGTCAAGTTGTACTGTTACTGCTGAATCTAAAACCTGTCCGTCCATAAGAATGGAATCAGAATGTCCCTCTCTCACTCTGTCTATGTGCACAGCCACCAACACCCCCCACCCCCAAGACGAGAAAAGCAACCATGGGGTGGTTCCACTCAAGATGATGGTGGAGTAGAAAACTCCAACTGGAGGTCCTCCGCTCCTTCTGTTTATTTTTTGTTTCTTCTTTTCTTCCCCCCTTTCCCCCTCTTAGTGTTCTGTCCTGAGGTAGAGCAGGCTGAAAGCCCACTCGGAGCAGGGACAACCAGTGGGGCCCGAGCACTGTAGGATTGACAAGCAGGCTGGAGGCCTGAGTGGAGCAGGGATGGCCAGCATGCCCCAAGTGGAGCGGGGACAGCCAGTGGGCTCGAGGCTCGAGAAGACTGGGGATGGCCAGTGGGCAGGATGCTCGAGAAGAGTGGGGATGGCCAGTAAGCTGGAGGCTCAAGAAGACTGGGGATGGCCAGCGGGCAGGATGCTCGAGAAGAGTGGGGACGGCCAGCAAGCTGGAGGCTCGAGAAGCCTGGGGACGACCAGCGGGCAGGATGCTTGAGAAGAGTGGGGCCGGCCAGTAAGCTGGACGTTTGAGAAGACTGGGGACGGCCAGTGGGCAGGAGGCTCGAGAAGACTGGGGGCGGCCAGTGGGCAGGAGGCTCGAGAAGGCTGGGGGCGGCCAGCAAGCTGGAGGCCTGGGCAAGCTGGATGGTTGATGGACTGGGGTCTGGTGTGGGCAGTCAGTGACCTGTGAACCCGGGCAGACTATGTGTGGAAGCCTCCTTGCACTGATCGACTGAAAGACTGTGATGCTCATCTTTTTTAACTTTATTCCCATTTTTCTAACTTATAGTATGAACAACTGCAAGTAATGCGACTTCTTTTCCTTTCTTTTTGCCTTTATTTCTGTATTTTGTATAGGTACAGATGGTGCCATATGGGGTGACATTGTAAACTTTTCACTGCACTCCTGTACTTCTGTACTTGAGTACATGTGATAATAAAGGGTATTTAATTTTAATTCTAATGCTAATTCTTGAGGTATTGTGGCAAATTCGCTATGCAAATGCTTCAAGTTAATCACAGTGTCACAAACAATTCCTGGTTGGTCAAGAAAAACCTGATCAGGTCAAGGTCATCGTAATCTTGAGGGGAAGGAGTTAATTGGTTAAAAGCAACAATAAAAAGAGGGCCTTCTGGTAGGATTCCTGTGGGTGGGAAATCTTGAAAACAGAATGAGAACAAACAAGAGATAGAACCAGAGAAGAAGAATCCAAAACCTAGAATCTGCAAGTGGAGAAGAAATCACACACTCGCTGTTCAGTGAGAATGCAGGACGTTTATAGCCCATGTTATATTCTAAATCGCTGTATGAGGTTAATGCTGCTGTTACCTGAAAACATAATAAACTTGTCTGTCTTCATCTCATTAGAATAATCTCATGACTGAACATTTGGACAGTCCGTTCCTGTAACAATTAGGTATTGAAAGACTCCTCACTACCAACAACAACAAAATAATAAAAATAGATTCTTATGATTCTGCTCAGTAAGTTAACTCTGATCCATGAAGCACACGTAAGGACACAGGAACTGGTCAGAAGAGAGCACAGCAGAGAAGGAAGACAGGCACATTGAGTAACCAATCCTGGTGGAGACCTACATTGTAACATGTCAAATTTCACAAATGTAGACAGCTTTCAAATCTGAATCACCGTGAATCCAGTTAAATACACAAGGTAATAGCAGTTTTAAAATAATACTGGCTGTGAAACCTGTCTTTTATCTGTGGGCAGGCAACTCAAAAAAATGGCACGAACCACTAGTCAGCACCTGGCATGTGTCAATGTTCCCACACATCCATTTCCTTGTGATTCTAGGTGGTGGAGGTCAACAATTTGCGAAATGCTTTCAAAGGAACTGTGGTGGGTTTCTGCAATGTATCTTGTAGATAGAACACATTGCTGCTTCTGTTCATTGTTGGGGGATGGAATAGGTGCTTAAGGTAATGGTTGGGAAACAGATGAGGTGGGCTGCTTTGCCTTGGATGGTGCCGAGCTTCTCAAGTGTTGTTGGAGCGGCACAAATTCAGGCAAGCAGAGAGTTTTCCATCAAATTCTTGACTTATACCTTGTACCTTATACCTTGTGGTGGCTCAGCTTTGAGGAGACAGGAGATGAGATACTAGCTGCAGAAATTCCTGGCTCTGACCTGACCTGACTTTAATCAGACTTCTAATCAAAATTTGTGGTTGAGACACGCAAAGCTATCCAACCCACAAGCATCACTGGATGAAAAGAAGAACTGTATGTTTTATGTGCAGATGCCCAGGAAATCTGACCAAATTTAACCTGCCCGTATTTGTAAAGGCTGAAAGGATTTTATGGATGAAAAGAAACCTCCTAATTGCTGTAGATTCATTTTATCTTTGCAGATCCAGTCTGTTGAGATTATGGAATGATTAACAAACGAGGTAAAACTCACGAAATTGGTTGCAAACCAATAAACAGCTATATCAAAGTTATCTTATAATTTGATGCCCAGTTATAACTTTGAACAGGATTTTTTACAAATGAAGATGCTCAGCAGCATTATCTGTCAACGTGAAGGAAAGGGATTGTTAATGACTGAACGTGTTTCAGTTCAGCTGGGCCAAAAGGTGATATGAAAACTGTGAGAGAATGATGCACCCTGATGTGGATGCATGACTTTATAATTTCGCTTCCTTGACATGCAAAGAAACTGGATGTTTTTTGACAGGCTCCACCAAATAAATTCTTTCTTTAATTCTCTAAACAACAGTTTGAACAATGACAGTAATTTAAGGTTCTTGGATTGTTTAATTTTCCTGTGATTATAAAATGTTTGTGCAACCCAGAAGGAAAGCTGATATAATATTCTGTCATAAACATCCTCGAAGTCTTCTGTCACATTCATGAGGAATACAGGAAATTTCAACAGTTAGACACTGTCAGGGGAATCTCTGTTATTGTAGTTTATATGAAGAATTGTACACTTCATGAAACAATTTTTGCTTAAGGTGAATTTTGATCGTGTCAATGAAACACCTGGCTCATTTTGAAAACAAAGCTGTAAACGTCGTTGCTAAATACAGTTCAGTGCTTAAGTCAGGTAACTTGGGAAGCAAACAAAGGACGATCAGCAGCAGGTTGAAAATTTACCGACTGATTGTGTGTGCGATTTTGTATAACATATTTGTGAATGATGGGTGCCTTGTTAATGGGCATCTGCCATATTTTGATGCGGTTTAATTGCCTAAGTTGAGCTGTGACTGTTGTCTCAATGGACTGAACGAGATGCTCTCCTGCCAGTGTGTTTCTGTGCAGGCTGTGAAAATCCCATGGCTGGCCTTCCCCCACTCTCTCTTCCACGCTGACCTGTCTGCAGTTTTACAGGGGGATGGGTGAGACTGAGACCGGACAGTGCTTCGGCCAGGTGAGACCCTTAAGTGGGCAATTAATTACCTGAAAGCTGGTTTTCCCCATTGTCTCAATTTTCAGGCTGGTGGGAGGTGTTCAAGTACACAGGACACCCTCCTCTCCACCTTGTGCACCACCCACCGACACGGTTTGCCTCCCCTAGATAGGTCTGTTCCCTCCTTCCCCATTTCTTCTTCAGGGCCCCCAGTTCCCAACACCACCCCCACACCTCCTCCCCCTCCCCGGCCTCAATGTCCTTTATCTGCGCAACACCTCCTATACTTATCTGGCTCTGGATTCTGGGACATAGAATCTAGGGGCTTCTTGCAGCCCCAGTCCACTGCACTGTCCCATTGTCGGTACAATAGAGATTGAATCATCCAGTTTCTAGTGCATCATCGATTAAATCTCATATCCCTAACAGTAGAGTGACCTATCAGGGGTCAGTGGTTACATTTCACAGGCTGATTGATGTTAGTCAAGGCGTACTTACCGATAAGACCGTCATTGTGTTGGCTTTATCCTCCTCTGAGGCCACTGTGTCCATTGCCTTATACATCCTGGCGAAGTAATTACAATAAGCGGCTCTCACCTTTGGACACAATGCAGTGGGACGTCAGTGATCTCGTGCTATCTAACTAAATGCAATCAACTTGAATTTTAGTGAATCTCTGATCTTCACATACCTGTAGTACACATCAGAATTTCAACTGCCTTAAATGTATTGAGCAACCACCTTGGTCTTGCAGTCCCCTCTCTCTGTCTCTTACCTCAAGTGACAGACTGTGACCCTCTCAGCATTGGAAGGCTTTCCATTGGCCGTGCAGCATTGAGAAATGGGCTCTGTCCTCAATTCATAAATCATAGAATCCCTACAGTGCAGAAGGAGGCCATTCGGCCTATGGAGTCTATACTGATCCTCCAAAAAGCATCCCATCCACTATCTCCATAACCCCATGGCTAATCTATCTGGGTGGTGGATTCAACTAATTGGAAGGTGAGCAAACCTTCTGGTAATCAATTGACCAATTTTACAAAAGTGGTTTTGGGTGTCTATTCCTGACAGGGTATGGAATGTAGAACCTTGTTTGAACCGAGTGTCAGGATCCTGAGGCCAAAAGGATCAAGCAACTTTTGCAGAGACAGTAAGATCATTCGTAATTCTGAGTCCCATTCTAATACTGTGGGGAATTGGTTCAAATCCCATTGTGGTAACTGGTTGAATTTGAATTCAATGAATAAATAAGGAATTGAAAGCTAGCCTCAGTAACATGATTACCTAGTCATTGGGTTTACTAACACCCTTTAGAAAAGGAAATCTGTCATCCGACCCTCTCCGGCCTGCATGTGACTCCAGAACCAAATAATGTGGTCAACTTTTAACTGCCCCCTGCAATGGGTACACAACTGAAGGACAATTAGATACGGGCAACAAACACTGTCCTTTACAGCAATTCTGCCATTGGATAAATAAACTTCTGAAAAATTGCAAATAAACGACATATGCCCTTTTGCCTAAGGTTGTGGAAATCACAGTAAAAACATACATTTTTCTTCATATAATGCAGGTCAAATTTGTATGAACAATATTTACTTCAGTGAACTACACTTGCTGTGCTTTTACGGGGCTCCTCTGTGAGATATTGGGGGTTTCCAAAAAAAAATGTTAACATCTGCATGGAATGTAGAAATACTTGTATTGTTATAGCACCTTTCATGATTTCAGGAGCATCCAATGTGCTTGTGTTATGGTGTAATTTTGATGTCGAGTCACTGTTGGAATTGGGGAAATATGGCAACCAGTGTGTGCTTAGCAAACTCCCAAAACCTGCAATATGATTCTGTCCAGGTGATCTGTTCTTATCATGTTGGTTTAGAGATAAAGATTGGCCAGCTCTTCTTTTCTTGAGAACCATGGGATCTTTTACGTCCATCTCAGCAGATCAAGGGAGTCTCTGTTTAACACCTCATCAGAAAAAAGGATCAGATCAAAACTTTCATAAGAGGTTACCTAATTGGCTTAAGACAGTCACTCTGTGACCACAGCACTGCTCACCTTGGGATTTAATATGCAGAGGAGGATGAAGATGAATGTGCCTTGGAAACTGTTGATGATGGTGAATAAATAGGTCATTACACCGGGCTCTTCCTGAAACTGAAACAAACCAAAAATCCAAGTGCAGCCCAGGATGAACACCTGAGCAATGGCTTTAAATGTCAGCATCCTGCATTAGAAACAGAAAAAGATCTGTGAGAATGCAAGTAGCCAGGGCACCAAAAGATTAGATCAAAGTTCTGCAGCTCTGCAGTTATGGATGTTTGTGGATGTGGAAGCAAATCATGGGATAAGGAAGCTCCAAGAGCATCCCCTCTCTAATGCATGTGTATTTGGTAATAACCAGCAGTACATCAGTTACAGAAAATAATGAATGAGATATTGTATGTTGTGATAACTTTGTTTTACAGTAGTCACATGAAAAGATTTCAAGCAGAATTAAAAATTTTTAATGTTCAATAATTGTTTTAATATTGTACATGTGGTGCATTGATGTCAGAAAACAATTCCTTGAAATAATGCTGACTTTTAAGAATGTACCCAATGAAACCTTTATGGAATGAGGCCATTTAAATATTTTAGTCTGTGTTGGTTCTTTGAACTGGCAATCCATTTTGTCCTATGCCTCTAATCATTCCCCGTAACAGTGCACTATATCAGAGTGAGGTGGATGCTGGGACTCTGAATACATTTAAGGAGGAGATAGACAGATTTTTAATTGTTCAACATTGGAGAAGTTTTGAAGGGCTGAATTGCCCTTTCCTGCTCCTAGTTCTTACATTCTATGTAATTTACCCATCTTTACATGTTCCTGTAAATTTCAACAATATTTGCGTAAAGTTCGAGATAATAGTACCTTACTTTGTATTCTGAAGTTTAGACACTTGAGTGTCCCGCTTGGAAATTTCTCTTTTCAATATCAAGAGTATTGTGAAGTACAGAGCTGTGTTGATCTGTTGGAAGATTTCAAAATATGTTGAATGAATGTAAACAAATTGTTGTTGGAAAATATCTGGAACTAGGTCTTTTTAATTCTTAAATTTGTGTGATTTGCCAAGTGATGTTCACAGCTGGAATGGTGAAATTTCACACTGTTCTCCCTGCTAACATTTTTTTACGAGGATTTTCCCTGCCTGCTCTGAAGTAACTGATTCTGGGGAGACAGACAATGGAGAAGGGAAGTAAAGGTTCTGGGAGCGAGTGGCTATGGATGGAGTGGTCATGTGGTGAATTCGTTTTGCCAGACAGGGTATGGGGAAGACAGGATATGGAGGTTTGAGGACATGGAAGATACGCTGTGCAAATCAGATTGTGGGAGAGGGTGTAGTATACTGAAAATTACATTGTGCACTTGGCCACCTGGGGCTACCGTACAGACATGTTACATGAGAGGGAGTCTGCATCGAATGGAAAGAAAGGACCCATCTTTAATAGCTTCTGCAGTTCTAATTCTAAATGTCTTTGGCTGAATGTAGAGCTGTTTCTGTCCCAGAAACATTACAGAGGGAGTGGGAGGGGAGTGATTGGAATGATGTCCGCCAATTGGATCTCATAGAATATGAGTTCCCTGATTGGGCTGTTAACCTGGTCCAATCAGGGAGTTCGAGCTGACAGATACAAACAGGAGTGCCAGGGGTTCTGCTCACACTAGGATCTGGCTCTGTGCTGGCTGGGGCAATGTAATGTACTATGTACGTGTAAATAAAGGATGATTTGGTGATGGGATACCGACAGTTTGTGGAGCAATTTCAGGGAGAGAGAGAGTATTAGTAAGAGATAAAGTGCAAAAACAGTCTGTTATGAAGTATGGGATATAAATAAGTGACAAATTAATAATTACTGCTCGTGATGGTTTGATTTTATTTTAATTTATTACTGTCACATGTCCCAAGATACAGTGAAAAGTATTGTTTAGTGTGCTGTCTAGCCAAATTATATCTTACGTCAGTTCATCAGGGTAATATAACAGAATACAGAATAGAGTATTAGAGCTACAGAGAAGGCTCAGAGAAAGATCAACTCTAATATATGAGAGGTCTGTTTGTAATTTGGATCACAGTGGGGAAGAAGCTGATCTTGAATCTGTTACTGAGGTTAAGAAAATAAAAAAGGGGTTTACTGCACATTTTAAACAGAATCAGTTGATGCAATCAGATAGAAATAAAACATGAGAGATTTGATATGATTAATTTGTCAGTTACCAGAATGATCAGACACACAGGTCCCAGGAAACTCCAGATGAATCCTCTGTCTGTGGAGATCCAGCAGCTGGAAGTTAAGAGAAGAAAGTAAATCATTCGGAACAGTGAGTATCAACAAGAGAATAGCTCCCATGAAGCATGATCAATTTATAGTGCAAAAATATTTTTATAACCCGTGCACTGATTGGATGATAATGTTCTTTGTGGTTGTAGGTAAAAATATTTCAGAAGATTTTCATTCCTCAAGAAATGTGGTGATTAACAGGCGATGGGTCCTGAATTCAACTTGGGGACACCCTTCCCCTGACTCTTCCTTACTGTTTGTTTTGGGCTGTATGAGGCTTTTGAACTATTCACATTTCTTTCTGATCGGATGTTGACTGTACTCTCCATGTATGCTTCTGCAAAAGATTCCACACACCGTTTTGATGAAGAGCAGAAATATTTTCTCCAGTGCTCCTCAATCAAAATGAAAATATTCATTCACAGGTTGTGGGCATCCCTGGTTAGGCCAACATTTACTGCCAATCCCTACTTATCCAGAGGACAGCTAAATGCCAACCACTTTGCTGTGGGTCTTGATTCACATGTAGGCAAGACCAGTTAAGGATGGCAGTTTCACCCCTATAGGGCTTCAGTAAATCAGATAGGATTGTCTCTCTCTCTCTGTCTCTCCATCTGCTATAAAACCAAGGCTGGAAGGATGCACTGTTGTTCTCACCTCACTGCTCGATGGCTCACAATATTGAATGAAAATGGCCAGCTAAATATCTTGTCCATATCGGGTTTTAAATAACAAAGTCTCTCAACCAGGTTTCTTTATAAACATCATTGTTGGTTTACTATCAAATTTGTCAAAATATTACAAATGGATTCAATGAAGATGCAGTGAGTAGTGAACATATGCAGCTGGTAGTATAGATGTATAATGTTTATCTCTGTCAATAGTCCCAAAACACACATTCTGGAAAAGGAAAAAAATCCCCTAGATTTCTCTGCAGCGATTGGCTTTCTGAAGAAAAGACATTTTGACCAATGGATTATTTATTTAAAAATGGGCAGTGTAAGATGTCCCGATGTTTGTCGCTCCGATGTTGTGGCATGTGTGGTCAGGTTATCAATCACAGATAATTGTTTCTGGAGTTGCTCAGATGTAGCTTGCTTAAGAAATACAATCTTGAGAATTTGTTTTCCAGTCATTCTTTCAGGAGAACAAATTAGTTTCACCTTGAACTCAACAAGAGGGTTCTTTCAGAAATAGGAAAGATCGGCTGGGGTAGTCTTCCCTCGCAGATTTCCTGCCTCTGACTACTTACAGATTCCAAAGCCCTCTAACCAAAAGCTGTCACTGTTTAACCAGCCCGAGCACACAGCGGCTCCGTCAGAACACACTTCTATCACCAGTCATGTGACTCCTCGGAAACCTTGAAATCTCTAATGAACACATTGACCTTCAACAACACCATTTAAAGAAACTACATTGGGTATTTCCATAAAACTTGAATAAATACATTTTTCCACAATCCTTCCAACTTAATTCCTCTTTGAATTATTAAATATGACATGTCTTTGTAACAATATGAATTATGAATGAGTTAAGGGCAAGCATTGAGACTGCTCCATCATTCAACAAGATCATGGTTGATCTGATTGTGACCTCGATTCCACATTCTCACTTGACCCTTCCAGTCATCTTTGAATCCCTTGTGTGTCAAGAATCCATTTACCCCTGCATTGAAAATATTCAATGACCCTGTCTCCACTCCTGTCTGGGGAAGAGAGAACCAAAGACTCACAATCCTCTGAGAGAAAATGTTTGTCCTCGTTGCTGCCTTAATTCAGAGGCCTCCTATTTTAAAAACTGGACATCCCCCCACCTAATTTTGGTCTCCCACTAAAGGCAAACATCTTATCAGCATCCATTCTGTCAAGTCTCTCCACAATTTTAGACTGCTAAACCCAAATGGATATACTCCCAGCCTTCATAACCGCTTCATACAACATAAAACCCCCGACAGCGGGGTTCCATTCCTTGATGTGACTGAATCAAAATGATGCCGCACACAGACTCAGGGCCATGTGTGAGCTATGATGCTTGTTGGCTGCTGTTCCCTGACCAGGTCTTTTTCAATATGCTGTCTTCTGTTTATTTCCATGTTGCATAGTGTGTATTGCTCTTGTATTGGCTTAATGCCAGCCGGCCAGCCACCCTTTGGGGACAGTCACATTTTGTATAAAATTGGGTCACTCACTTCTCGTCAATAGCATGCCTGCCTATTTAGCCATTTCCCCACCACAAGGACATGGACTTCATCCCTTTTTCACTTGCCCCACATCTGCAGCCAATTCTCTGGGTTTCCATTCTCTTTTTATCGGCCCAAGACCTTTCCATCCTTCGTTCATGACTGTGGTTAACAAGTGTCAAAATTCCTTTTGCTAAAAAATGAATTATACAATTGCAAATGTTGATGATCAGAAAGTGCACTTTCTGAAAGGATGGCATGAGCAGATTGAATGGTAAGTTTCAAAAGGAAATCGATGTACATACTTGAAAAGGAAAGAAACTTTACAGAGTTTTGGTACTGAGGGATGGGACACACAGGCAGAGAGAGAGACAGAGAGAAGTGAGGGAATAGATAAGAGCAAAATGGACGAGAAGAGAGTGAGAGGAGAACATGAGTAAAGATGAGAGGAAAGGATGTAGGTCACGGGAGGAAAGCTGAACATTGGAGGAAAAATATAACAAGACCATGTCTTCTGGTTCCCATCGCGTAGAAGTAGTCATACTTTCAAATCAAAAATGCTGGAGTTTCATTGAGTGTATTTCTCACCATTTTCCCTTTGGCTGGCGGACTGACAGATTGATACTTTGTTACTCAGTGCATGACCACAGTGAATCAGTGAATGTGGCACCTCAGGATATGTATTCACATATCATTCAGTCACAGATCAGATCCAAGCTCTTTACGAATAATATAACCACAAACTTGCACATAAGGCACGTTGAATGTCTCAAAGCTCGTTATAGGGAATGAAATATTTTTGGTGTGTGGGCACTGTTGTAAAGTGGGAAAAATGTCAGCCAATTTGCAAACTACCACAAGCAACAATGTAATAATGACCAGGGTCTCTTTCGTGAGATGTTGATTGAGGGATAAATACCAATCAGGATACTCTGTTCTTTCCCATAGGATCTTCTATATCCACCTAAGTAGTTAAATGGGGCTTTGGTTTAATGTCTCATCTGAAGAATGGCATCTCTGCAGTGCAGCTGTCCCTCAGTGCTGCATTGAAACGCCAGATTTTTGTGCTGAAACTGTCGAATGGGGTTTGAATGCAAAATCTTACTCCTCAGATGTGACAGCGTTACCATCTGAGCCTCAGGTGACACGTGAAGTGAATGCGAAGGGTTGGAGAAAACAGAGATGAAAGGAAGAGAGATGAGAACAGGTGAGGAGAGCAAAAAGGGAAGGTGAAGACTGGAGGCCGTGGTGGGCAGAAGAAGGAAAGGAATGGAGAAGAGTCAAGGGCAGGAATTAAATGGGATAAATCATGGACTTTGGGCTGTTTCTATTGACAAAAACAAGTCTGCAATAAATAGAAAGAAGGTTAAATTCTGACAATGGCTGTAACTGTAAGGTGATAATTTCAGTTGCAAGATTTGAAAAAGAGGAGCCATTATTTACTGCCTGGGTGACCCATAACCATCGCGATACACTGCAGCAGAAATGAACACAATTATTGCAGGGACCCCATAGCCAAGAAGGTACATGAGTTTCTCAACTTTTCCTGAATGGGGAACTCTTAAATTCCTGATGTTTCTGACCATGAGAAAGAGGTGGATTCCCTGCAGAAACATCCAAACAAACGCAGCCAGGAACAAGTAGTGTAAAAATCCTGCTATAATCCCACACATCACCTGTAAGAATGAGAAACAGCATGAGACCCTTTCTTGAAGGAGCGATTCCTCACAATTCCACCTGACACACTCCTGGGTCTAACACCAAAACCATGTCCTTGCTGATGTTTTATGCTCTTCAGCAGAAGGGTGCACCATTTGGATTGAGCCAATGGCCATCTGTACCATTACAGAAGCATCCCTACCTGCCATCTGTACACTTCACCTCTTTCAGTCTTCTCATGACGAACCTCTTCTGACTGAAAGCCAGATGAAACTTTCGTTTCTGCACCTGCATTTCTCTTGAGGTCCATTTCTGTTAATCTAAAATTCAATTAACTTGTGCCACTTGGTTTGCTGGCCTCCTGTCCTCTGCTGGATTCCTTCAGAGGTAGCGAAGGTGGGACTCAACCCATAGATTGTCTCCAGCCTCTGTCTGGGGGGGAGTTCACCCGCAGAATATGTCCAGTCCCTCTCTGCCCCCTTGGATTGCACTGTAAGAATTTTGTGGTGGTGTTGTTTAATACAATTCAGAGAATAGGGAAGGTGGTAGGGAGGATCCCAACCTAATTGTGACCTTGGTTTATCGCAGTGGGATCCAATACATTCTCCCTGCAGTTATGGTGGAAATCTGGGAGAGTTAACAAGGCAATCTCAGGCTCTTGCATTTTAACTTCTAATGGTACAGCTTTTGAATGAAAGCTGAAGGGCCAGTATTGGAAGCAACTGGTGAAACGGGTAATATAAGCTGTAACTCCGTGAAAATTAACAGCTGGACCACATTGAGACCTTGATAACAATCAGTCAAGGGGACCTGTCTGATCACCTTCAGGCTGACTGTGAGTGGAAGGATAAGTGCATTGAGGAACTGTGGACCAGCAAAAACACAATTACACAAGACAAAAACGTACTGAATCTGAAAAAACATGTTGTGTCATTTACACATGTCCATACAGGAGAAAGCAATTTGCTTGATTGGTGGTGTGTCCATGACCTGAAATATTCACTTCCTCTGCCACCAGTGCACATTTGCAGTAGTGGAGACCACCCAGTAGATGCACTGCAACAACTTGTCATAGTTGCTTAGGCAGCACCTTGCAAACTCCCAACCTCTTTCTCTGGAAGAATAAGGGCAGCAGGAGCATGGGATCATCACCATCTCCAAGTTTGTTCCTGAGTTACAAACATCCTGAATTGGACATGTATCATGGATCCTTCATTATCAATGGGTCAAAATCCTGGCAATCCATGCCATACAATACTTGGGGAATCTGCATAACGTGGGCTGCAATTGTTCAAGAGGGTGGCTCAGCGCGACTTTCTCAAGGAAAATTAGGACAACAATAAATGCTGGTGAATTGCCAGATCCCGAAAATGAATTTTAAAATACTGATGGATGCGTACACAGATGAACCCAAAGAAAATTGACAGGCAGACAGTTGGACAGAGAGATAGTCCATATGCACACACAGGTAGATATTAGATTCACATCCTCACAGCCACAGCAAATGAATCTCAGAAATACTTGACACTTGGAAAAACATTCACATCCACACATTTGCACATATACAGGGAGAAAAAAACTAGCAGTTATAATATGCCTTGAACAAAGTAAATCTATCCCAAGTTATTTCACAGAATATTTTCAGACATAAAGCTCAGCTTGACACCAAACGAAAGGAGAAAACATTAGGACGGCTGCTGAAAAGCTTGGTCAAAGAGTTCAGTTTTAAGAGTTTCTTTAGGAAAATTGGTGGGGAAGAAGACAGGTTCAGTGAGGAAATTCCAGATTTCTAACAACTGAAGGTACAGTCACTAATCGTGGGAGAAGGAACTGAGGTTTTCATAAGCGACAAAGCTTGATACACAAGGATCAAATCTACACTGAAATGAGCATAAAACATATGTGTACAGGAGTACACAATCAAACCCATTCAGTTGGACTTAACAGATATGTACACACATACTCAAGTACACTCACATACTTGCATTCAAACCCACACATGCTCAGACACACTTTCTGTTCTCCATGCACACATTTACTCTGTCACAAACACAGACCTTACTCTCTCTCTCACATGCACATTTTCTCACACATACACGCAACTCTGTCATATGGACACTCATGTACTCTCGCTGTCACACAGACACTCTCTTACACATACACACTCAGACACAATAACTCTCTCTCACACACTCACTCTCACAACCTCTTACATTGCTGGCTGTGGTGGGTTCCCTTACTTGGTTTCTGGTTCTGTTGATCCCGACAGGGAAAAGCAGCTCTGCCAGGAAGAGACTCACGCACAGCTGCATGTGGGTGATATATAGAGCATTCCTTAAACTGGTACAGAAAGCAAAGGTCACAATGGTAATTCCAAGACACACCAGAGAAATTGGAATTCCAACCAATGTAATTATAGTCAAGGCAAAGGGATAGTCCTATTAGAAAGAAAGAATTTGCATTAATTTTGTATCTTTCAGAACATCACAACATACTCCTCTGGTAACCTGATAGGGTCAAAGTATGGGGAGGCTATAACCTTAAAATGAGAGCTCATCCAATAATGTGTTGTCGAAACCGTACTGTTTGATATTTCTGTGTTTCTGATTGTGGACTGGATTGGGAAAAGGACTGTTTTAAAAACCAAAGATGGTGAAAGGAATCACTGCACCTTTTAAAAGTCAGATGATCCACAGTTTTTGTGCTGTTTACACAGCTGTTTGTTCAAGCAGTGGGAGTAAGTTACTACAAATGGGCTGGAGCCAGAGGTGTATGCAAAGGAAGATTTGGCCAGCAACAAGTAGCTGATTGGTATGGGACCAGTGACCAGTTTTTAATGACAAAGGCCCTCTGCCTGTCAACAATTATTTGAATAACTCTCATGCAGTTGAACATCTTGTGAACGTGACTGTTTAGCTTGAAGCCTACAGACCTCAGGAAAGGAAGGTGAATACATCTAAGGTCTAAGAGAGCTGATATATATAGCCTTGTCAGTTACTGCGAGCTGTCACTTTCAACCAATATATCAGAGATGTTATCATTATGAACTAATCACCCTGTACCTCCTGCAAACAACTGAAAGTAGCTGTAGATGGGAGATTGAGGAGCAGCAATAGGATCATTTCAACAAACTTGGTTGGAGACAAAAAAACTGCAGATGTTGGAATCCAAGGCAGACAAACAGGAGGCTGGAAGAACACAGCAAGCCAGGCAGCATCTGGAGGAAAGTGGAAGTCAACATTTTGGGTATTACCATTCTTCAGGACTGAAGATGGGTAATTCCTGAAATGTTGACTTTTCCTTTCCTCCAGATGCTGCCTGGCTTGCTGTGTTCTTCCAGCCTTCTGTTTGTCGACCATCTAAGCAATCCCTGTGGATAGGGACCACATTGAACTACCTTCCCAGTCTTCCCCTCCACCAAAGACACACCTTTTTTTGTGTCTGTAAGCATGTGTAGGGGGAGTTTAAATGGAGGTTAGAGTTTTCTAACCTTTAACTGAACAGTCCACATAATGTCTGATATCTCTCAAAATCTTGATTATGTTTTTCATTCTCAGCATTTCACCTTCAATTCACTCTCTGTCTCTCTTTCTCTCTGTCTTTTTCTATGGCATCATCATTGTCCTGATGTCGCTATGGGGCAAAGTATGAAGCCTGGTCCCGGGAAATTATCCACTAGCTCCTGATATTATTTCCTTTCATTCTGTGCCACTTTCCAGCCACTGAAGCTAACCAGCTCCCCTTTAAGTCACTTCAAGTCCCAAACTCATCGACGCTTTGAATACTGTTCTCGTACCACTGTGTTACATACAATACAGAGCCAGGCCATTCAGCCCAACGTATCCCTGCCAGTGTTTGTTCTTCAAATGAGTCTCCCCCCACTTCTCTTCACCTGCCATTTTCAGCCTAACCATTGATTTCCCTTTCCCTCAAGTTTTGTTGGTCGTCCAACTTCCCCTTAAATGAGTTTACTTTGTGCACTTCAATTACCTCACAAAGTCCCACCTTCTCACCATTTCCTGTGCAGAGGTTTCTCTTCAAATCCCTGTTTATGCACTATGCACGTACTCCCTGATATTTTTATCTCCTATCTTGTTGACGTTTTGGACCGCACCAGAAGTGGAAACATCTCTTTACCTGGTCGAAAACCTTCAGAATCTTAACCATTTCTATTAGGTTTCGCCTTAGCCTTCCTGTTTCTGGAACAAAGTCCACTCTGTTTAGATCTTATTTCCGAGAAATGGAATTCACTACCTCCTTCTGTCTTATGGATTTTCAAAATCCAGTCATACTGTCTCTTCATCAAAGCACCTTTTTCTCACTTTTTTTCTCATTAATTCTGCATTATGATAACAATCAGATGATCTGATTTGTGGAGCACGCTCAAAATTTCTGCCACTTGCTCCTCTTCCCTGTCTGTCTACCACATAAAAGCACAATTTTCCAACTCCTTTCAGTTCCAAAGAAGAGTCAGGGAGGACTTGAAACATTATCTCCGCTTCTGTCTCCGTAGATACTGCAAGACATGTGGAATTTCTCTGTTTATATTTCTTTTTTTTAAGTGGTGTTGCCTCAGGGTTAGTGAAGCTAGCCTTCGTTACTCCACTGTTAATAGTGATGAGATAGATTTTGAACCATTGAGACAAGGGACAGATGAAGAGAACCAGGATATGAAATTCTGGAGATAAGGGAATTCATTACATCATTCCTGAATAGATGTAGCAGGAGCTCAGTTTGCATCATTTCCTATGACCAAAGTAGGTGTGGCATAGTAACAGAACAGATTTTGAAGAAAACACAGCTCCAACAGTTATTGAGGCTAATAAATGCAAACTCCCTGGAGAATGGTTGGCATGAACCTTGGTGTTTCCAATCATATCTGTAGCATATAGCTACACTGTGTGCATGTACTATTTATTGTATTGCCTCTCACCAATAAATACCTGTCAACAATATCATAACACCATTCATTCCCAAACCTGTTCATTAGATGCAGAGTTAGATGCAGAGAAACTGGAGGTTTCCTGGAGGTTTTTCTAAGATACAAGCTAACTGTTGGCATCTTTTATGTCTACTTTTAGAAATTCACTTTAATGTTTTATCCAAAAGATGACACGTCCAACAGGTCTCTCTGACTAATGCAGTGAGGTGTCAGCCTTCAGACCCTGAAAACGGCCCTTAATTTTGATAGCTACAATTGTCTCACACTCTCCTGATGCCTTGATCACCTAATATATTTTCTGCTATTAACACCTACAATTAACACCTATTCTTTCTCTCTACTGCTACCATTAACACTCCCCTTGCCTTTTACTCTGGGCGCCATCTCCATTTGTTCCACTCACTCCTTGGTCTTTCTCAATGCATGCAAACCAATATTTTCTAGCCCCATTTCACTCTGAAGAAGAGTCATTGGATTCTAGATCTAAATTCCACAGCCTGGGTTCTTGAATTGCAACATAACCTTTCGCACAATCACAACAACACTCAGGGCTTGTATCCAGTACATGAATTCAGAACTAACTGTGGAGAACTTAGATGAAGAAACAGTTTTACCTGCCATCCAACAGGAGACATTAGCAGTGCCAGGGTAGAGAGTTGGCTGCATCGACACTGAGTATGTGTTCGACTAGAACCTCCCACACTGCATCCACGAGGAGACCAGTAGCTTTTCCCAGCTGCATAATTCCAATGAACACAGTGCATTGTCCAATCACTGTTAGCTTGCTGTGGGGAGAAAGGTTCAAATTCAATATGAGAGGGATTCGATATAAACATAAGGATGTTATGCATCAGTTATACAGGGTGTTGGTAAGACCACATCTTAAATACTGTGTGCAGTTTTGGCCTCCCTTTTTAATGACAAATGTAAATGCATCGGAGATGGTTCAGAGGAGGTTTACTGGATTGATATCTCAAATGAGTGGATTGTCTGATGAAGATAGGTTGACCAGACTGGGATTATTTTCACTGGAGTTTAGGAGAGCAAGGGGTGCCTTGATAAGATCTTGAATGATCTGTACAAGGTGGATGTGGAAAGCATATTTCCTCTTGTGGGTGAGTTCAGAACAAGGGGACACTATGTTAAAATTATGGGTCACACTTTGGAGACAGAGATGAGAATTGTTTTTTTGCTGCAGAGAAAATAACTTTACACCTTGTGGTCTGGAATTTTGATATTCAGAATTTTGTTTACCCAGTCTGTATTCTTTTCCCACCCTTTGAATAAGTGTTAAACTATCTGTTCTTTGTCTGTCTAGATGATGATTGAGTCTGTGTTTATGTTTATGGTTTTGAGGGTGTAGACTTTAGTTTACATCGTGGTAGATTAGAAATGATTTCTTGCTTTTGGCAATGTGAAGTGTGTTGAAATAAGTAATTATTCTTCTGGTATGAATGAAACCTGGTGTGAAATGCTTTTGCCCTGACTATCAGTCAGTCGGGCAAATTGACCATTTTAGTGGTCCCAGTGGGATTTAATATATATTGTGGGGCTTGATTAATGGTGCACCCATTCCAGTGAAACTGTGACAGGTCTCAGAGCTGACTTTAGGTGGTTCATGTGTCAAATATCATTCTGTCACATAAAAGAAAAGTCTCTCCTTGCTGGAAGCAAGTGAAACTGTGTCAAATGGACACAGGACAATGGCGTTTGAGCTGACCTGCAAAACCATGCATCTCAAAATCAACTGCCTGTCTACTGACATCCTTCCTACCAGTTATCACCCTATGTAAAGGCTGCAAAGTCCCATTTTTCTACTCTTTGTGGAATTCACAGGCTGATGAGTGTATCTTTTTTAGCTTTAGTTTTGCATATATCTGATCCGTGTATACGAGTGTTGCATTATTATTTCTTCCTGCATTTAGCAATTAATAAACTTGCTCTTTCACTAAATCAAGGGAGCCTGTT
>NC_063369.1:13327151-13336568 GCF_021869965.1 Rhincodon typus
CAGTATTCCCACACTGATACCAGTTAAATACGTAGCCTTTCACAGGGAGCTGTCAAAGTGTCAGACTGTGCTGCTGGCCAATAAATTCACTGATCACAGACAGATTGCTGCAAAAGAGGGAGGGAGTGCTTTCTATGACAATTTTCTTCATGGCATGGATTTCAGTACAGGTTTGGAACAGGAGGCTCCTATCAAGGGTTCTCCAGATGTTAAAAATTAAGTGGGTATTTGATCAAGGTCAAAAATAGGCTTTTCAAAGTGACTGGAACATCTTTGTCATTGTATACAAAGGAGAGACTTGTAAATTACAATTTTATACAAGGTGAAGGATGTCTAAGAGCTCAGGTACAAATCAATTGTCTTGGGATTCATTACGGAATGAGGGTAAAGTCTCATAAATAACAGACATGATTGATTAGTGATTGGGATGTTGCTTCCCAAGCAGCATGGTCTTTACCTTGGCACTGTGTGACTGTTTTATCAGTAAACATGCTTTTTCCGGTGGTTGAGACAAATCCTCATTTACAGGTACAATAGAAACCTCCAAAAGTGTTGGTGCATCTTGAGTTTGAACCACACGGATCTATCTCACACTCGTTAATATCTGGAATACCAAATAACCATGAAACTCCCTGACCACCTTACTGATCTCTGTAAGCTTCCACCCAAATGTTTGTTTGATCTCGACCTCACTGTGTCACAGCTGGTGTGAGTTTACATGAAGAGACTGTTTTGCCTCATGTGGCAATCTTTATATCTCACATTCCAGAAAAATCTTGGCATGGATGTTGTGGTATTGAAGAATCCAACAGACATTTATTCCAACTAATCATTACTTGCAGACATTACTTTCCTGAGACAAAAATGTATCACGCTGTTCCATTAGAACAGAGGAGAATGGTTCCAGTAGAATGTCATGCTTCAAATGATCTGAGGTAAGATGGAGTATGACATCTTTATACCACAAGGTCACATGCTATGATGCAGTAATGATATCGCAAGCACTTGTCTGAAGGTTTTACTGACTGTTAATACGTAACATAACAGTGGACAGGAGAAAAACTCAGAAGTTGAACAGCAGTCTGCACCACATACTACAAGTGTTGAGCTGGGATGAGAAACTCATGCTCCTGGGAACTCATGCTCCCACTGACTCTATAACCTTATCGCAGCTCAATGAACTCAACCAATGCTAAAATAAGGATTAATCAGATTAAAATAGTGTGTTGACTGCCTGTGAAATGTCAAATTAATGCTAGATTAAGTAATTATTTGTCAGTATTATTTTCATTTGACTCCCCCTCATGACTATTCACTCATTGGGGATAGCATGTCACAGTGGGTTATGTTACCAAGTTTAGATTCCAGAGTCTTTAATTAATGCTGTGAAGGTATGAGTTTCGGTTTCTCACAGTTTACTGTATAGAAAGAGGAGTCTCATGAATGGTAATCTTACAGAGGGTGAAGAAAGTAAGGATGTTATGGATAGAAAATAAAAAAGTAAGAGCCACAGATGAATTATTCTGGGATTTGTTACATTGTGAGGGTCAGGTTGTTGCAAAAAACAGTGTTAGAGAGTGATAGTCTAGTGAATGTTTTAGATGTTGCTTCCCAAGCAGCATAGTCCTTACCTTGGCACTGCGTGACTGTTTTATCAGTAAAGGTGCGTTTTCCAGTAGTTGGGACAAATCCTCCTTTACAGGTGCACTGAAAATGGCCAATTGTGTTGGTGCATGTTGCGTTTGAACCACACGGGTCTGTCTCACACTCGTCAATATCTGGAATACAAAATAACCATGAAACTCCCGAAACAGCTTCATGTACTCATCATCTGCTGTAAGCTTCTGTCTAAACATTTGTTTGACATTTCTCTCCCTGTGTCACAGCTGGTGTTAGTTTCTGTCTAAGAGAAAATCCTTTATTGCAAGTGCAACTTTCCTCAGAAAATGTTAAACTGCTGTCATGTAGCAGAACAAATTATTTCAGTCAAGTGTCACTGACCCATATGGTCCAGAAGAAGCCCTTTGGCCCATTGAGTCTGCACTGTCAAACACTACTTCAAATCTACACAAATCCCACTTTCCTGCGCTTGGCCCATAGCCGTGAATGGGATGATATTTGAGAGATAGCATTGAGATAGCATTGTCAGGCAAGGTTAAGAGTAATCCAAAGAGATTCTACAATTTTTTAGGATTAAGAGAATAACTAGAGAGAGGATAGAGAGATCAAGGAGGCTATCTGTGTGTTGAACTTCAGTAAATGGTGGAGATATTAAATGAATATTATGTATCCATTTTGACTGTGGAGAAAGTAATGAGGGCTAGAGAATGCAGGGAAATAAATATTGATGCTGTACAAACAGTTGACATTACAGAAGAGGAGGTCCTGGAGGTCTTTGAGAATATAAAGTTGGATAAATGTCCAAGACTTGATCTAAAGTATCCCATCCTTTCTTCATACCTAAACTGCTCCAACCCAGTAACATCCTGGTGTATCTCCTCTGGGCCCGTTCCAGTGCAATCACATCCTTTTGAAAATGTGTGACCAGAACTACACACAGTTCTCCAGTTGTGGCAAAATCAAAGTCCTGTAGAGCTCCAACATAATCTCTCTGCTCCTATAATCTATGCATTGACTGTTAAAAGCAACTAGCCCTTATACTTTATTACCTACCCATTAACCTCTCCTGTCACCTCCAGGGACCTGTGGACAGCCACTCCAAGATTTCTCTGTTCCTTTGATCTTCCTCATGACCTGCCATTCATTGAGTACGCACTTGTCTTGTTACTTCTTCCAAACTGTATCACACCACACTTAACAAAGTTAAGTTACATCTGCCACTGATCTGTCCATCTGACCGATCTGTCCATATCCTCTTGTAACATAACACCTTCTTCCTCACTGTCAAACACCTGGCCAGCCATCATGTCATCAGCAAACTTACTTATCATCACCCCCCACGTTTTCTTGTGTATCATTTATGTAACAAACAATAAGGGACTCAGCACCAATCCATGGGATATGCCTCTGGGCACTGACCTCCAGCCTCACAAACTGCCTTCTACCTCCATCCTCTGGCTCCTATCATTAAATCAATATTTGGATCCAACTTGCCAAGTTACCCTGGATCCCATGTGCTTTTGCTCTGATGATCACTCTCCTGTGTTGGACTTTTTCAAAGGCCTTGTTGGAATCCATGTAAACTGCATCAATCTGTTATGGACCAGAGCAAACCCCCTCAAGATATATTAAAAGGATTGTCTAGCCCCTACATTTTTCTTATTTTGAAGGTAAATGTAAGGTGTTACGTACCAGATGCAATTTGTTTGGTCAAACTACTGAACATTAAGCAAATCACAGTTTATTCATACACTATAGTTAAAATACAACCAAAGAAAAAGAAAAAAAAACTGTGTTAGCTGTGACTCCGTTGGAAAACTTAGCAGAACAATAGATAGATTAGTTAGCCAATAAACAGTGAAGGTTCCAATATACTAACATCCCAAAAGCATACCGTTTGCAAAAGACAAATTCAGAGAACAGATTGTCTCGCATGCACCTCTAGCAGCAAGAAGCGAACCCCCAGCTTTTAACAGTAACTAAGAGATGGAAAGAATAGTTTCCACTTCTTCAAGAACTCAGTCGCAACTGCTACTGAAAAATTAAGAAACTAAAAATCCTGGTTCTGTGGGAGTTTGGCCACACCCGTTCATGCTGCTTCTATTGTTCAAATTTAAAAAAAAACAAGGCCTCACAAACAGTTTACTTTTATCGACTTTCCAAATAGTGTTTCAAAGCAGTGGCCTATCTTACCCCCCCCACTCCAAGATAGCTAAAACCAAAACACCCATAGAAGCTCGCCTCGTAATCTATGAAAGCCGTTGTTAAATGAAAGAAATCCCTGATACTCACTTTATAATCAACAGATAACCATTTATTTATCTAATTCTAACAGTTAACAAATTGACAGAACTACTAACAAACCAAACAATTCCCCTTAAATACTAACTATTCCTGAATAAAAAAATTCTAATGGTATGCTGTTCCTATATATATATATATATGTATATATATAAGTCCCACTAATATAAACCAAATTAATAAAAAAAAAGCTTAATCTCTCAAAATTATAGCCAGGATAAATCTTCCAGAATAGCATCCAAGTGGAGGCAATGGCCTAGTGGTATTATTGCTGGGTTTTCAATCCAGAGACCCAGATAATGTTCTGGGGACCTGGGTTCAAATCCCAATATGGCAGATGGTGGAATTTGAGTTCAATAAATATCTGAAATTAAGAGTCTAATGATGACTGTGAATCCATTGTCGACTGGTGGAAAAACCCATTTGGTTCATTAATGTTCTTTAGGGAAGGAAGCTGCTATTCTTACCTGGTCTGGCCGACATGTGACTCCAGACCCACAGAAATGTGGTTGCCTCTTAACTGCCCTCTGGGCAATTAGGGATGGGCAGTAAATGCTGCCTGGCCAGCGACCCCCTCATCCTGTGAATGGATTTAATAAAAACGTTCTTTGCCTTCTCTGCTGTCCTCCAGTAAGGAATGACTTCCTCCATCAAATTCTTGTGTCAGGAATATTAGCTAAGAGTGCCACAGGACCTTTGTTTAGATGGTGCTTACTCTGAGATCTTAGAGATTTCTGCGAGAGCCAGTGATTTTCTCTTTCTTTAGAGTCTATGGCTGTTG
Source organism: Rhincodon typus (assembly GCF_021869965.1). Lineage (NCBI taxonomy): Eukaryota > Metazoa > Chordata > Chondrichthyes > Orectolobiformes > Rhincodontidae > Rhincodon > Rhincodon typus. The sequence goes on from NC_063369.1 coordinate 13,331,854, forward strand.
AGAGCTGTTCTCTTAACAGATGGCAGTTTGCTCTCACACCAATTTTCAAATGCCCTCTTCTTCTATACCTTTGATGACCTATTCATTTTTACAATAGGATTGGTCCGAGGTTGTCAAAGCCATCAGATTTAAATTTAATTGGTCTTAAATCTTTGGTATCTACGGCCTGGTTTAAATTGATTAGTTGAAATCAAAAACCTATTGTCTTAGTAAAAATGCTGCTTTGATTGCTAACTGTTAAGCTTTCTGAAAGAATATTTCAATTCCAAGAAATCTCTGTGAATCCGCTGCTGCCTGCAAACATTTTTTAATTTCCTAAAGCCTAAACAAATACTCTTTTAAACAAACACCTCTTTTAAAGAGACCATACGTTGCTCCCTGCTATCATCTTACAAACAAATTCTAACGTCCTGCCTTCCAATCCACAAGTGCTATACCAACTTTGCAACACCTCCCCCCTTAAGAAAAAGATGGCTTCAGTTTTTTTTCCTAAATCTGAACGCTATTATTACTAAACACATAGGTCATTAACCTAGAGTTACTCATTTCATACTAATTCTACATAATATATATAAAATTGAACACTACCATCTTCAAATTGAATGGGTGCAATAATATGCATCATCTAAACAGTCTGCAATTTTGTTCTTAAATTGTTCTAAAACCTTTAAGGGGTTATGATCAATGTATATAATTGTCTCAGACACATTACTGGTAATATACATGTTGAAATGTTACATCGTCAACACCAAGCTCTAAACTTTCTCAATTGTGGAATATTTCTGTTGATGATTATTCAACTTTCTGGAAAAATACCCAATAGGTCTTTCTATCTTCTCGTTGTTTCCTTATAAGAGTACAGCACCAACACCCATATCACTTGCATTGATAGCCACTTTGAATGGCTTTGTGTAATAAGGTGTGGCTAATACTGGCGCAGTGGTTAACACAGCTTTCAGGCTGTCAAATGCCTTCTGACATTCCTCCCACCACTGAAATGTTTGGCACTTCTTCAAAAATCAGTCAGTGAAGCAACCACACTGCTAAAAGTTGGTACAAACTTCCAATAAAAAACGCTGAGTTTGGAGGAATCATTGTCGATGGTGTGGGAAATTACCCAATAACTTTTGTTTTCACATCCTTTGGGGCCATCTGTTCATATCCAATGACAGGGCCTAAGAAAGTGACTTGGGCTTTTGCAAACTCACTCTTAGCCAGGATTATCACCAACCTCACCTTCCGAAATCAATCGAACAATACAACAGATGCTCCAAATGTTCCTTCCACGTGAGACTAAAAATCACCAAGTCGTCGAGGTAAACACACAACTGAGTAATCCCAAAGTGACTTTATTGGTTAGTCTTTGAAATGGGGCTGGCTCATTTCTCATACCAAATGGCACGACTATAAATATGTTCAGTTGATTCGGCGTCACAAAAGCTGAAATTTTCTTCACTCTTTTAGATAAAGGTACCTGCCAGTATCCTCTGAGTAAGTCCAAATTAGAAATATAAGCTATATGTCCCACCTTCTCAAATATTGAATAGGATATGAATCAGATTTTGTAACTGCATTGACTTTGTGATAGTCCATATATAATCATTGCGTACCATCTGGTTTTGGCACCATTACTGTGGGTGAGCTCCAGTCAGTACAACTCAATTCGATTATGTTGCCTCTGAACATGCGTTCAATCTCTTTTTGAACCTGTGCCAACTTTAGAGGGTTGAATCTATAAGGGTGCTGCTTAATTGGAAAAGCATTTCTGATATCTACATCATGCACAAATAGATTAGTACTTCCCAGCTTATTCCTACATACCTCCCCATGTAATTGTAACAACTCTTTCAGGTCATTTTGATTTTCCTCTGGAAGGTAACTCAATAATTTATGCCAATTTTTGAGAATTTCCTCATTGTCCAAATTGAATTTAAGGAATGTCCAATTCATAATCACCTGAACATGGTTCTTCACTCTGTGTTGCAACCAGTAACACATTCTCTTTTTGTTTTCCTTCCCTAACAAAATACCTTTTGAACATATTCACATGACACACTCTGTGAGTTTTCTTTCTATCTGGCATTCTTTTTAATAGTTCACCTCACACAATTTCCTTCTGGCTTGTTAAGGCCCACAAAACCTTGCTTTTAAAGATTCACCTACCATTGGACGTAACACTAACTCGTTATCTCCACAAGCAAAATTGCGAATTTTTGATTTCTTCTCGACTTCCTGTTTCAACACATGCTGTGCCACTTTTAAATGCTGTCTTGCCAACTCTCCCACTCTACTTAATCTTTCCCTTAAATTTGACACACAGTCCTAATGTGTGGTCTCTGAATTCTGACTCACCAATTTCTCTGTAATTAATTTCAGAGGTCCTCTCACCTCGTGTTCAAAAACTAATTCAACTGGACCGAATTTGGTAGATTCATTTGGTGAATGCCTAAATACAAAAAAGTACAAATGGCATTCCATCATCCCAATCCTCTGGATAGTCTTGACTCTAAGACCTCAATGTGGTGTTTAAAGTTCGATTCCACCGTTCTAATACTCCCTGTGATTCTGGATGATACACAGTGGATTTGAAGTGATTTGTTCCTAAGCTATCCATAACGTCCTTGAATGACCTTGATGTAAAATTTGACCCTTAATTTGATTGTATCTCTGAGGGTAGTCTGTTTCTGGGGAAACAAAAAGATTGTGTAACTCTTCTACAATCCTTTTAGCCGTGATACTGCATAATGGAATGGCCTCTCCATTATTGTCAACAAATATTGATTCCCACTTTTTGTTTAAGTACGGGTCTAATGCAAACAATTAAGTCCCTTGTAAAAGGTTCCTCAAATGCGGGAATGGGTATTAAGGGTGCTGGTTTTATTGCTGCCTGAGGTTTTCCAATTCCATGAGAACATAAGAACCAGGAGCAGGAGTGGGTCATCTGGCCCCTTGACCCTGCTCCGCCATTCAATAAGGTTATGGCTGGTCTTTTCGTGGGCTCAACTCCACTTCCCCACCCGCTCACCGTAACCCTTAATTCCTCTTATTGCTCAAAAAATTATCTATCTTAGCTTTAAAAACGTTCAGTGAGGAAGCCTCAACTACTTTACTGTGCAGGGAATTCTACAGATTTACAACCCTTTGGATGAAGAAGTTCCTCCTCAATTCAGCCCTAAATCTGCTACCCCTAATTTTGAGGCTATTCCCTTTTGTTTTGGTTTCACCCACCAGTGGAAACAACCTATTTGCTTCTATCTTGTCTATTCCCTTCATAATTTTATATGTTTCTGTAAAATCCACCCCTCCAATTCTTCTAAATTCCAATGAATATAATCCCAGTCTACTCAGTGTCCCCTCATAAGCCAACCCTCTCAACACCAAAATCAACCTAGTGACCCTCCTCTGTACCCTTTTCAGCGCCAGTCCATCCTTTCTCAAGTAAGGAGACCAAAATTGCACACAGTACTCCAGGTTGGCCTCACCAACACCCTATACAGCTGCAGCGTAACCTCCCTGTTTTTAAACTCAATCCCTCGGGCAATGAAGGACAAAATTCCATTTTCCTTCTTAATTACCCATTGCACCTGCAAACCAACCTTCTGTGATTCATCCACAAGGACACCCATATCCCTCTACACAGCAGCCCACTGCAATTTTTTACTGTTCAAATAATAGTCCTTTTTACTGTTATTCCTACCAAAATGGATGACTTCACATTTACCAACATTGTACTCCATCTGCCAGACCTTTGCCCACTCACTTAAACTATCTTTCAATGGAGTCTACACAGCACTGATGAAGTCACCTAGAAGGGAGACAAAACATTTGCATGAAAACCAGTCAGCTTGGTGAACCAACTAACAACTCCAATTGCCATAGATCTTTGTTAAAACACTATCTATATCGCTCTGCAATCTTTCAGAGTCCTCTGCACATTCTGCTCTATCACTCATCTTAGTGTCATCCGCAAACTCTGACACACCACACATGGTCCTGAACTCCAAATCATCTGTGTAAATTCTAAACAATTGCTGCCCAACACAAAATTCTTAGGTGGAGAGGGATTTAGGGGTTCTAGGACATGAGTCACAAAAATTAGGAAGGGTTAGTTGTAGCATTTCATTAAGAAGGTTCATGGAATGTTGTCCTTCATTGAAATTGAAAATTAAAGTAAGTATGTTATGCTTCACTTATATGGGGCATTACTGAGACCACTTCTTGATATTGTGGGCAGTTTTATTGACCTTATTTAAGGAAGGATGTAAATGTACTGGAGGTGGTTCAGAGGAGTTTGACTAGATTGATACCTGGAATGAATGTGTTATCTTATGAGGATATGTTGGACAGACTGTGCTTGTTTCACACTGGAATTTTGAAGAAAGAGGGGTGACTTATTTGAAGTGTAGAAGATCTTGAATAGTGTTAGCCAGGTGAGAGTGGAAAGTGTGTTTCTTCTTGTGTGTGAATCCAGAACCAAGGGGCACTGTTTGAAAATTCAGGATTGTTCTTTTTAGGACACAGATGAGGAGAAATACCTCAAGGATCTGTTTTGGGGCCACTGCTGTTTGTCATTTTTATTAATGACCTGGATGAGGGCGTAGAAGGATGGGTTAGTAAATTTGCGAATGACACCAAAGTTGGTGGAGTTGTGGATAGTGCGGAAGGATGTTGCAGGTTACAGAGGGACATAGATAAGCTGCAGAGCTGGGCTGAGA
>NC_063369.1:13336968-13461516 GCF_021869965.1 Rhincodon typus
GTGTTCATCCAGCTCTGCACCTTGTTGTCTCAGTTATATAATGTAACAAGCTTCTTTACCTCGGCAGTATGTCATGGTGGTAAAGTTAGTTTCTCCTGAGATGCTGACGAATCCTTTCTGACATGTACAATAGAAACTCCCGTGTGTATTGTGGCATTCTGTGTTGACACCGCACCCCCGATTAAAAATAGCTCCAGAATGATCGCACTCATCTTTATCTGGAAAATGACGAACAGGGTTAAAAGATTTCCTTTACCTTTTGGGAATTGAAGATTCTCATGTTAGCCGGTGGATTTTACTGTCTGTTGGTATTCAAGAGGGAATTGGCATTTCTGAACTGATTTTTCTGTAAGGTACGGATGGAATGAGATCATTTTAAGTTCTCCCTCTGGATTGTACCTCAGCTGGGAACACTAGGGGGTGTCCAAGGAACATGCTGCATTGAAATTGAACATTCTGAAAGTTGCAGAACTTTTACATTCATCTTGAGCTATGAGCATTGCTGGCATTGATTGGCCAGTGCAAATTACCCTCAAGGAAGTGGTGGTGAGCCTTTGTTTTCAATCGCTTCAGCCTGCTGATGAAAGTGACGCCACAGTACAGTCAGGTACTTAGGTACACTGTCAGGGACCAGATAGGTCCCTTGCAAATAGGAGATAGCCTAGACCCTAACTTTTATCACATTTAAAGGCCATTGTAAGGTGCTGTTTTCGGGATATATTTTGATATGTCAAAGGCACATTCAGGAAAATTGATTGTCCCACTTGTTATTCTGACAGCAGAGAGAACTCCAGCTTTTAGTTGTAACAGAGAGAAAGATATAGCAGCTTCCACAACCAGCTTCAAAACCCCAGCAACTACTGAAAGCTAAACTAAAAACCCTCTTTCTTTGGGAGCCTGACTCCATTAATTCATGCTGCTTCTATTGTTCAAACTTTTCAAAAAAAAACCAAGGCCTCACAAACTGTTTACTTTATTGGCTTGGAACAGACGGCTTGGTACATCTGTCACAACCTCTCTTCGCAAAAAAAATGAAAGGGTAGAATATACCTCTTAAAGCCATAGTATCATCACAAGGTCAGAGATTCCACTCAGTGTGAAAGTCCTGTCCTTTAGGGAAGGAAATTTGATGCTTACCTTGTCTGGTCTACATATGACTCCAATGTGATTGACTCCTAATTGTCTCCTGAAGCCACATAGCAAGCTATTCATCCACTGTGCAGTCAATGTCATACTCAAGGAATTGTACCTTATAGACCATGTCCCAGAGCCCACCATCACCACTATCTCTGGGTATGTCCTGTCCCCATTGGCAGGAAAGGCCCAACAGAGGTGGCAGCACAGTTGTATATTGTTGGGACAGAATTGCCCTGAGAATTATCACGTACCCTCCTCCCCACCTCTGGCTGATGAATCATTGATTTTTCCATATTGACCACCACTTAGAGGAAACACTGAGGGTGACAAAGGCACAGACGCATTCTGGGTGGGATACTTCATATCAATCACCAAGGGTAGCTTGGTAGCACAATACAAACAGAACTGGCTGATTTCAAAAGGGCATACTAGACTAAGGGACATAGATGGCGGTGAGTAGGGCTTTTGAGCCCTGGGGCTCATCTGCTCCATCCACTTCACAACATGAAAGAGGGAATTCCATTTAGTTTCAAAGACACAAAACCCATCATTGGTGCTGCCGCTTTCAATGGTTCCCCTGATTGCAGGGCTCACACCCAGAGCTACTTGCTCAGTGGCAGGGGCACCACCCACTTGCAAGAGTTCAGGAACCTCTTTGTTCCACTAAGCAAAATGAGTCACCTTACACCTCAGCAAATTTCACTCCAAAAGTTTGTTTTTGAACTCAACATAACTGGCCCACCTTATTTGCTCATAGAATCCCTACAGTGTGGAAACAGGCCCTTTGGCCCAACAAGTCCACACCAAACCTCAGAGCATCCTACCCAGACCCATCCCCCTATAACCCACCTAATCTACACCTCCCTAAACACTACGGGCAATTTAGTATGGCCAATCCAACTACCCTGCACATCTTTAGACTGTGGGAGGAAACCGGAGCACCCGGAGCATTCCCATGCACACACAGGGAGAACGTGCAAACTCCACACAGACAGTCGCCCGAGGGTGGAATCAAACCCGGGTCCCTGGCGCTGTGAGGCTGCAGTGCTAACCACTGTGCCACCGTGCCGCCTTCCAATTTGGTATCAGATATAAATTTTGATATTGTAAATCAAATTGAGTTTAAAAGCCCTCTTGCTGTCTAGTGGCCATTATTGGATATATATCAGAAGAAGAAGGGAGCAAAAACCAGACACCATTCTATAACTCACCAATGCACATCCCGTTTGCTGTAGGTTTGAATCCTTCCTCACACTTCTTGGCTTTGATTCTCCCTGAAGAGCATCCATTGCTGAAGCAGATCACTGGGAGTAAAAGAAAACTTCATATATTTGAAAAAAAAAATTCACATCAAATTCTATTCAGTAATTGCCCCATTTCTTGTTGTTCTGCATCGACTTCCTCCTGGGTAAATCACTCTAGGGCTCCTTCCATTCCTCTCTAAACCTTCTCCAAGCCTATAAACTCTTGAAATCTGTGATCCTCCTACATGTGATAATTGAGCATCTCCGTATTCTTACACTCCACCCTCAGTGACTGCACTGAGAGGAGTCTACACCCTTAGTTCTTCAATTCCCTCCCTAAACCTATGACTCCTGATTTAACAAACAGCCGAAAAGGTATCCCTGTGGTGAAATATTTAGCTGCTTGTCCTGACATTTCATTTTGGGCCTCAGTGTCAGTTTGACTTTGAGTGCTGTCCTGTTGGAGCATAATGAGAATGGATATGATGTTGAGATGTTTCTCATCATGTTATGGAAACATCTGCAGTCACAATTGAGTTGCTGTTGAGAAAGGATGGAATAGTCTGTACCAATGAGAGATGTACTTACAGAGGACTGTATTAGGTACAATAGAGTGAACAAGAGAGTTTGCAGAACTTACTAGATCATGTAACAGCCACTCAGAGGTGAGGGGACGCCATTACAGACCACAAAGTACCAGAGGATTGAGGATAGCCATCGGATCAATGTGCAGAATAGAAACAGAGCAACAAGCCTCGTGGCAAGACAAGTTACTTGTGAAGTATCTTGGGACAGCTCATTATGTCAAGGGTGTGATATATACACAAGCTGGTGCTGTGTACTGTTTCACACTAGAAATTGATCAGCTCCTTTCATTTAGACACAGAAAATCTTGAAAACATCAATGTTGAAGTTTCAGACTTTTCCCCAACTTGTTAGCATTAGACATTCTCATCACAGAATCACAGAATTTTTATGGTGCAGTAGGAGGCTTGTCAACCCATCGAGCCTGCACTGGGTCTTCAAATGAGCATCATTGCCTCATGTCAATCTCTCCCAATTCTAAACTCTTGCACATTGTTTCGACTCAACTAATCGTTTAATGGCCACAATTATACCTGCCTCCACCACACTTCCTGGCGGTGCATTCCATACCTTAACCAGTACTCAAACTAAATGTCTTATCACAAGTTGTGTGGATTTGCTGTCAATTGGCCCTCACAATGTGCCACAAACCCAGTTGCAGAAGACATACACCAACACCTCTGGTGTTACAGTCCATTTCTCAGAGCGACTGTAGAATTTGGGACTTCTGCTGACGACCTTCTCTACCAACTTTTAGGGAAAACTCAAAGAACTGATCATAAAGTCTGAACTATTGACTCAACTGAAGCCAAGCATGACGAGAAGCTTGACCAATTTGGAGAGCTTTCACTGATATAATCATTGCTTCATACAGGGTGAAGGCTGACCCAGATTTAGTGAAACTTCCCAGAGACAGATGTAATTGCATTGGAGTCAGTTCACAGAACGTTCACTAGATTAATTTGAGAGATGAAAGGCTTGTCATATTCGGAGATATTGAGGAGTCTAGGCCTATATGCGTGAGACTTTAGAAGAAGAAGAGGAGATCTAATTGAGGTACATAAGATCTTAAAGGGGATTGAAAATGTAGACGTAGAATCCATATTCTTCCTTGTGGGGCCATCCAGTCTGAGGGGTCATATCTTTAGGCAAAAGGGTGGCAGTTTTAAAATAGAGATGAGGAGGAATGTCCTCTCTCAGGGGATCATGGATCTGTGGAATTCACTACCCAGAGTACGGTCAATGGCAGGGCACTGAATAAATTTCGGGAGGCCGTAGATTTTCAATTAGTAATGGGTTAAAGAGTTATGGGGAATGGGCAGGAAAGTGGAATTGAGGCTGAGATGAGAGCAATCATGATCGTAATTAAATGACAGAACAGGCTCGAGGGGCTGAATTGCCTACTCCTCCTAGTTAGTATGCTCTTAAATGAGGGGAAGAATGAAAGATAAGACAACCACCAGACCTGATCTTGCAATATCTGTCTCACACATTTGCAAACTGAACACGAAAAGAGCCTCTTAGTAATTTCCAGAAGATAAACCAGAAGCAGAGCCCAGGATTGATTAGCAATGACGAATTAGTGTGACTGTCTTCCAAAGACAAAACGGTCACTGAGTTTCATGTTGACAACGTTGATTGCAATGCAAAAACATCAGCTTTCCTGCTCCTCTGTCGCTGCCTGACCTGCTGTGTTCCTCTAGCTCCACACTGTGTTCGACTCTGACTCCAGTATCTGCAGTTCTTGCTATCTCCAAGCAGTTGTGTTGCAATGTTAAAACAAAGACCACTGGGGGAAGTTTTCAATCTTGTTATCCTATTGAGTGACTGGTTGTGGGGGGTTGGTTTTTCTAATTATAGTTATTAGTGTATTTTACTGTTATTATTTTATATTAGTTATTATTTTATTGCAAATTCACAACTGATCACGGTGGATTTTAAGTTTTCTTCTCTATTCAGAAGTGCTCTGACACACAACTAAATTTTCTTTTTCCCTTCACCATATTTGCCCACGGTATTCTTTGGTTAGCTGTTAACTGACAATGGTAAATCACCCGTGTTTCCAACTGAATAATTTACGTGCAAAGCCCGTTCAACTCAATGCAAACCATGAAAGGTGAGGGAGAGGTAGGGAGAGGGGAAGAGCTGGTGAATCTGAAACATAGTTTGATAACAGTCAGTGGAAAAGGGTGACTAGTTGATCAGGCCAGCCCTACACTTGAGATAAAAACCAAAAGAACTGCGGATGCTGTAAATCAGGAACAAAAACAAAGTTGCTGGAAAAGCTCAGCAGGTCTGGCAGCATCTGTGGAGGAGAAAACAGAGTTAACGTTTCGGGTTGGGTGACCCTTCCTCAGAACACAGAACACTCTGAGTTCTGAGGAAGGGTCATCAGACCCGAAACGTTAACTCTGTTTCTCCTTCACAGATGCTGCCAGACCTGCTGAGCTTTTCCAGCAACTTTGTTTTTGTTCCTACACTTAAGATATCTGGAACACCAGGAGAAGATAATTTCCTGTCCTGCTGCTGACCCTTAATAACCCCCCCTCCCATCCATGGTCATCCCCATAGCTATATGTCTCCTGTGAGAAGAACAAGTCTGAACAACCCCTCACGCACCAGGATGTACACAGGGAAAGAAATGAACCCGCACATCTCTCCGGCTGACTCACATTTGCAAAGTTTGTCTGGGAGGTCACATAGTCAAAGCAATATCTCAAAGTCGTTTCTCTTCCATACGATGAGGTCAGTGCCCTGGCCAATAACCAGCCCTACACCCTCAAAAATTGCAAGGTTCAGCATCCATTTGAGGAAGGGTCACTCAACCCGAAATGTTAACTCTGATTTCTCGCCATAGATGCTCCCAGACCTGCTGAGCTTTTCCAACAATCTATATTTTTGTTTCAGCATCCATCATGCCAACCAGTAATGAATTTCAGATGTAAAGTGAGATTTGGATCGAGCCTATACAGACTCATTTCACACACACAGGCCAGATGATAGTACATCAAGGCTAACTTCATACGCTGTCCTTTGAGGTAATGGAACAGTGTCATGTGCCTCTATATCTCCAGTTCTCTGGTGTTAGACATAGGTTAAAACGATCAAAAAGATTAGCATGAATTCCACAAAGCTGTATTTATATCTCCAGCAATGGCTATAATGATTTGTGTGACTTTCTCTGCTCACATAACTCAGAAGTCAGACAACACCAGGTTACAGTCCAACAGGTTTGTTTGAAATCACAAACTTTCAGAACGCCACCCCATCATCAGGAGAAGTCCTGTTATTATTAGAGGTTGCCTTGTGTGTGTTTAACTACTGCTGATTGTAATCTTTGCTGTCCTGTCAGTTTTACACTGGGCAGTTTTTCCTCAAATTTCACTGAATCAAAACAGAATCTACAGCACAGAAAGAGGCCATTCAGCCCAAACCATCAAGGGTAGCATTTATCCTCCAAATTGGAAAATGGTGTACAGTCCTGGTCGCGACACCAGAAGGATGTGGAGGCTTTGGAGAAAATGTGGAGGAAAGGTTAACCAGGATGTTTCCTGGTTTGGAGGTTATTAGTGATGAGGAGAGATTGGACAAACTTGGTTTGTTTTCACTTTGAACGTTAAAGGATGAGGTACAATTTGATAGAAGTTTATAAAATTATGAGAGGCAAGGATAGATTCACTTGTCAGAGTCTCTTTCCCAGCATAGAAATGTCAATAACTGGGGGACACCAGTTTGAAGTAAAAGAGGGAAAGTTTAAAGGAGATGTGAGAGGTACATTTTTTACACAGAGGGTGGTAAGTGCCTGGAATGTGCTGCCAGAGGAGGTGGTGGAGGCAGATACAATAGAAATGTTTAAGAGGTATTTTGGCAGATACATGAATAGGCAGAAAACAGAGGGACTGCAAATGTAGAAAAGGTTTTTAGTTTAAAAAGGCATCATGTGTTGGCAGTCTTGTTGGGTCGAATGGTCTGTTCCTGTGCCGTACTGTTATTTCTTCTTCTTGTTCTTTGTAAACTCATCACCTCCAAACTTCTTACACTGTCATACTTCTAACACGAAATGCACACTCTATTCTGTGAGCGAACAGAACTGAACTGAAACACACATCAGCATTCCTGCCTGGACATCTATTCCTTCCATCTGTTTAAATTTCACAAATATACAGTTTCTGTTGTAGTTAAATTGAACATAAAAGTACCGAGACAGCTAACACCATCTGATCCCTTGTACTCACCCAGGATTAGACACGATGTTCCTAATCTCATGACTTCCCAACCACACTGTCACCAGGGCAAATGCTTCAGCAAGACTCTCTCACACGCTGCGTGATTCTGAGCACCAACCTCAATATTTTTACACACTTTACATCATCTATATGAACAGCCACTGCAATGGAGGAAGTTCCTTCATGCACTGCAACACGAACTTTACTGTGAAAGAAGAGATTACCTTTCACATGGACAGTAACAGTTTACCAGACAGAATCAGTGCATCTTACATATAGATATTAACAGTACTTTACATGTGGGCAGCAACAATTTATATCTGAGCAATAACTTGTCCATGTTTATAATGGGCAGTAACAGTACTTGTCATATTCCAATAGAAAGGGCGGAATCTTCCCTGATCCTGAATGACATGGGCTGTGGTGAGAAATCTGGAAGATTTGTGTGAGAAGTCGAGTTTCTTGATGTAAGGAGCAACAATTTGTATTTTCCAACATAGTTCAGCACCTGGAGATGAGATTCTCACTAAGGAGCAGCTTGAGGTCAATTAACTGAGAACATTATTCATTATTGCGCTCATTATTATTTAACTTTGTTTCATTAATAAGCAGGTACCTTTTCTACAACCTGCCAGATAAAAACCGGATGCTGAGAATTCCCAAAGTGAAATTCTGCGCAGGTCCCTGGTAACTACACCTCAACACTTGCTCCTCTGAAGCTCTGTCTTGGACACACGCGGCATCAATATCTCAGCCACACACCATAGGCAACAACCACAAACACCCCACACCCTCTGATCTTAACATTCAACATGTTCTAGTCTCTCCACATCATCCTGGCACATCTCCAATGCACTTACGGTGCCCTTACAGTACACGTCTGCACTGTAATGCTGCATTTTGGAGCACACTGGCAAATAACACTGCAATGCTACTGCAAGGGCTCTGCGTTACAATTGGCTCATGGGCTGGACCAGGCTGCATCTCAGAGCTGCTCACTTGCTCTTAGTGCTCACCCACATTGTGCCTACTCGGATGGTCACAGCATTGTTTGCCTTGCTTTTTGCCTTTTTGTGTTTTGACACCTCAACCAGAGTTCAAAGGCTCACAGCACTATGGCCTTCCCTCGCTGTTTAGCACAGACATAAAGTCAGGCAACTTATGAAGCTTGTAGCAGTCCTCATGTTGCTGGATGGCACCGTGCCACATCAATCTCACAGTTACACCATGTGTCAGCAGCTTCTGCAGAAAACACACTGTGTGGCATCCAAGTAAACAGCTACCTCTCAATGTCTAAGGCGAGTGGTGCTCAATGAAGTTTAGGGAGACCCCCATCACTCAGGGGCTCCCGGCACAGTAAGTCAAGGATTGTCTCCGATATCATTCCAAGGTCTTGGGCATGGTCATTCAGCTGCTTGGGGTGGTCAGGGTCAGGATCCCCTCCACCACCAGCGCTGGTTAATTTTGCCCTTTTGAGGCGTGATTTCTGCTGGAATAAGAGACGGGAGGGATTGACTCTGATGGTAGTGGGTCGCACAACTGTTAATCTGTTAGTGCAGGTGGGGGAAGGGGGGTGGGAGAAAGTTGGGGGGAAAGGGTGGGAGAAAGTTGGTGGGGGAAAGGGAGTGGGAGAAAGTGGGTGGGGGAAAGGGGGTGGGAGAAAGGGGGTGAGGTGTGCCAAGTGAGTAGGCAGTGCATTGGCCCTGCAGGCCCAGTGGTGTGGGAGAATTGGGTGAGTGAGAGTGAATGAGAGAAGATGTTGCAGGCAACAGTGAGAGTAGAACATTAGCCTTGTTGCGAGGTGGGTGCGGTAACAGAGATAGAGTGAAGTTGAGGTATCAACAAGAAGATGATGCCACCTACACTGGTGAAATGAAGAAGATCATTAACCTTCCTCCCGTAGTCCTCCAAATGCTGAGGCTGCAGTGATCTGGGTGGCAACATTGGCCCAGGCTGGCAGGGTCAGGTGTCATGGCCTCCTCTGGTTCTCCTGTATGAGGACGATGTCCCTCTTCTGCTCCAGTCCATCCACCAGGACCTCCAGTCCCTGTTTGCAAAGCAGGGAGCCAGTTACCCCTTGTCTGCCACGCCTGTGGCAAATGTCATGAACAGGGGAGTGCAGCTACAGACTGACCATGCTTGACCGGGTGTGCAACAGGCTTTTAAATATTCCAGGATGTTCCGGGGGTTCCTTCCAGTGACCGTGAATGGGACAATCCTGCTGGCATCGGATGAAAGGGGAGCCATAGTGTGTGACAGGGAGTTAATGAGGCAAATCAGGTTCATAGTGTGAGAAAATTTTCTAGGCCTTGCAGAGAAAAGCCTTAACTCAACACAAAAGTCATTTTGCTAAAATATGGTTAAATTCAGCCCTAAAAATGTTTATTTGTAGATTATAACAAGCTGAAGCACACCCGGCAGTCTGTGAAACACACAGACTAAAGTTTAAAACAGGAAGGTTGAATCACCTCTGACAGCTGCTTCTTTAAGTGCAGCAATCATGAAGACAGTAACAGTATTTACTTTACAGTCATCACCTTCTCACTCTTAATTCTTTCCTCTATAAACTCCATTCACCAAGGTTCCTCCGACAGCACCTTTCAAACCCATGCTCTCTGCCATCTCAAAGGACAAGGGCAGCAGATACATGGGAACACCACCACCTCCAAGGTCCTCTCCAAGCACTCTCCATCCTGACTTGGAATTATATATCACCGCTCCTTCAGTGTCGCTGGGTCATCATCCTGGAATTCCCTCTGTAATAGAACTATGGATGCTCCCACACCTCATGGACTGTAGGAGTTCAAGGACACCTCGCCGCCATTTTCTCAACAGCAATAAGGAACTGAATGCTGGTCTAGCCAGTAATGCCCACATCCTGTAAACAGATGTAAAGAGAGTTCAAGAAACCTTTGGGGTTATTAGGAACTGCCGATGCTGGAGTCTGAGATAACAAGGTGTGGAGCTAGATGAACACAGCAGGCCAGGCAGCATCAGAGGAGCAGGAAAGCTGATGTTTTGGGTCTGGACGCTCCTCTGATGCTTCCTGGCCTGCTGTGCTCATCCAGCTCCACACCTTGTTATCAAAAAGCCTTTTGTTGTGTTCTGGTTTGGTCAGTCATTACTGATACTACCTTTGGTTGTTCAGTTGTCATGGGTTACACTATCATGAAGCTTAGGACTTGGGTTTTTATCATGGACTGCTGAAAGAACGCTTCTTTAGGCTGTTCTGTATCCTTTTAATGCTGTACAGGAACACTGTTTTGCCTATAACTGATGATTGCCCAGTCACAGAATTTCCAACAAACTCTTTTATTTACTTGAGAGAGAGAGACATCCTTAATGGCCCAACCCTAATCGTGACTGGAGGCCTCATAATCATTGGAAAGGAATGAGTCAAAAAGGAATCGAGGGGCAATGGGAACAGTGGGGGTAGAGAAAACACACATCATAAAACAGAAACATAGGTTAAGATCCAACCTGATATGGGGTGGTTTAACAGAGACCAGACAAACTGATCGTCTGTTCAAACATTCACAGTTTTTCAGATAAAATCAAGTAACAGGAAACTGTGACTGCTGCTCTCTCAGACAGCTGAAAAGTGTTCTTGTAACCACAAATAGAAAATATTTCAGTACTACCCTCGAAAATCATTTCTGAATATGCAGACGGTTGATAAGGAGAGTCAGCGGTCACAATTAAGTGATTCAAGCTAAGATGGAGTGCTGACATACAGACTGGTCAGACATAACAGAATAGTTGTTTAATGTTTTTAGGAGCAAAGTATGGAAGTTGAATGCCAGTCTGCAGAATGTACAACATGCACGTTTTGTACCAGGAGGGGATGCCAGTGTTTGAATATGGTGAGCCACGTTGGGCTAAGATTCTCAATTTCTGATGGTGGTGATGGCTATCCATAGTGTTCACCCTCCAATCACTATCCAACATTCCTCGTGAGACTGAAAAGTGAGGGTTTGTATGATACAGTGGTTATGTCATTGAGCCCATAATCCTATTTTCTGAGTGAATGTTCTGGAGGCATGAGTTGAAACCCCAAATCTTGAAATAAAGTGCAACAATGAGTTGAGAGGAGCACAGCTTTTGATCTAAATTCACAAGATCCACCAAGATGGGTAGGAAAGCATGTTGTGAAGGAGACTCAGAGAGATTGCAGATAGGTATAGATTAGGGTGAGTGAGTGGAGAATGTGAAGTGCAGGTAAAGTACTGCTTCAGCTGGGCGGTGTTTTTGAGCCCTTGGATACTGAAGAGAGAGGAAGTAAACAGACAGGTGTTACACTTTCTGTGGTTGGAGGGGAAGATGCCGTGGGGCTGTGGGGAGGTGTTAGGAATGGAGGAGGAGGGAATCAAGGTGTCCTTGAGTGAACAGTCCTTGCAGAAGGCTAACAAGGGAGGGGAGGGGAAGGGGAATATGTGTCTGAAAAGGGAAGGGTTACTCAATCCAAAACATTAATTCTGATTTCTCTCCACAGATGCTGCCAAACCTGCCAAGCTTTTCCAGCAATTTGTGTTTTTCTTCCTTAAAACATTGAGATCGGAGTGAAATTTCTCCAGAATTGAGTATCTGTACAAGAACAGGGTAGGGTAACAGCCTGAAGCTTTGTTTAGCTTTTCGTGTTAAGATTTTATGAACTACCATGTATAAGCCTTGCTTCTCCATGCCCCCCTTTTGTGTAAAAAATTCTGTTCTGTTGTTGAAGAACACCTGCTTCTTCATGTGAATCATTCATTTCCCAAGAAGAATTTTCTCATGTTTTGCTCTTTGACAATGTTTACATGGGATTCCATAGCATTTTACAACACACACAAGGGCCATTTGGCCCAGCTGCTCATGTTAGTGTTTATACTCCTCATGTGTCTCTTTCCATTCCATTTCATTTCAACCATTCAACACACCATCCTGCTCCTTTCTGCCTCGTGTGTTTACTGAACTTCCTCATAAATGTATCTATATGACTTGTCTTAACGATTCCTGTTGGTAGTGAGTTCCACATTCTCAACACTCTTTAAGTAAAGAATAATTTGTCTGCATTTCTTTTTTGGATATGTTAGTGACTTTGATGCACTTATAATTGATAGCTTGGGGCTCACTAAGTGGAAATATTTCTCATCTACTCTGTTACTATGGTACATGTTGCGGTTCTGCTGTTTAGAATCATCTGAAGTTCCTTGTACAGCTACACCACCAACAATGCTCCTTATAGAAACATAGCAAATAGGAACAGGAGTAAGCCTTTCAGTCCTTGAAGCCTGTGCCTCCACTCAATTTGTTCATGGTTAATCATTTAACAAATTCCTTGTTCCTGCTTACTCCCCTTATCCTTTGATCACTTTATCCCTGAGAACTACATGGGACTTCTTCCTGTAAACATTCTGACCTCTTCCTGACCTCAACTACTTTCCATGCCAATTACTGGGATTAGTCCAAGTTATTGATACCCTTACAAAATCTTCAACAGAAGTTGGTATACTCTTGGTAAACAAAACACATTTATGATACGATACTAAGTAGCTAATTAATTGAGTCACTGTTAGCTACATGGACTTCGTGAAAGCAACTGGCACTGATCACTGGAACATCTTGGTTAGCTCCTCCCATCTTATATATCTTACTGTGAGGAGCTTATCTCACAATGCCAGTTAACCCTTTCAGGTGAAAACTCCCGCCTGTTCAGCCTTTTCTGATTGTTTGAGCCTCTTGCTTCTGCAGGTTTTTGTTTGAGGGAAAAATTATTCTGTGAATCAGCGTACCTTGGGACTTCAGAGCCTGGTGTCCTCAGTCTCCAATCCGTAAAATGAATGCTTGTAATATCTTGAGCAGCCATTTCCCAGGAGGGCCTCATCCCGTGGGAATGTAGCCTCAATAAATGACTCCCAGGGTGTACAGCAAGATCCAAGTGAGTGTTACAAGCTTCTTGCAGACTGGTACAGAGGAAGGAAGATGGAAATGAACTCTTACTGAAATACTGTCTCTCATGACCTCTGAAAGTGTTTTCAGCCAGTGGGATACTTTTGAAGTGGAGTCACCGTCGTAGGGAATGCAGCAGCCTATTTGTGTGTAGCAAGGTGTCCCCCAGGCAGCGATCTGAGGATAACCTGATTGTCAGTTTTAGTACTGGTGGTTCATGGATACCTTTTCGCCTTGCCACCGTTTCTTTGAATAGCACCACCTGAGAGAGAGGCAACCAGGGGGGCATTTGTTTAAGCTCTCATCTGAAGGGTGGCACCTCTGACAGTGCTGCATTAATTCATTCTTGCATTGAAGTATCAGCCTGGATTTTGTGCTCAAGTCTCTGGAGTGGGGTTTGTTACAACTTTACTGGAAGATATATCGCGACATCTGAATGTAGGTTTGAGGTACAGAGTAGTCTCGGCTTTGAATTGGTATTGCAATTTTATTTATACGAGACAGGTTTAAACATGTATTTATGAAACCATTTTAAAGTGATACAGTTAAGAGTCTCACACGTCAATTTGCACTCAGACTCAAACACCAGAGAATGGTATAAGTCCACACTCTCTAATGAACAGAGCTATAGATTATAACTGGCCAGGGAATTTTATACTCAGAGCAAAGCATAAAAGGGGCTAATGACAACATTCTAGTGGATGCAAAATGATGTTAGTACCCACAAAATATTTCAATTCCTTTTCTTAAACGAGGCAGTTAGATTGCATTGGGTTGCCACTGTGTCATTGACAGAAATTCCAATTTACACATAATCTCCTGATTCTTTAATGAACAGAACTAATGAAACTAACTTAACCATCAAATAAACTTTCAACAAAAGGTTGTTTACAGAACCAAATGTAAATCTTATTACTGCTGACTTGCTTTACTATATAAGACAATGTTACTCCTCCCAAAGCCAGCTGTTCGTAGAAGGGTAATGCTTAATCCATGGCTGCCATTCCAATTGGTCATTTATCGGAGATTTAATGGCATTTTAGATATCTACAAATTCTTCACTTATCATTCAGTCCATATCAGGTATTTGTCCAGAATGAATTAGTCAGCTCTTTGCAGAGGTCATGAACACATCCGGTCACACTATTTCCTGTGGAGAAAAGCATATATGCCTCAGTTTTCAATGATGTATCTAGTTTCAGCTTCCCTTCTAAACCCTCCATCTTTGAAGATGTTGAACCTGAGTGAATTACACTTTTGTAGCCTCTGACTGAAGTATTCTTCCATGAGATCTGTCTAAGGTAGACTTTCCAAGGCTGTGACTGAAATTACTTGTTTGCCTGCTCGCCTGGCATATTCATAAGACACTTGTTAGACTGCAGCTGGAGTGTTACAATACATTCAGAAAAGTGCAAAAGCGACTTACAAGAAAGGTTCCAGGAAAGAGGAACTTCAGTGACGAGAATAGATTGAAGAAGTTGGGGCTATTCTCCTTTGAGAGTAGAAGGCCGAGAGGAGATTTGACGGAGATTTTCCAAAACATTGAGTGGGCTAGAAAGAGTAGGTAGTGAGAAACGCACTGCCTGGAAATGTGGTGGAGGCAGGTTCAGTTGAGGCATTCAAGAGGGGCAATGGATTGTTATTTGAATAGAAAAAAAGTGTGTAAGGGAATGGAGAAAAAGCAGGATACTGGCACTAGGTGATGATACCCATTTGAAGAGCTGGTCTGCATGCATGATGGGCCGAACGGCCTCATTTTGCACCATAACAATTCAGCTATTGTAGTCAAGCACCCAGACTTGGCTATATAGGTAACTGGATCATTGTAATAGTATTAATTTGAGAGAAAATGATTAGAGAGGCTATTGGAGCCTTTGTATCCTGAGGATTGAAAAACAAGAGTGTGGCAATTCTGTTTCAGCTGTCAAAGCCCTGGATAGACTACTCCTGAAGCAATGTGCTCACTTCTGGACACCATAGCTTAGGAGGGATATCTTGACTTGGAAGGAAGAGCAGTGTGGGTTCACTGGAACATTGCCTGGACTCCAAGTTAATTAGAGAGATACTCCATGCCTTGTATGGTGGTGACTGTTGGCAATCTAGAAGGAAAAACCAATAAATCTTGCGAATGACGCATACCAGTCCTCAAATTGGAGCTCCAGTACATTCATTGCCAAATATTACCACTTCTTTACTGATCTTTCCCTCTGGCAATCCATTCCACCTCAGCCAAGTCCAACCTTATTCTAATACAATGTGTACATACACCACACTTTCTTGGACCAGGCAGTAGATTAGAGCTTGGAACTCAACCTGATTGTTTATCTTTCTCAGACCGTGGCAATGAAACAAAATTCTACGGCTGCCATCATCTGTAACTAGCTAACTCAGCTCTGACAGGGTGTTACTTTTCCACAGTCGGTACGCCTATAGCTTCGAACCAATAGCCATTAGACACTCTGCATGCTCATGTGTAAAGACATTCACAGTTCGTTAAAATTGGAAGACACATGAGATGTTGTCCATATTCATATACTCAAAGTTCTCTACGTGACTTTAAATATACCTGCTGTAGTCACATGAAGTTTTCTAAGTGGTGTAATGCTGAAGGAATAGATGAAACAGAGAATAACACAGCACAGGAATAGGCCCTTCAGCCCTCCAAGCCTGCGTTGACACATTTTGCCCTTCCACATTAAAACTGTCTCCACATACAGAATCCATATCCCTCTATTCCCTTCTTATTCATGTATTCATCCAGGTGTTTCTCAAATGCTGCTATTGTGTCTGCTTCCACCACCTCCTCTGGTAGCGTGTTCCAGACACTCACCACCCTTTGTGTGAAAAACCTGGCTCGTACATCTCTTTTAAACTTACCATGCTCCCAGCCCTCCCAACGTACCTTGGACCTGTGTCCCCTGGTAACTGAACCCTCCACTCTGGGAAAAAACCTCATACCGTCCACTCTACCCATGCCATTAACAATCTTATAAACTTCTATCAGGTCTCCCCTCAACCTCCTGCGTTCCAGTGAAAATAAACACAGCCTATCCAACCATTCTTCATAGCTAGAATTGCCCATACCAGGCAACATCCAGGTAAACCTTTTCTGTGCCCTCTCCAAAGCAACCACATCCTTCTGGTAGTGTGGTGTATGCAATATTCCAACTGTGGCCTAACTAAGACTCTATATAGGTCCTGACCTGAAACCTGCTCCTCTAATGCTACCTGATCTCCTGTATTCCTCCAGCTCCACACTATATTGTATGACCTGTCTATTGTATTACTCGATGCCCCTTCCAATGAAGGCAAGCATGCCATAGGCCTTTTTGACTACCTTACCTACCTGCGCTGCCACCTTCAGTGATCTGTGGACCTGCACAACCAGATCCCTCTGCTTATCAATACTCCTAAGGGTTCTGCCATTCACTGTATGATTTCCACCTGTTCTTGACCATCCAACATTTATCCGGATTAAACTCCATCTGCCATTTTTCTGCCCATGCCTCCAATTGATCTGTATTCTGCTGTATCCTCTAACAATCCTCCTCACTATCCGCAACTCCACCAATCTTTGTATCATCCGCAAACTTACTAATTTGAGAAGCCACATTTTCCTCCAAATTGTTTATGTAGACCACAAACAGCAGAGATCCCAGCACTGATCCCTGTGGAACACTACTAGTCACAGCCCTCCATTCCGAAAAGCATCCTTCCACCGCTACCCTCTGTCTCCTATGACTAAGCCAGTTCTGTATCCATCTTGCCAGCTCAGCCCAGTAACCATGTGACAGTACCTTTTGCAACAGTCTATGCTGAGGGACCTTGTCAAAGGCTTTAATATGAAGTCCATGTAGACGACATTCAGCACTCTTCCCTCATCAATTATCTTTGTCACCTCCTTAAAAAACTCGATCAAGTTATTGAGGCACAACCTCCCCTGCACAAAATCATGCTGTCTATCAGTAATAAGTCCATTTGCTTCTAAATGAGTTTAGATCTTGTCCCTGAGAATCTTCTCCAATAATTTCCCTACCACTGACATGAGACTCACAGGCCTGTAGTTTTCTGGATTATCCCTGCTACTCTTCTTAAATAATGGAACAACATTGGCTATCCTCAAGTCCTCTGGGACTTCATCTGTGGCTACAAAGTATACAAAGATGTCTGTCAATGGATCCCAAAGATAGATCCCATCAGGACCTAGGGACTTATCTATCTTAATGCTTTATGCACAACAGTTCTTCCTTTTTAATATCAACTCAGCTTAGAAATTCAACACTCCCTTCCCAGAGATCACCCTCCACCAATTCCTTCTCTTTGGTGAATACCGACACAAAGTATTCATTTAGGATCTCACCTACCTCTTCTGGCTCCACACATAGATCCCCTCCATTGTCCTTGACTGGGCCAACTCTTTCATGCCCTCTTGCTTTTTATATATGTATAAAAAGCTCTGGGATTTTCCTTAATCCTGTTTGCTAATGATTTTTCATGACCCCTTTTAGCCCTTCTAATTCTTTGTTTGAGTTCCCATCCTCCTAGACCTTACGTATGCTTCTTTTCTCTTTCTGACCAAGGTCATCCAAGGTTCATGTAACTTGCCATATCTGTCCTTCAATCTCACAGGAACATGCTGCTCCTGAATTTTTATCGACTGCTGTTTGAAATACTCTCACACGCCCAACGTAGATTTACCGTCAAACAGCCACCTCTAGTCAAAATTCACCAGTTCCTGCCTGATATTGTTGCAGTTTGTCTTCCCCCAGTTTAACACCTTCAACTGAGGACTGCTGTTATCCCTATCCATGAGTATCTTAAAACTCACGGCATTATGTTCACTACTCCCGAAATGCACGCCCACTGAAACTTTACTCACCTACCCGGGCTCCTTTCCCAAAACCAGGTCTAGTATAACCCCCTTCCCTGTTTGGACTGTTTACACATTGTGTCAAGAAGCTCTCCTGAATAGTCCTTACAAATTCTGCTCCATCCAAACCCCTAGCATGAGTAAGTCCCAACCAATGTCATGTTCTCTCCTCTATCTCCCACTGGCTGTTGGGAGGCCTGTAGTATACCCCCAGCATTGTGATTCCACATTTCCTTTTCCTGAGTTATACCCATACTGCCTCACTGCGCGAGTCTTCTGATGTATCCTTGGGTTTCCTGTCCGGCTACATGGATCACTAAAGCAGGTGCAGGAAATAATCAGAAAGGCTAATGGAATGTGAGAATAAAAGGTGTTTGAAATTGTGCTTCAACTATGCAAAGCTTAGACCACACATGAAGAAATGTGTAGCAGTTCTAGGCAATACCTGAGGACTGATATATATTGGTCTTGGAGGGAAAACAACATGTACTATCATGATTGGGTGGCACGGTGGCTCAGTGGTCCGCACTGCTGCCTCTTAGCGCCAGTGACCCAGGTTCGATTCCCCCCTCAGGGGACTGTCTGTGTGGAGTTTGCACATTCTCCCTGTGTCTGTGTGGGTTTCCTCCGGGTGCTCCGGTTTCCTCCCACAGTCCAAAGATGTGCAGGCTAGGTGAAATGGCTGTGCTAAATTACCCCAGAGTGTTCAGGGATGTGTAGATGAAGTGGGTTACAGGGGGAATGGGTCTGGGCGGGATGTTCTGAGGGTCAGTGTGGACTTGTTGGACCGAGGGCCTGTTCCCACACTGTCGGGATTCTATGAAATAACTGAACTCCTTTGATCAAATTACAAAGAGAAATTTGACCAAGTAGGGTTGTAATCATTGGAACAGATAAGGATAGTTGCAGAGAAACTATTTCTGCTGGCTGGGGTTTCTAGGGTTAAGGGACATGGTCTAAGATGTAGAATCAGACCATCCAGGAATAAAATCCTGAAAACAGGGGGTGGTTGAGGTTTGGAACTCTCTCCTGCAGACAGCAATTAGGTTAGGTTAGGTTAGGTCACAGATCAGCCATCACACCGAATCGTGGAACAGGTCCTAAAAAAATGAACTTCTCCTGTTCCTTTACTAAATATATACTCAGAGCTGTACAAGCTTGTACATAAATGAACATCATCATCAGGGAAACTTTCAAAGGAATTGCAGTTGGCTATCCAGTTCATTCTTTTTGATCATTAAATTGTGTGATAGTTTTGAAGATGGCCCAAGGTTGGGGCAGGTACACTCATACAGCAATTGAAATGAATTTGAAGAAGTACTATAAGAGAGTTTGGTTTACTCCTGCAAATAAATATGATTTACTTTCAGTTTGTTAGTGGCAAACTGCAGTTATATAGAAACCTGCGTTTCAATTTGACGATTGATCCCAATCTGAGATGTGTGACATAAAGGACCCTGAGTTTTGCTGAAAGGAAAGAAATGTCACTAAAACCTTTCACCTTGCACTGATCAGGACAGAATTACAAGAATATCATATCTCAAAGGGAACAACAATTTATACCAAAATCAGAAAAGGGTGCAGGTAAGTTGATAGGTAGAGGTGTTGCCATGGAGATTAATCTTTATTATTTATTCATTCACAGGATGAGGGTGTCGCTGGCTGGGCCAACATTTATTGCCCATCCCTAATTACCCAAAGGGCAGTTAAGAGTCAACCACAATGCTGTGGGTCTGGAGTCACGTGTAGGCCAGACCAGGTAAGGATGGCAATTTCCTTCCCTAAAGGACATTAGTGAACCAGGTGGGTTTTTTTTTCCCCATCAATCAACAATGGATTCATGGTCATCATTAGATGATTAATTCCAGATATTTTTATTGACTTCAAATTTCACCATTTACCGTGGCGGGATTTGAACTTGGGTCTCCAGAATGTTATCTGTGTCTCTGGATTAACAGTGCAACAATAATACCACTAGGCCATCACCTCCCCAATCACCATCCACTCATAAACTAATCAGCATCCTCTTCTTAAGTTATACGAATTGTTGTTCCCATTGAGATGTGATATCCTTGCAATTCTATCCTGAGTAGTGCAAGAAAAAGCTTCACCAATCTGACTCTTTTATCAGCAGTGCTCAAGTTCTGTTCTATCAAGTGACTGTTAACTCTGGACCCTTCTACTTTTAAAATTTATCTTGTAATAGCATCACTGACAAGATTTGTATTCACTGGTCATTTGCACTTGGGCTTGAGAGAGAAAGTGAGAAAGCAACCATGATGGAATGGTGATATTGTATAAATATCGAAGTTGGAATGGTGTGTAACTTTGAGGGGAACATGGGTGAGATGGTTTTCCAGTGCTGCTACCTTTTCTGTTTCTCAGTGCTGCGTCACCAGATGCTGCTGTAAATATAGGCACACTTACCGATGTAACTGACAATGGCACTTTTGTGGATTCGGATTCAAATAAGCTCTTTCTGGTCTGGCAGATGCAGGTAATCCATTTGCTGTATTCAGCCCTTATCTTAAGAGGTTTAAGAAAAGGAATTTATCAAACTTTGTAGCTGATAAATTAAGATTCTGCACATAAACTTCTCATCTATTGCTGATTTTCTTTTTACAGAAAAACACAATGCACAGTTTAGAATAATTGCTGGTGACCCATTAAGAATTGACTGGTTTCACAGCTTACCCTCTTTGGTGGCCAATATTGCTCCCAGCATTCACAGGTAAAACATACAGCATGAGCTAAAGTTCAGGCTACAGTACAACCTGACCCACCTTAGAGGAAGACCAGTATAAGTTGGTCTCTTTTCCTGTATCAGTGCCACAGGTACTTTGTGACTCAGTGTGAAGACGGTTTGATTTGGGGTTCTTGCAACCTCAGCTTTGTGGTTGAAGTCATACTCTCGGCCATGAGCCTGTAACGCAGGCGAACATGAGGGAAGGCGAAAGTGAGAACTCCCGCTGATGCTCCACCTTTCACAACCTCAGCCTGTCCCAAAGTGCTTTAAGATATTTATGGCACAACCACCCTAGTGTTGCAGAGAAATATGGTGGCCAATTTTTACACAGGAATGTCCTGCAAATGGCAATGAGGTCATGACCGAATAATCTGCTGTAGATAAGGGATGCCTATTAGCAAGGATACTGGGGAAACCTATGCTGTGGTTGGAAATAGTGCTGTTGCGCCTTCTACATAAGAACAGGAGTAGGCCATTCAGCCCATTGAGTCTGCTCCATCATTCAACTAGATCATGGCCGGTTATACATATGGTTATATATCATACCTGGTTATCTAACACCATTTCCCCGCGCTATCCCCATATCTCTCGATGTCATTAGCATCCAGAAGACAATTTCTGCCTTGAACATGTTCAATGACTTACTTGCAATTTTTGTACGAAAGAGGAAACAGACCTTTAGTTTAATGCCTCAAACAAAAAGGAGCCAGCTCAGATGGCACTATCAGTGCCGTGCTGAAATATTAGCCTAGATTATGTGCCCAATAACCGTGCAATGGGATTCAAACTCCAACCATCAGAGGCACAAGGTGGGTGGTGAGGCAGAACTGAGAGACTAGCGAACACAGAATATGTTATCTCCTTGGCTCCCAGCTTTCAGATTTTTGCTGAGGTTGAATGGGAACCATGTCTCCCAAAAAACTGTAGCTGAGGTCGGAGGTCAATTCAAAACTTCAAGAATAAAATTAGTAATTTTTTATTCTGTGAGAGGTCGTGGATCTCCAGGCTCACTGTGGCTAGATGGAGGCGAGATACAGGTCAGCCATGAGCTAACTAAATGGTGGAACATTTTTGAGGACTGAATGTCTGACTCCAGTTCCTATATTGTGACTTATTCCATTCCAATGTAATAAACCTAAAATAAAATACCACATGCCTTGGGATTTAACACACAAAGGATGATGAAGATGAAGGTGCCTTGAAAACTGTTGACAATTGTAAATAAATAGCCCATCACTGCTGTATCCTCTTGAAAATGAAAGAAGCCGAGAATCCAAGTACAGCCCAGGATAAAGATTTGTCCAATGGCTTTAAACGTCAGCATCCTGCAACAAGGAGAAAATTATTGTTAGACATGGTAGTGATGGGAACACTTATGGGCCCTCCAAAACCCTGAGATGAACAATTAGTTTTTAGATGCACCTAAACAATATATCTATCTTGCTCAGCAGGGAAGAAGGTGGCTTCAGCTGGTAATGCACCCACCTATGCTCCCAGTGCACATGCAAGTGATGTTGGGGGAGGCTTGGTGTCAGCAAGGGAGGGGGTTTGGGACACGGTAGACTCCCTCTTCCCAATGCCAGGTCCCTAAATAGGACACCGAGCACCTATGAATAAAGCACCCAACAGGGTTTGCTTTCTTCAGGTCCCAAAATGACAATTAACCCCAATCATTACTGGGTGAACACAGCCTGAACAGCCTTGACTTTTCCTTTCATAGTCATAGTATGTTCTGTACTTCCTTTCTTTCTCGCTTCCCCAGTCCTTCATTCCACTTGAGCATTCATAACTTGGCCTTGCAGAGGCATCACTTAACCCTCTTCGAGCAAGTCATTATTAATTGCAATACAATCATAATTTCATATCTTCAGACCAAAGCTATCTGCAAGGATGTGAACATGTAATCTTTTCAAGTGGGTTTAATATGTATGACTGCTAAACTTCAGTTCAAGTACTTCCAATTACTCTTTCGTGAGAAGTGGGCGTTGCTAACTAGGCCAGCATTATAGTCCCTTCTTGCCCTTGAGAGGGTACTGGTTAGTTGCTTTCTTGAACTACTGTAGGCCATGTGGTGTAGATACAGTTACAGTGTTGTTAGGGACGGGGTTTCAAGATTTTGACTCAGCAACACTGAAGGAATGGCAATGCACTTGCAGGTCAGGATGGTGTGTGGCTTGGGAGCAAATTTGCAGATGATGGTTTTCCATGTATCTGCTATCCTCATCCTGCTATGTGGAAGAGATTGTGGGTTTGGAAGGTGCTATCAAAGGAATGTTATTAAGTTGCTGCAGTGTATCTTGTAGATGGTATACACTGTTGCCACAATGCGTCAGTGAAGAGAATGAATGTTGAAGGTGGTGGATGTGGTGCTATGGGGAGGTGATGGCCTAATAGTGTTATTGCTGGACTGTTAATCCAGAGACCCAGGGACCCCAAAAAGATTCTGAATGTTGGGGAGGAGGAGGGGCATGGTGAGGGTCAACAAAAAAAATCAAGAATGAGATTAAGAATTTTTCCTTAAGTAAGGGATGTAGAAGCAAGGTGGTTAGATGGAGTAAAGATACAAACCAGTCCTGACCTAAACGAGCAGGAGTTCAGCAATGTGGGAAAAATTCTTAATCTCACTCTTGATATTTTTTTGTTGACCCTCACCATGCCCCTCCTCCTCTCCAACACTCGGAATCTTTTTGGGCAGGGAGTGTTCCAGACCACCACTACCATTTGTGTGAAGAAGCACTTCCTGAAACAGCCCTGAGGTGCCCAATTCTAAATTAAAGTTTATTCCCCCTTGTCCTCGACATCTCCCCTTGGAGCCTCACCTTGTGTCCTTAATTTTTGAGACATTCATGTCACGATTCGAAAGTTCTTCATTCAATATGCAGAGAGTTATGGTGAACAGAAATGTATTCGCCTGTTGGATTATTTGAGATGTTAAACTTATTGATCCAGAATATGGTAACACAGTCTAGGCATCTCTGAGGAATCTGAACTACAGTCCTCCGTCTCTCATAACTTAGCCAATGTTACTGAGCCAACTCAATCCGTGCATAATAAAAACCGAAAGAACTGCAGATGCTGTAAATCAGGAACAAAAACAGAGGTTGTTGGAAAAGCTCAGTAGGTCTGGCAGCATCTGTGAAGGAATAAACAGAGTTAACATTTCGGGTTCAGTGACCCTTCCTCAGAACTCAGTAGGCCAGGCCTGCTGAGCTTTTCCAGCAACTTTGGTTTTGTTCCTCAATTCTGTGCATGCTTACATTTTTTACTGACTGGTTTTACTCTGTTTTGAGGAGACTGAAAGTCTGGCAAAATGCTGTAGCATTGAGAAGGTACTGTTTCAATAATCGACTCTGGTCCTGATAAGCCTACTGGTTCTTACCGAGCAAAAATACTAAACTTGAATTGTTCAACAATTTAAATAACATTAAAAATGCTATGTAAATGCAAGTTTTTGTTCTTGTTGTTGAAGCGGCTTTGAATTAAGGGCAAAATAGAAATCCTGCCTCAGAATCAGTATTCATGATTCGAATTACATGCAGTTTGGAGATAATATAACAGAGTCAGTGGCAGCATCTAAATGAGTTTGAAACATTAAGAGTTTGAACAGTCCTCAGCCCAATCAACCGAAGCTCTCGCCAGATTTAGAAAGCTTTGATTGGCACAGTTTAAACAACACCAATTCTGCTTTTGTTAACGCAGTAAACTATCCCAAAGATTCTCCTAAATTTTACGGAGCACCATAAAGGTGAGAGAGTGGTGGAGGGGTTGTCTGGGAGAGGCTGGAGTGGTAGGGAGTTCAGAGGGAGTTCCATAGTTTAGGCAGCTAAAGGTACAGCTGCAAATGGGTGGAGTGATAAACATTTGGATTGCACAAGAGGCCAGAATCGGAGCAGAATGGAAGTCTTGCAAGTTGTTGGGTTGGAGGAAATTATGGAGCCTGTGGAATGTTTTGAAGGCGAGGATGAGAATATTAAGAAATGAGCTGTTGTGGGTGGATTGAGGCAATCTATCTCAGCAACCACAGGGATGAAGGTGAACAGGGTTTCAGTACACATTAGCATACAGGCGTTAGAGTTTTGGTTAAAATATATAAATGGTTAATATTTGACTGAATTCTGATAAAATATCCTCAGGGCAAGAAGCCAATTGTGGTAAAAGTCCATCAAGTGGAACGAAAGCTGACATTGCAACTTTGAAGACAAGCTTCTCTGCTAATCTCTTCCTGATTTTCAATTCATGCCTTTAATCTTTATCCCTGTGACTCCTGAGCTTTCCAACTGTCCCGCCATTTTGAGGCTTAAAAATTGTCACATGCCCCCTCAGTGAGAGTGGGGAATGCGGATGGGGTGGGGTGGGGAAACGGAGTGTGTAAGAATAAGGGGTGGGGGCCCTTTAAAAGGGAGCACAGTTGTGACAACTTGGATTAAGGTCCATGGCAGCCATTGATGTTTCAGAGCCCGTGAGACTAAAGTTTCAGGTCACGACCCCAATTGGGGTCCCGGCCGCCAATTTGGGAAGCTCTCCTGTAACCATTTGCCCGAACAGCCTTAACTGTTCCTTTCGTAATCATTATATGTTCTACTTTTTCTTTCCTTCTCGCTTCCCCAGTCCGTCATTTCATTTGAGCCCTTCTTGCTATTGATAACTTCATCTGTTCATTCTCAAAACAAAAAACACCCCTGAAATTTTGGTCTTTTCAAAGTGGACTTTTAAATGCCTGGTGCGAATTAAACAACATGGGATTTAAAAATGAAGATTATAAATGTTAACTCAAAGAAGACAGGTGCATTAATATAGCACCTTTTGTGATCTCAGACTGTCCCAAAGTCATCGAGTCACACAGCACAAAAATGGACACTTTGGTCCAACCAGTCCATGCGGACCATAATCGCAAACCAAGCTAGTCTCCCCTGCCTATGCTTGGCTCATTTCCCTCCAAACCTTTCTTATTCATGTGTGTTTCCAAATGTCTTTTAAACGCTGTAACTGTACCCGCATCCACCACTTCCTCTGGAAGTTCATTCCACACACAAACCACTCTCTGTGTAAAAAAAGTTGCACCTCATGTCTATTTTTAAAATCTTTCTTTGTTCTTTGCAGCCAATTAATTATTTGCTAATGTAGTCATTGTTGTAATGTGGGGGAAATTGCAGTTAATTTGTGCATAGCAAACTCCCAAAGACACTGCTATCACAGATATTACATTTCAGTGAAAGGATAAATGTTGCCCCAGACACTGAGGAAAATTCTCCAGCAGTTCTCACAGTAATGCCAAGGGCTATTGTACATAGGCCAAAGTGCCGGTGGGGTGGGGGTGGGGTGGGGGGGAGTTGGTGGTGGAGTGGAGGTGGGGTGGGGTGTTGGGGGAAGATATAGGACTTTGGTTTAACATGTCGTCCAAAATGCAGAATCTTTGGCAGTGCATCTCTTCCTCAGTACTGCACTGGAGTGTAAGCATAGATTTTGTGTTCATGTTGAGACTTGAACCCACACCTTCACTCTCGGAGATAAGACACCACACCTCCATAGATCAATTAATAATTACAAAAGAGCTGCTGAAATATAAGTGTACATCAATGTGGGCAGTGAGCTTTACTGCTGACTTGTGAACTTCATTGTAAAATGTCATCAGGTTTAACAGTAAACAATATCATATATATGATAGATGATACTAAAATAGAATTACCAAAATGATCAGATAGACAGGTCCCAAGAAGCTCCAGACAAACCCATTCTCTACCAGTAACCAGCAGCTGGAAATCAGAAGGAAACATATTGAGGTAAGTTGGTTTGAATTCAAAGATCGATACTCATTAAAACTGTGAGCATGCGGGGTCTGGGCTGATGCATCATTGACCTCTCGGACCTCTATTCTGATTCACCTCAGAAAGGACGTTGCCTGCTGAAAGGCAGTTGGAGCAGTCCTTAATCACTGTCGTGTAGACATGGTTTGGGAGCACAACACAGCTGCCCCCTTTGCCCCTTGGCATAGTTAGAGTGGCTCCTTTGAGAGACAGGAAGCACCAGGCTGGTGCGTTCCCTGGTAAAGCTGGGCTTGGCGCATCCCTCACCTTATTTGGGCGAGGCAGTAGTGATCTGAGGCTGCCTGCGTCACTGTTTGCGGGGTCTTCTGGCAAAACAGCAACTATCGAAGCTAAAAAATAATTGGCTAAATCGTCACAACAGGATAGAGGAGATATCAGAAGCAGCTTACTGTCTGTGTGAACCATATCCGTTGGGGGAAGCTGCTGCAGAAATTACCACGATCAGTGCGGGAGGCCCATATCCTAGTGGGTAGATATACCTCCCAATGTTACTGGAATGGAATACCCTCATGTTCTTCAAGTTCCTGACCATGAGGTGAAGCTGCAATGTCTCCAAGCTCATCCAAGCAAAAGCCGTAAGGAACAAATAATGCAGACATCCTGCTATGATGCCACACACCTTCTGAAAACAAAAGCCAATAGGTAAAAATCCAAAGTAGGAACACACAGAAGCTATTCAACCATCCAAGCCTACCCTGCCAGTCACATGGATTGACTGTGGTTGTCCTGTCTCTCAACTCCAAATACCTGCCTTCGCCCCATATTCCTTGTTACCTGCAGAAGAACTATCATTTTCAGTCGTGAAAGCTCCACTTGTTCACCAACGTCCACTTAATTTTTAGGGAGAGAATTCCTGAAGGCTCTGACCATTCATGTAATGAACTGCTTCCTAATTTTCCTCCTAAATGGCCTGGCTTGTCTCAAGTCTCTGTTCGCTTTATTGCACTCCCAAAGGAAATCATTTCTGCACAACTACCTCATTGAATATTTTAAACACCGCTTTCAGCAATCCTTCTGTGTCATGATTGAAAGGAAAATGTTTGATTATGCTTTTGAGGTGGCATAACCCAGAAGGCTACAGGCTAAGAGCTGGAAGGTGTGATTAGACTGGATTGTTTGCTTTCAGGCTGCATGGTTACCTGCAAGAAAATCTCTCTATTTCTAAGTATCCATTAAACATTGACCAGATCAGCCCTCAGTATACTGTGCTCAAGGCAACACCAACCTTAACTAGTCAGATCAATTCTCCAACAAGACAGAATCTATCTCCCCTTGGCATTTAGTGGCATCATCATCACTGGATTCTTCAACATCAGCATTCAGGGGCTTACCATTGACCAGAAGCCGAACTGGACCAGCTACAAAACTACTGTGGCTACAGAGTGGGTCCAAACCTAGGTATTCTGAGGTAAGCAACTCACCTCCTGACTCCTCAAAGTCTGTCCACTATTCACAAAGCATACATCAGATGTGTGATGGAATATTCTCCAATTCTCTGGATGGGTCCAGTTCCAATGACACTCAAGAAGCTTGATATTCTGGACAAAGCAGTCCATTTGATTGGCACCCCATTCACCATTTTCAACATTCACTCCCTCCACTTCCGCTCAGTAGGAGTGGTGTATATTATCCACAATGTGCACTGCTGGAACTCACCCAGGCTTCTCCAACAGCACCTTTACCATCTGGATTGACATGGACAGTTGCAGACCCTGCAAATTCTC
The DNA here is from genome assembly GCF_021869965.1 of Rhincodon typus. Taxonomy (NCBI): domain Eukaryota; kingdom Metazoa; phylum Chordata; class Chondrichthyes; order Orectolobiformes; family Rhincodontidae; genus Rhincodon; species Rhincodon typus. The sequence continues at coordinate 13,365,254 of NC_063369.1, forward strand.
CTCCAAGCCACTCATCATCCTGACTTGGAAATATATCACTGTTCCTTCTGGATCACTGGGTCAAAATCTAGGAATTCTCTCCCCAGCAGCACCGTCTCTACACCACATGGTGTGCAGCAGCATTTGGGGCTGGGTAATAAATGCTGGCTTAGCTAGTGATGCTCACATCCCACGAACAAGTAAAACAAAAGACCATTCTTATCCCTCGAATGATTAAAAATAAATTGGATCATGATCAGTGGAGATGGGGTCATTGACTATTTTCAAGGTGAGAAATAGTTAGATCCTTGATTAACAAGGCAATCAGAGGCCATTAAAGGGGAGCAACAAAGTGGAAATTAAGATCATAATCAGATCAGCCATGATCGTATTCAGGAATTCCCTCCCTAAATCTTTGCCTGTCTACCTCTCTCACCTCCTTTAAATATGCTTCTTAAAATCTAGAGCTTCCATCAAGCTAGTATAGAATCATAGAGTCATGCAGCATGGAAGCATACCCTTCAGTCTAACCAAACCATGCCGACCATATTCCCAAATTAAACTAGTCCCACTTGCTTGTGTTTGGCCCATATCCCTCCAAACCTTTCCTATTCATGTACTTATCCAAATGCCTTTTAATTGTTATAATTGTACTTGCAAACAAGTATAAACAAAGTTGCCCCTCAAGTCCATTTTAAATATTTCTCCTCTCATCTTAAAAATACACTCCCTAGTTTTAAATTTCCTCACACTAGGGAAAAGACCTTTGCTCTTCACCTTATCTTTGTCCCTCATGATTTCATAAACCCCTTTAAGGCCACCTCTTAACCTCCTATACTCCAGTGAAAAAAGTCCCAGCCTATCCAGCTTATTTTCATAACTCAAACACTCCATTTCCAGCAATATCCTGGTAAATCTTTTCTGAACCGTCTCCAATTTAATAATACTCTCTCAATTTAAGTGTGATTTTCTGAGGGCCTATAACCATGAACAGTTAAAAGTGTGAGATTCCTCCACCATGTGGGCAGTAGTCACAGGAAGAGCCCCACCTAAATCGTCCATTACAGCATATTTACTTTTAAACTAGGATGAAGTGGGCAATGTAAGAACATAAGAACTAGGAGCCAGAGTATAGAATTCAGCCCTTGAGCCTGTTCTGGTATTCAGTACAATCATAGCTGATCCTATCGTGGCCTCAACTCCACTTTCCTGCTTGCTCTTCATAACCGTTCACCCATTACTAATTAAAAATCTGTCTATCTCCTCCTCAAGTTTACTCAATGTTCCAGCATTAACCATATTCTGGGGGAGTGAATTCCACAGACCTACAACTCATTGAGAGAAGTAATTCCACCTCATCACTGTTTTAAATCTGCTACCCCTTTTCCTAAAACTATGACCTTTGATTCTAGATTGCCCCCCATGAGGAAAGATCCTCTCTATGTCTATTTTGTGTGTCCAGTTAGATCTCCTCTCAATCTCCTAAACTGTAGTGAGCACAATCTCTGTTCATAAGAAACCCTGAACTCTGGAATCAATCAAGTGAAACTTTTCTGAACTGCCTCCAATACATCTACATCCCTCCTTAAGTAAGGAGGCCACCATTTTATAGCAATACTCCAAGGTGCGGCCTCACTGTATTGTACAGTTGCTGCAATACTTCCCTACTCTTATACTCCATTTCTTTAGCAATAAATGCCAAAATTCAATTTGCCTTCCTTATGACCTGCTGTACCTGCATATTAGTTTTCTGGGATTCATGCACAAAGACACTCAGATCCCTCTGCATCAAAGCACACTGAAGTTTCTCTCCATTCCTCTGACCAAAATGAAAACTTCACACTCGTCTAAGTTAAAATTCATCTGCCAAATTTTGGCCCATTCCCCTAATCTATCCATATCTGTTGGTTAATTTCTTATTTCTCCATTGTAACTTACTTTCCCATCTAGTTTCACATCATTTGCAAATTTGCCTTCAGTAATTTCTATCCCTGCATCCAAGTATTTAGTACAGATTATAAATAGCTGGGGCCCAAGTTGGATTCTTTATCTTTAGACAGCCAAATGTTGCTTGATTACTTTCATCAAAAGGTGTGCATTTTTAAAAGCATGTGTGTTAAATATCGAAAGTGAGGGTTTGATATCTTCAGACTTTCAATTTTGATTGCTTGAAGCAAATAAACAACAATTTGGTAAAGAGAAAGAATGATTAATCAAGCACTGCGTGAGTATGCAAGTTTGGGCCTCAATTGTTCATGATGACTTTAACATCTGGACATTGTTCCAAATCTCTTGCGAATCTTATGATGCCATTGATAAGATTGACAGAAATTAGTGTCGTCGTAATGTCAATATATACTAGATCAAAGGAACTGCAGCCCTGTGTACAAAAAAGGAGCAATTTTTAAAAAAAAGTTTTCAATAACCTTGGCGAGCAAAAGCCAAATGGTATTTAAATATTTCTAGTCATTTTTAACAATGCAGTGCACAAACCTAGCTGCAGCCCCAAGAGAATTGGTTGCTTGGTCCTTTGCCCTCAATGTAAAGTTAGCAATGAGAGAGCATTGGAGGTCAATGAATGATGAGACATTTGTCTGGTCTCGTTTCTGCATTCAGAACGCTGTTTGGATTTTCTGATTTTCCTGCTAAGTTGGAACAATTTAGAATTGGTCAGCCCTACTTCAGCACGACCAGTCAATATCCTAGCTGTACAAAGTACGCCAGCACATCAGATTGGCTTTTTGCTTCTCCGACTGAGTAGCTATCAGTAAATTTGGTATGCAAAACCTTCTGCTTAATTTACCATCAAAATATGAAGTTAAAAACAGTGTTAAAAATCTCTTCCTGTATGTGCATAACCACAAATAAAAATGTTGACAGTGTATTGCTTTAATTGGCACAAAATATTTTTCTGTTATCTCAGCAAAGTGATTTGGAAGTAAAATAGCTTTCCCTTATAGATTTTCTTCCAAACAGACTGTTTCTTTGTGATATCTATTCCATCCCTTAATCAACCTTTCCCGTAGCACTTTCAGTATGCAAAATGAAATATCTGCCTTTTTTGTGTGCCTTTTCCCTTCTCAATGTCCAAGGTGAAAAGACAACCTTCCAACAAAACAGCAACTACTCATAATTCTTTGAATTTACTGTTTTCACTGCTCGTAGAATTGTTTCCTGTACATTTGAGCAGGCCAAATATATGCTCAAGACCTGCTTTTGTGGAACACCCTCCATTCAGTGCAGAAATTTGAACCAGATCTGCTGTTTGCCTGTCTAATTTAATTCTCTGTTTCATTTCCACGCTGACATTTGTATCCTTGGCCTCTGATACTTTTCCAATAAATCTCAACCTGAGCCCAACAAGCAGCACCTCATCCCAGACAAGAAGTCGGTTCCAAAGACTTATGAGCATCACAGGAAAACTTTTGCCTTATCTCAGTCTTAAATGGGTGACAATTTGTTTTTAAAGACTTATCCTTACTTCTAGATTCTCCCATAAGAGGAAATGTCCTCTCCATGTCCATCATGTCGAGGGACCTCAGGATATTAAATGTTACAATTAAATCATCTCTTACTCTTCTAGAGTCCAGCAAATACAAGACTGATGGGTCCAACCTTTCCTTATAGGACAGCCTGCCCACCCCCAGATATTAGTCTAGTAAATTTTCCCCAAACTGCTTCCAATGCAGTTAGAGAGATAGTAGGAACTGCAGATGCTGGAGAATCTGAGATAACAAGGTGTAGAGCTGGATGAACACAGTAGGCCAAGCAGCATCAGAGGAGCAGGAAGGCTGACATTTCGGGCCTAACGTCAGCCTTCCTGCTCCTCTGATGCTTCTTGGCCTGCTGTGTTCATTCAGCTCTACACCTTGTTATCTCCAATGCAGTTACAGCCTTCTTTACATTAGGAGACCAATATTGTATACAAACTTCCAGATTTGGTGCCAACAGTGCCCTACATAACTGAACCATAACTTCTCTACTTCCATAATTAATTCCTGTTGCAGTACCAATAACATTCTATTAAACTTCCTAATTACTTGCTGTCCCCGCATATTATACTTATATGATTAAATCAAGGGGACACTATGACCTTTCTGCATCTGATAGATCTATAGTATCTCTCCATTTAATCCTACTGCCAGAATGGACCATTTCACATTTTCCCACATTACACAGACATGATCTTCATAACTTATTTTGTTGACTAATTAATGTCGTCAGCAAATTTAGCAACTGTACCTTCAGTCCCTTCATCCAAGTCCCCTGTAGTTTCCTGCTTACTGTCTTCATCCCCTTTTGAATAAAGCAGTTACATTTGCTATTTTCCAATCTAATGTGATGTTCTAATCTAGGGAATTTTGGAATATTATAACAGTGCAACAAGATCTCACAAACCTCTGTGTTTAAGAATTGAGGAAGAAGTCCATCAGGACCTATGGACTTGTCAGCCCTCAGTTTCAACAATTTTTCAGTTCCATTTTTGTGGTGATTATAATTTTCTTGAGTTCTTTCCTCCCTTCCTTTTCCTGATCTACACCTCTTTCTGGGATGTTACTTGTATCTTCTATAGAGAACGCTGATGCCAAATCTTTAACCAATTCATCTACCAGCTCCTTAATCTCTGTATTGTTCCTCACATTCATCTTCTATATGTTAACTCAGATTTCCAACTGGGTTTCTCTGGTACTGTCATTTTTGCTGTTTATCAATACTTTAGTGATTCTTTGTTTTTTTTTTATATCTTCTGACCTTACACCCATCTTTGCATAACTATGTACTTTTTCTTTAATTTTAAGACTATTATTAATCCTTTTAATTATCCACATAGGGTTGGTCCTTTTCTTGGATTTTTTCCTTGACATTGGAATGTATTGATGCTGTTTACTCCGAAATATCCTCTTAACTGTCTGCCACTGCATTTGCAGTGATCTAATTTGCCAGTTCATGCTTTCATCCCCTTATTTAAGTTTCCTGGTCCCACACTTTTATCCCTAAAATTGTAAAATTCAATCATAATATGATCACTGCTACCTCAGAGTCCCTTCACTGGGATTATTAATTAATCCCATCTCATTATATGATATAAGGTACAGCATAGGCTGCTGTTTGTTTGTATCCACTGTTGTTCTCAGAAACTATCCTGAAACCATTCTAGCAAAACCTCGTCTATGTTATCATTGTCCAGCTGACATTTCTAGTCCATATGATGATTAAAATATGCCATATTGCCTTGTAGTTCTGACAAGTTCCAGGTATTTATTTCTTAAAGCTCCACCCTACCATGTGGTTAGGATTAAGGGGTCTGTACATCACTCCCACAAGTGACTTCTTGCTTTATCATATCTCAGCCCACTTCTACAGCCCAGTTTCCTGAACTTAGGTTATCCCTGTCTTGTGTTAACATGATCATTAATTAAGAACCAGCCAGCCACTTTTTCTGAGCTTCCGTTCCATAAGATGTTGTGATAGAATTAGGCCATTCAGCCCATCAAGTCTGCTCTACCATTTGATCATGGCTAATATATTTCTCAAGCCCATTCTCCTGCCTTCCCCCCATTATCCTTAATCCCCTTACTAATCAAGATCTTATCAATCTCTCTCTTAAATACACTCAATGACTTGGCCTCTACAGCATCCTATGGCTATGAGTTCCACAGATTCACTACTCTCTGACTGGAGAAATTCTTCCTCATCTTTGTTCTAAAGGGTTGTCCCTTCACCTTGAGGCTGTGCCCTTGGGGCCTAGTCTCTCCTAGTAGTGGAAACATCTTTCCCAAGTTCATTTTGTAAGTTTCAGAGATTCCCCCTCATCCCTTTAAATTCCATTGAGTACAAACCCAGAGTCCTGAACAACTTCTCATGTGACAAACCCTTCATCCCTGGGATCATTATTGTAAACCTCCTTTGGATGTCTACAATGCCAGGCCATCCTTCCTTAGGTACGGGGCCCAGAACTGCCCACAATTTTCCAAATGCGGTCTGACCAGAGCCTTACACAGCCCCAGTAGTAAATCGCTGCTCTAGTATTCTAGCCCTCTCAAAATGAATGCTAACATTGCATTTGCCTTTCTAACTGCCAACTGAACTTGCATGCTAACTTTAAGTAAATCCTGAACTAGGATTCTCAAGTCCTTCTATGCTTCAGATTTCTAGAGCCTTTCCCCATTTAGAAAATAGTCTACACCTCTATTCTGCCTTCCAAAATGCATAACCCCACACTTTCCCATATTGTATTCCATCTGCCACTTCCTTGCCCACTCTCCTAACCTGTCCAAGTCCTTCTGCAGCCTCCCCGCTTCTTCAACATGACCTGTCCCTACCATCCATCTTTGTGTCATCTGCAAACTTAGCAACAATGCCCTCAATTCCTTTTTCTAGATTGTTAATGTATAATGAGTATGATTATCGTGCCAACATTAACCTCTGCAGAACTCCATTATTCGTTGGCTGCCAACCCTTTATCCCCACTCTCTACCTTCTGCTAGTTGGCCTATTACGCCTGTGCCTTGCCCAAATATTACTTAGCAGCCTCCTATGTTCAGTGGCTTTCCCCTTTCCTCTCTAAGGGTGTTGTGCACGTCAATATTCAGGTCCCAAACTATGTCTTTCTGCGGTCAAGTCACTGTAAAGGCCATCAGGTCCATCAGATTTCTTTTCTGTTCTTTTCATGTCCTGATATAACCTTCATGACTTGATGATGTGTTTGAATAATAATACTCTTGTGAATTACAGAACAGGAAAAAGACACTTCAGCCGATTGATTATGCACCAGACAAAAAAAAACAAGCACCTAACTATTCTAATCTTGTTTTCCAACATTTGGACCATAGCCTGGTATACCTTGGCACTACAAGTGCACATCTAAATAATTATTAAATGTTCTGAAGGTTTCTACATCCAAAACCCTTAAGGGCAGTGAGTTCCAGATTCTAACTACCCTCTGTGTGAAAAAAATTCCTCACATCTCCTCTAAAATTTCTCCACCCCCCTTACCTTAATCTGTGCCCCCGGTCCGCCAAGGGGAAAATGCTCTTCTTTCTAGCCTGTCTATGCCCATTATAATTTTATTACATCTCAATTATATCCCCCATTAGTCTCTCTGCTCCAAGGAAAACAACCCCAGTCTGTCCACACAATCACTGCAATCACATTGAGGTGTTTACTCATTAGACACACAACTCTAAAACCACAGCTGCTGTTGGAGACTTTCCGAATTAGCCAACTTGCCCCTCGTCCTGTGGCAGTGTCTCCTACCTGGTTTCCGGTTTTGTCAATGCCGATTATGAAGAGCAGCTCCGCCAGGAAGAGACTGATGCAGAGTTGCGTGTGAGTGGCCGTGACAGCATTCTGAGCCTGCGAGCAGAAGAGAAAGGTGCCGATAGCCAGTGCGAGACACGCCAGAGATATCGGGATTCCAATGAACGTGATTACAGTCAGTGGCTTATCGGAATAATCCTGTAACTGAATGGATAAGAAGTGATCAATGTCAGAATGGCTCAGTGGAGAGTCATACAGCACAGAAACAGACCCTTCAGTCCAACCTGTCCATGCTGATCAGGTTTCCCAAACTAGACTGGTCCCATTTGCCTGGGTTTGGTCCATATCCCTCTAAACCTTTCCTATTCATGTTCCAGACCAAATGTCTTTTAAATGCTGTAACTATACCTGCATCTACTGCTTCCTCTGGCAGTTCATTCCACATATGAACCACCCTCTGTGTGAAAAGGTTGCCCCTCAGGTCCCTTTTAAATCTTTCTCTTCTCACTTTAAAGTTATCCCCTTTGGCTTTGAACTCCCCTACCTTGGGGAAAAGACCTTCACTGTCCACTGTATCTAGGGCCCCCTCTCCCCCACCTTGTATAAACCTCTACAAGGTCACTGTTCAACCTCATAAGCTCCAGTGAAAAAAGTCCCAGTTTATCCAGCCTCTCTTTATAACGCAGGACCTCCAGTCCTGGTGACACCCTTGTAAATCTTTTCTACTGCTTCTCCAATTTAATAATATCTTTCCTACTGCAGGGCAACCAGAACTCCACACATACTCTAAAAGTGGCCTCACTGACATTCTGTACAACCTCAACATAATGTTCAACTCCCATACTCAATGGTCTGAGCAATAAAGGCAAGCATGCCAAACACCTTCTTCATCACCCTGTCTACCTGTGACACAACTTTTGAGGAACTTTGGACCTGAACCGTTAGGTCTCTCTGTTCAACAACATTCCCCAGGGCCCTACCATTAACTATCCTGCCCTTGTTTGTCTTACCAAAATGCAACCTCGCATTTATCAAAATTAAATTCCATCTGCCACACCTTGGTCCATTGGCCTAATTGATCAAGTTCCCATTGTAATCTTAGATGACATTCTTCACTGTCTACTAAGCTGAGTAAAGATTTACAGGCCTTCCAATGTCCTTCCTGCTCAAACATCATTGACGCTAATTCTTCATGTGAGGTTCAAATGCTCAAGAGGCCTGCTTTGTGTTGATATTGCTGTCTACAAGGACTGACCTACTCCCATGGGTCCAACAAGTTTTTGCTTGTCTCACTATATGACTTGTGAAGAGAGACTTAATCAGATAGGAACTATATTCTCATGAGTTTTGAAGAATGAATGGGGATCTCATAGAAACCTATGAAATTCCAGCAGGACTAGACAGGGTAAACATAGGAGGGATGTTCCTGATGACCTGGGAATCCAGAACCAGGGGAGTCTAAGGACATGGGTGTGCTATTTAGAACTAGATGAGGAGAAATTTCTTCACCGAGGCAGTGGCAAGCCAATGGAATTCTCTGCCAAATCAAGTGGTTGAGGTCAAAATTCTGAATGCTTTCAAGAAGGAGTTAGATATGGTTCTTAGGGCTAAAGGGATCAAAGGGAATGGGGAGAAAGCAGGGACAAGTACTGGGTTTATGATCAGCCATGATCATATAGAATGGTGGTGCAGGCTCAAAGAGCTGAATGGCCTTCTCCTACTCCTATTTTCTTTGGTTCTGCGTTTGCTCAACAATGCTGACATCAGTGATTGGGACCCTGCCTACAGGCTCAATATATGCAGTCAACCCAAAGAACGGTACGATGGCTCAGTGGTTAGCACTGCTGCCTCACAGTGCCAGGCACTCAGGTTTAATTCCACCCTCAGGCAACTGTCTGTGTGGAGTTTGCACATTCTCCCTGTGTTTGCATGGGTGTGCTCCAGTTTCCTTCCACAGTCCAAAGATATGCAGGGTAGGTGGATTGGCCATGCTAAATTGCCCATAGTGCCCAGGGATGTTTAGGTTAGGTGGGTTAGATATTGGAAATCAGGGGTAGGATAATGGGTCTGGGTGGGATGCTCTTCGGAGGGGCGGTGTGGACTGGTTGGGCCGAATGGCCTGTTTCCACATTGTAGGGATTCTATGACAAAGAGGTGGTGACCTGCATTGTCGTGTTTCTGCCCCTTTTGCTCTCCCTATGGTTTTCCTAAGAACAGAAATCAAACATTTACTCCTGAAAAGGGGCAGAGACATTTCAGCAGATAAATTAATCAGATATGACTCATTCCTTTGCAAATTCCTGTTGATGTTCTTTGATCACTTGTCTAAGGGACTAAGCAACTCTATTCCATTTCTGGCTCCTGGACTCTGTCCCAACTCTGCCAATGTGTTCATCCACTTGAGAGCTCCTATTTATTCTGTCTCTGCACTAGTTGTGCCAGCACCACTGACAGACATCAATAGTCTGCCAACATTTATGTGGATCACACTGGCTAAATGAGACATAACTTCCTGAGCTGCTCATTCTGATAATGAAAGTTTTTAAATAGAAATAATCTGAAATTGGGTCTTGAAGATTTTGAAGGGCTATGTTTGTTTCCTTTGGCAACTTGTTCGACTAAAGGGCTTTCCTTGGGAAGGAATGTTGTTGAGAACACTGTCTGGGAAACAAATAGTGTTTGAATATTGTTGTAAAAAGACACATTTGTTGAAGATTTTTATCTTGCACTCACCAGGACCATTCACAAGAATACCAATTCAAGGGGGAAAAACCAACATATATATTGCGAGAGGGCTGATTGGTTGGTGAACTGATTCTGATTAGTGGAGGCATTACCATGGATAAACCACCAACTAATGATGATTGGCAGTTAACAGCCGGTTTGTTTAAATTTTTAAAAAAGCAGTTTGACTCTGATTGGCGGGGAATGCCCTGCAGAATGAATTAGCGAATGATTGTCACCTATTTTGTTGAATTGAAACATTCTCTATATTCATTGGTATTTATGCTCTGTGTGGATGGCTAACTTGTGTTTTGTAATTATTGGAGGGCACCAGGGGCTTGTTTCTGTCAATTCTCACTAGTCCATTCCAAATTGTACAGAACCCGGTCAGTGCATTTTTCTCCCTCCTTCATTGTAGTGATTCCCATTCCAAATCCTGGAATAAAAATATGCACACTGGTGTATCTCTCAGACTGGTTTGTGCACAATCTTCCAGTATGTCTTTGTATTGCTTCAATCTTCTTTATACCTCTTGCATTGTAAAGGTCCCATCCAACTTCCATACTCTAGGATTGGATGAATAAGTGGTAAGTTAGATTTCCGATATATTTTTGTTGCACTATCAAAGGTTCCTCCTCAGAAATCTTGGATATTATCTGCTGAATGTAGAGTTCCCATTAACCATTGTATGTAAGCTGAATCCTCAGGTAGCATCGGCTGTTATTTTATTTGTGTGCTTGCGAGTTTCCCAGCTTCCTGTATCTGTCCATATTTATTTCTCAACTAGAAGATAAGTGGGTAGAGAGCAGAGAAAGGGAAGAAAGAACACTTACCTCCTCGCTGAAGGCCATCAAAATCGCAAAACTGGAAAAGTGATCACATTGACATGTGGTGTGTGTGTCATTGGAGCCCACCAACTCACAGCCACTTGGAGACCAGTGGCCTCCATTCTCCGCGTGCATCCAGTAGGCACATAGCCTCTTCCAACCAACTGAGGTATCCTGTGGAAGAAGAAAGCCAGCCCATTATTTGTCAGAACAACTTTTGAGTGGTACTTTTTTGTTTGCTGGAACAACGCATTGCAGATGGCTGGATTGAGGAGCACTTCAACAGCTACTGGCCATTCAGATTCCCAAGACCGTTGATACCACTGAGCTTCGTTATAGAAAAAATAAGGACAAACAATAAGTTGGGTGGCACTTCACTGCTGAGTGAGAAGTTTGAATCTGAAGCTCCACGCTAGCTCTGAATTAAGCTGATGCATACGTGCTGTGAGTGTGAAAAATCAGAGGTCCCCCATTTTCCATTAAACATTGAATTTTAACAGCCTAGCCGCTGTTAGCATGTAAGAAATGTAGCAGTTGCTTTGCCCACAGCAAGATCCCACCATCTGAAATGAGATAAATAATTAGAATGGGCGATTGAGGGATAATAATTCGTCTTTGGACAGTGGGGAGTTCCTTGGTCCCTATCAAAATTAGCCCTCGATTGTTCAGGCTACATTAGAGGCTGGAAGGAGCCTCAGTTTAATGTCTGATCTGAAGATGACGTTTGTGATAATGCTGCACTCACTCTGAACGGCACTGATATGTCCAATCTCAAAGTGATGCTCAGAATGTCACAAAGGCCTGTAATATTCCATTGACCCAGTGTCAGAGAAAGACAGGGTCTCCCTTCAATGTCCTTGGTTTCATTGAAACGTTAGTCTCTCCCTACAGTGTACAGTTTCACATTTGGATATCCTGCTAGAATAGGATTGTGGCATTTAATTCATGGAATGCACTTTTATGCATAATATCCGACTCATAAACAAAAATAGGATAAACTGATGGGTCAAATACACCTTGAGGCAGGTAAATATTTTTGGAAAGAATCATTTGATCCTAACCTTTAACATATTCCTGCTTTGTGTAATCCCAGCATCGATGGCCATGCTTTCAAGTATCTGGACCCTAAACTCAGGAATATCCTTCTTATTTCTATCTGTCTCTCTCTCTGTCCACATCACTCCTCTTGTAAGAAACTCCTGCCTCAGTTTGTCTTTTACTGAAATCCTCATCCATACTTTTCTCAATTTAGCTGTGACTATCCCAACACAGCACTGGGCAGCCTCATATCCTGAAACCCCTCTGATAAACTTCCGAAATTCCTGCATCTCAATTCAAACCAAGTTCTGTCTTTGACCAGGATTTTTGGTCATCACTCCCGTTAATGTTTTATGTGGCTTGGTGCAAGTTTCACGTTTGGTGGGTGGGGGGTCTTCTCTCTCTGAACTAGAAGTCCGGCAGAAGAGGTCACATAACTACGGCAAGCCACAAAAGCTCTTACAAGTGCATTTCTCCAAACAATAACACTCATAGAGAGTGCTTTGGGATAGCTAATAATGTCCAAAGCCCTGTCTAAGTGCATGATCTTGCTGTTGTAGTCTTGAATTGATCACTTTAACTCCACAAACCTCTTTATGCTTTAGGCTGAAGCTGACAGCAACAGAAAGTTTGTAGTTGCCTGAGGATCCCACAGCTGCTGAAATGACCCTGGACTGTAGCTGGGCCTCCTCATATCTCTCGCTGGTTTCCTTGTTTTTGTAGGATGCTCCGTGAAGGACAGAATCCATGTCATGATACACGATGAAAGCAACCGCAACAGAGCCTGGAGTCAGAGGAGTCATATGAGGTTAGCAACATTTAGGCCTACAAATGAGGGACAGGGATAGGTTGGTACTACCCACGACAGCACCTGCCAAAGCTGTGGCCTCCATTACCTTGAGGCTGAGGAATGGGAACACCACTGCAGATACATTCCCCTCCAAGCGGCATACCATCCTGACTTGGACTTACTTGCTTTGGCTTGATTGACACTAGTTCAAAGTCCTGCAGTTCCTCACATAGTGGCACTCCAAATGTACCTATACCCAAGGGTCACCTGTGGTTCAAAAACTAGGTCTGTCATCGCCTTCCCAAGGGCAACTAAACACAATTAATGCCAGCCTTGCCAGTGATACCCATCACTGGGGAATTGTATAAGAACAATTGGGACAGAGTTGGACAATGGGATTAGTTTCATATTGCTCTTAAAAAGAGTCAGCATAGCCACAAAGGCTTAAATGACATCCGTCTGTGCTGTAAACTTTTACATTTCACAATGATTGGGTTACATTTAGAAGTGGGTCAAAGTCTGGCAGAATTATTCGCTGGAACAGGAGATCGAAAAAAAAAGGCAAAAATCTAGCCGATAGAATATAATGCAGGACAATGTTAAGTTGGCACAAAGAAAATTAAGCAAAGTGTGACTTAAATGGAGAATGGCTGCAGAATTCTGATGTGTGGTGTACGAGTCACAAATAAAATTAATGTGCAGGTATGGGCAGTGATTACGAAGACTAATGAAATTTTATCCTTTATTGTGAGAGGAATTGAACATAAACATAAGGAGGTTATCCCTCAGTCAAAACAGGGTATTGGAGAGACCACATCTTGAATAGTGTGTGCAGTTCTGGCCTCCTTATTTAAGAAAGGATGTAAATGCATTGGAGACAGTTCAGATGAGGTTTACTAGGAATGAGCTCGTTATCTTATGAGAAATGTTTGGACAGACTGAAGTTGTATCCACTGGAGAATTGAAGAGCAAGGGATGACCTGATTGAAGTGTGTAAGATCCTGAATGGTCTTGACAATGGTCGATGTGGAAAGGATGTTTCCTCTTGCAAATGAGTCTAGAACCAAGGGGACAATGTTTAAAGATGAGGTGTTGTCCTTTTAGGACAGAGATGAGGAGATTTTTTTCTTTCTCAGGGGGTTGTGATATTTTGGAACTCTACTTCAACAGGTGGTGGAGGCTGGATATTTTTATTCAAGGGTTTATAGATTCTTGTTAGGTCGGGGAATGAAAAGTTATCAAGATGGATGGGAATGTGGAATTCGGAACATAAACAGATCAGCCATGATCTTATTGAGTGGCAGTGCAAATTGGAGGGTCGAATGACCTATTCACCACCCATTTTGTACATTCAAATATATGTCAATCAGAATATTCAGTTAGCCAGTTCTGCATCATGTATAATGATCATTTGAAGGAAGTGTCACTCGAAAAGATGAAAAGGATGGTATTTATCTGGTTATCAAAGGTGTACAAAATGAATAACAATATTGTTGTTCTGGATCCCAACACAAATGTCTCTGCAGTAAGCCGGGGATAATCAATCAGGTCATTCTTGACTTATCCAGTGTCCCCTGCAGTGGTAAGGGCACGTAGACTAGTGAAAACATGGTGACAGCATGGTAAAGCCACCCTGAGTTGAATAGCACAGTCACATTCACCACCCAGCATCAAAGGAAAAGTGGTTACTTGTAACTCAGTCCCATGGTGACTTGTTGGCCCCTATGCGGCCCAACCCAAACCTGGGGCCCAGCGGTGGGCCAGAATTCCATGATGTATAGCTGAGTGTACCGGTCATTTCAGAGCTGGTGGCTGGTTTCCAGGAAATGTCGATCGCATTGCCCTTGGCCTCCAGGCTCACTTTATTATCCACACTGCTCACGTCAACAACTCGCAGCTGAAGGTCTGAAAGTGAAAGAGCACAAAGTGGATGTAGATGAACTGATGGTCCTTTGGTGTTCCTACCTGTGATAAACAGCACATTTTCTACTTCCTATTAGTGCACTGAGCTGCCTCCAAGGATAATGCTGACACTGTGGATACAACCCTATGTTGCTGAGTCCTTGTGGATTCTGTTACCATGAAACCTGGCTTATGGCTTGCACTGTAGTGGCTGCTAACTGGATACAGAAGCTCTAAATATTTTGAAGGCAGAGGTACATTGATTCTTGATGACAAAGGAGATGAAAGATTATCAGGTGGGGGGGTATAAAATCGAGGTTAAAATCAAATCAACCATGATCTTATTGATTGGTTGAGCAAGCTAGAAGGGCCGAGTGACCTACTCTTGTTTCTTGTCTATATATTTGAACGTAGCTCTGAGTCTGCTGCATCTTTATCTCTGCCTCATCTATGAGTAACTTCCAGGATTTCCAATAACCTCTTCTAATTTACATACCAATGAGCAGAATACTAAGCTGTGTGTAGAAGCTCCCTCCTGGAACCCTCCCATTTCTGTCAGAATCATGTAGCACGTGACTAGTGATGTCAGAGTTACATCATCGTATACATCATCGTATCGCTAACACTTGCTTTCCCATTCCAGCGATAATAGTAAACATCAGTTATGTGCAACAGGTATCAGCCTGTTTGCTCTGTGTTTGATGGGTACCCTTCTCTGTGCACTGTTCGATGTTGGGTATGTGTGCTGATTATATCTTTATAAGAACAATTTGGAAAAAAGACTGTTCCCAACAACCCCACTCCCAAAGCTAGCACAAGCTATAACAAAAGAGAAGGATTTTGGGACCAAAGATTGAGAGTCTCCTCTTAAACAACATTAATTATTACATTTGTGTATATCTACATATCCGATTCACCTATAAAAATTACAATGAATTTGCTTCTGTTGTTCTTTCAGACAGTGTATACATATTATGTTGACTCAATAAAGCTGAACTGGACTGAATGCCAATTTGGTAATAGAACCAGTGTGGACACAATGGGCCAAATGGCCTCCTTCTGCATAATAACAATGCTCAGATCCTGTGATTCAGTTAGTTCTGTGTCTTCTCCTGTGGATTGTCAATCACAGGCTGCTGTATGTTTACCCATTGCCTTGTTGGTGACGTCTTGCAGTCCTTGACCCTTTGAGTTCAGGGCGAGTGTGATAGCAGCATTCTCCATGTCCTGCAGGACCTGAGATGCTGAATTTAGCCGCTCCTCCTGTGCTTTAGCCCTCAATGGGGACTCCTCTGCAAACAGCCTTGTTGTGAGGGAAATGATATCCTGTGCGAGAGAAAGTAGCATTACTATTTGATGGTGAACCAAAGCTCCTTCAGCCTTTTCAGGTGGACGTTTAAGATTCAGTGATTTTAGATCGAAGAAGAGAAGGAGTTCTCTCCTGTATTTCTTGGCTAGCATTTATCCCTCAACCCCTATCACTAAGGGTTGTCTGGCTTTACCTGTGGGATCCTGCTGTGCACAATTTGGATGCTGTATTTCCCACATTGCAAAAATGAAAATGCTTCAAAAGTAATGCATTGACTGCAAAGACATTGAGGATTGGAAAGTTGCTGTAAAATGCAAGTCTTTCTTGATGAAAACAAAATCAAACGACCCCACAAATAATGGGTATAAGTCAACTTTTGTGCAATTATGTTAATTTTGTGGCACCTTGTTACTGCATACTGTAGCTCACAACTGGAAAGAGTCAATCATTTTGAGTCTAATATGATCTTTTGTAATCCTGAGGGTCTCCAATGTGTCTTCAATTCATGTGTCTTCAATCTCAGAGCATGGGAAGCACTAGCAAAGCTGCTGGTTATTGCTAATCCCTAGTTGCCCTGGAGAAGGTGTTGATGAGCTGCCTTCTTGAACTGCTGCAGTCCACTTGGTGTTCCACAGTGTTATCAGGGAGGAAGCTCTGAGATTTTGACCTAGTGACAGCAAAGGAATGATGATAATAGTTCCAAGTCAGGATGATGTGCATTGCAGAGGGAAACTTGCAGATGATAGTGCTCCCAATCAGACTCAGCTGTAGTATGGGAAGGGAGACACATCTGCTGATATTGGAATTTGGTTTGGCCGTGGTCTCCAAGACCTCCTGGAATATTCTTTTGGACTTTGTTGCCCTAGCTCAGACACATATGTTTTCCTTTTGGGGAAGGAACCAAAATGGAGGCTGTGAAATGATATCTCACCAAGAAAGGAAAGAATTAACCCAAGTTGGGGAACATTGGAAGGACAAACTTGAGATAAGTTTCCTGAAACATTTTGGGAAGATCTCAAGGCCTCAGTGAGGAGAGAAAACTTATTAAAGTGGTACCGGAAATGAGGGACATCAGTGATGCGCGGAGACTGGAGTACCTGGAGCTAGTCTTCTTCGAGAAGAGGAGAGATTTAACTGAGGCATTCAAAATCATGAAAAGTTTGACAGAAAAATTAAGAAGATACGGTCTCCAGTGGCAAAAGAGTTTGGTAACCAGAGGGCACACATTGAAGGTGATTGTTAAAAGAGGGGGTAATGAGGAGGCTATTTTTCCACAAAAATGAACTGTGATGTGGAAAACATTGCCTAAAAGGATGTCATCAGAAGTCACATGACACCAAGCTATGGTCCCGCAAGTTGATGTGAAATCACAAGCTTTTGGAGCGCTGCTCCTTCATCAGGTGAAGCCACCCAAAAGGATGCCAATCATGACTTTCAGAAGGGAACTGGATAAATACTTGAAGGAGAAAAACACTGCAGCAAAAGGGAAAGGACAAGGCAGAGGGTGGAATATCTAATTGGATAGGACTGTCAAAGAGTCAGCATAGGAACGATGGGCCAAATGGTCTCCTGCTGTAGTGTTCTGTTAACTCGTGATCACCAGTTTCCCAAAGCAAATGTTGTTCTCTGAATTCTGCACACAGAGCTAAAGGGCGCTATCTTCCTCCTCACCTGAAGTAATGATCCATTGGCAGGTTTCTGGCACAGTTCACCAAGCAAGCTGCTGCTGTTAGTCATCCTAGAGCAAAATATCTCCACAGGTGAGGCTGGCTATGGAAAGACAGGAGAGAAAAGTCTAGTTGAATCATGCCAAACTCGAATCATTGCTGCTGTCTATCTCCTCTATGGTTAGTCATCAGCTGCACGTTGCAAAAGATGTTCAGTTACTCTGGTGTTCATCCTCTGCGCGGTTAATGTCTATCATTGTTACAAGAAGATTTCCTGCTCAGGTTAGCCAAGGACATGATCTCTGAGATAACTTGGAACATTTATGGAAAGATAAGCAACATTTTCATAATCCCAGGAAAGTCTGATTTGCAACTGGGTGAGTAGAATTAGGTTAGTAACCAGTGAGGGGAATGAATTGAAGAGAACTGATGGTCTTTGATCCCTGGTCCCACCCATGATGGTGACCAAAGGCATTTCCCCCTCCTGGAAATCGGTTAAAACAATCAGCCTGTATTCCTGCTCCTGTCCCCTGCTGACAAATGTTCTTGTGCTCCTATAGGACAGTACAATAACCCCCTCCTGCATTGTCAGCTATGGCCCCCACTGCCTAAGCTCACAGTTGAGAAATGATCTCGTGAGGGGGAGGGTGGGTGGAGGAGGCATCCGCAGGTTTTAGGAAGGAAATGCCATTTCTGAGATCCTGCAGGTAAATATAACTGATGGCTCACCTGCTCTGGTGCTGTTGCCAATGTGGGGTCAGTTCCAGTGGTTCCAACGGCAGAGACACTGTAGCCAACAGGGTCAGTGGGGAGCATAGGAGACGTTACAGGGGCTGAAACAACAGAGTGTTGGAAATACAGTTTAGTAGCTTTGTCATAGCCTTATGATGCTGACCTTAATTATAAATGTTGTATAATTGTATAATGTAGAAAAAATGCTTTCACCAGATAAGCCTTCCCTGTCAGGATAGGACAGTTCCTGGGAAGAGCTGACCAGTGTGTACCAGTTGCAAGTGCTAATCTCATGTAGCTAAGCAAGAATGTGTACTTCCTCAAAAGTCAAGCCTGATTTCTCACAAGAGACTGTCAGATGTAATGTCACGAGCTATTAAGTACTATGTAATAAACATTGTTGATCCGTCAAGACTGAGCTTCTCTTCTCCCAAAGAGTTCATGTGGGCATCCTTCCACACTTGGTATCAGTAACAGTGACTACTACCAATAAGAAGGATTGGGAGCCTGAATCAACCCAGAACCCCTCAGATGGTATCAGTGCACATGAACTACAACACATCCAAAGAAGTGACTGAGGACCCTAATGGCACACTGGTAATGTTCTTGCCTCTGAGGCAGGAGGCTGGGATTCAGGTCCCCCCTGCCCCGGAGGCTGCCGTGATATACCTGGGCAGGTTGGTTAAAAGTATCTATTATGTCTATTGGGAGTTTGGGAGTGTTGTGGCACAGTGGTAGTGTTCCTACCTCTGAGGTAGAAGGCAAGGGCTCAGGTCCCACTTGTCCCCGAGGTGTGATAACATATCAAAACAAGGTCAGAAGTCATACGACACCAGGATGTAGTAGGTATCAGAGTAGATTACTTTGGTTAGACCCTCTCATGTGACTCTGTTACCTACTCATGTTATTCCAGCCATTTGGTTTGTCTCTTACGCCATTTTGTTTTTGATTATTTGTAATTATCTCTCTGCCTCAATTAATCAGATCATAAGTCACCCCTTCACTTGTCATTCAGCTATTTACACTTTACTCATACCGTTTGACATTCTTGATCATCTGCAAAGACTTGTTATTCAGCCTGTCGACACTTCACTCACACTTTTTGTACTTATCTGTCGATGCTCTTAAATGCCTGGAATTATCTTGCCATTATCTCTCCACCTATATGTTCTGTGTCTGTGTACCTCCCTCTACTTCACCTGGCAAAGGAGCAGTGCTCCAAAAGCTTGTGATTTCAAATAAACCTGTTGGACTATAACCTGGTGTCTTGTGACTACTGACTTTGTCCACCCCAGTCCAACACCGGCATCTCCATATCATCTGAAAACAGGTTGATTTGCAAATATCTCCACCAACAAGTGGGAAATAAGTGTCTGTTAAAATGGAGGATGTGATTGTAAGAAATGGGATGATATGTGTAAATTAGGAATGCTTGTTGGCCTCATGTCAGCTCCGCTTAATAGAGTGCAAGTGAACTGATTTCGTTCTGTTGGCAATGTGTCTCAACCATCCCTCTCCCCTTCTGTGTCAGAAGCCTCTCGCTCCTGCTCAAGCACCTTTTTTCTCAGGATGTAGTTGTGATAAGCAGAATTGGCATTGGGTGTGCCTTCCCTCCCAAGTTTCACCTGAGAGCCACCTTCTTGAAGCGTTAACAGTCTGCATGGTGACAGGGCCCCCTTTGTGCTGTTAGGGCCAAGATTCTGCAGCATAGGGCAGGAGTGACCATTCTAACCTCAATTCAGATAGTGTGTGGCCTGGAGTGGTTGCATGTCCCATGTGCCTGCTGGCTTTGTCCTTTGAAGCCGTAGAGGTCTTGGCCCTTTGAAGTGCTGCTGAAAAAGCTGTGGAATACCTGAGGGAAATGAACAACCTCTTGCAAATGCAGTCACTGAAGGAGTATATTGTATTTGGCATTTGGCTTGTTAGGGTTAGCTGAAAGACCCTTTACATGTTTCCATCTCTCACTGAGATATAAATAACCTTCAGATTCCCTCAATGTGGAAACAGGCCATTCAGCCCAACAAGTCCACACTGACTCTCCAAGTAGCATCGCACCCAGACTCAAGCCCCGACCCATCTCTGTAAACCTTCATTTCCCTTGGCCAATCCACCTAACCTGCACAGGGTACCCACACAGACACAGGGAGAATGTGCAAACTCCACACAGACAGTCACCATCAAACCCGACTCCCTAGCACTGTGAGGCAGAAGTGCTAACCACTGAGCCATTGTGCTGCCCTTTCTTAGAAGAATTAGTCTATGTGTTTTGTGTTTGTTAGTAGCTGCTCTGTAGTTAATTAGTAGGCAGTCTCCAGGCATATAGCATGGATCTAGTTACCAAAGGGCTCTAGAGGTACTATGGTATTGGCCCTACTGCTGAGACCCATGTTTAAGTTCTATTTGCTCCAGAGATGTGTAATAATATTCCTGAACAGGTTATTTAGAAAATGTCTAGACCTAGTTTCTATTTGTTAGGAGCTGCCAATATTGCTTACCAAACATAATGCAGTTAACTAATTAATTATTAATTTGTAAAACATCCTTTCTTTACTTAAGCTTATGCCTTTTCTGCCAAAGCCTTACCAGTAGTTAGTGCTTCACCACTTAATATGAGTATTGCACAAAGGATGGCTTGGGCTCTTGTGATGCAGTGGTGGTGTCCCTACCTCTGAACCAGGGGTTCAAGTCCCACCTGCTAGAGAAGTCTGTCCTAACATGTCTGAACATTTTGATTGAAAATATCTACAAGATGAATAGATGGCAATCCTTCTCAAGCAATCCTCTCGCACCAATTGTCAACTGTAGGCATCTCTTAAGCCACATCCACAGAGGTTGGGGTGACAAGTGGCCAAATTTAGATCAAAACGTTGACCCTTAAAGCCAACAGCATGAACTTCCAAAACTCATCTGTTGGGCTTGAGGTCAAACTAAGGGCCTAGAAATGTAAAAGCCATCATTCAATTCACTGCAACACACCATTCCCCCAAATTAAGTTAAACAGCAAAGATTATAAATGTTGTTTTAAATCAAATCACTTTTGGAATGCTGCATTCAATTCTGGTTTCCCTGCTGTTGGAAAGATATTGCTAGACTTGAAAGGGTACAGAAAAGATTTACAAGGATGTTGCCAGGGTTGGAGGGTTTGAGCTATAGGGAGAGGCCGAATAGGCTGGGGCTATTTCCCGTGGAGTGTCGGAGGCTGAGGGGTGACCTTATAGAGGTTTATAAAATCATGAGGGGTATGGATAGGGGGAATAGCCAAGGCCTTTTCCCCAGGGTAGGGGAGTCCAGAACTAGAGGGCATAGGTTTAAGGTGAGAAGGGAAAGAAGGGACCTAAGGGTCAACTTTTTCATGCAGAGGGTGGTGTGCGTATGGAATGAGCTGCCAGAGGAAGTGGTGGAGGTTGGTACAATTACAACATTTAAAAGGCATCTGGATGGGTATATGACCAGGAAGGGTTCAGAGGGATAAGGGCCAAATGCTGGCAAATGGGACTAGATTAATTTAGGATATCTGATCGGCATGGACAAGTTGGACCGAAGGGTCTGTTTCCATGCTGTACAGCCCTGTGACCTTATGATTCTAAGTCATAGGTCACACGATATCACTTTGACCTTAAATTCAAAAGAATCATTTTTAGCAGTTGGAGTTTAACTCAATAATTAACAAACACATACAACCATTTCCAAAAAGAATCCAACATTGAAAATCCTCCAAACAGTTGCAAGGAAAGATGCAAACCACAAACAGTCTGTAGTTGAGCGATGAGTCAAGGTTTTAACTTATCAAATGACACGCTGACAGAGTGAGGCAGTCTTTCCCTTGGCCATGAGAGGGAGACCGACACAGGAGAGAAGAGGTAAAGGGAAATCAAACTGTAAATGCTATAAGTCTGAAATAGAAAACAGAACATCAGACTTACATAGCAGATCCTTCAGGAACTGAACAGCCTGAGGATAATCTGAACCACATATTCCACACTCAACAGCGAACCTTAAACATTTGGCATTGGAGACCAGCTAGTGTTCTTTTTAACTATGTAGAAATTACAGCTTAGAAATAGGCCACAGCAGATTTTTGCTGATATCCAGGGCCACAGTGGTGTAGAGTAATGTCACTGGATTAGTAACCCAAGAGGTTTGAGCTAAGGTTTTGCTGGAACTTGTTGCTATGTTGCCTGGTGAAATCTAAATTCAGTTAATAGCTTTCACATAAAACAAGCCTCAGAGGGCTTTTATGGTGTAATGGTAGTGTCTCCCTCTCTGTGCCAGGAAGACTGGGTTCAAATCCCACCTGCTCTAGAGGTATGTCATAACATCTCTGAACAGGTTAATTACAAATATCTCAATCTAACTGTAATAATGATGACTGTGATCATTTTTGTTGTTTAAAATCCCGTCTGGTTCAATAATGGAGCGCAATCAACCGTTTGGCCTAAATGTAACTCCAGGCCCATAGCAATGTGATTGACTGTCCCAAATGGCCCTAACAAATCATACAGTTTAAGGGAAATTAAGGATGGGCAACAAATGCTGGCCTTGTCGGCAATGGCACAACCCACGAAAGAATAAAAAAAAATCTCATTCTGTCATATTTCTTCCTCTCTTAAGTATTTACTTCAGTTCCCTTTACATCATGGAGTTGACCACTTGGTTGGTTCAGAATTGGAGTCACGTGTTTGGCCAGATCAGGTAAGTGAGGTGGGTTTTATTTTCTAAAGGTCATTAATGAACAAGTTGGGTTTTAGGTTAGGCCTGTGAATTATTTCTCTGTTGTACTACATACCCATAAACCCACAAATCAAATGATAGAACTGATTCCCCTGAGATTCTGGAAGCTGCTCGAAATTGTTATTCAGCACAGCCCTGTCATTGACTGTCTTATGCCCAATGACCATACTAACTGGTCACAGTGTCAATATTCCTTTAGCATTCCGATCTTTAACTATTCAGTGGCAGCAATTACCTCTGTAGAGCCCTCTCCTCCAGACACAACGTCTGTTTTTCTAATGATAGGACGAGGAGAAAGGAGGGATGCCTGGTTTGTCCTCATTAATTCAATTCTGATTCTAGTATTATGCAAAACTAAAGCTTCAGATCAGAAATGAAAGATAGCACTATCTCCAGGCTTGTTGAGGAGTTATAGAAATAAAGATTTTCTATTCCTCCTTACTGTGCATTAATTAAACCCCAGTCAAACTCAATAGACTGACTGTGGTAAGTGATGTACAGAGAATGGGAAGCTTTGATCAGGTCAGTATGTTCCTATTACCATGGACATGGGCAGGAGTGTGTCCAACCTCAGGGTCAGGTAAGTCTCCATTAACAGGAGTAGTTGTGATTCCATTAACAGGAGCAGGCGTGATTCCATTAACAGGAGTAGCTGTGATTCCATTAACAGGAGTAGGCGTTTTTCCATTAACAGGAGTAGCTGTGATTCCATTAACAGGAGCAGGCGTGATACCATTAACAGGAGTAGCCGTGATTCCATTAACAGGAGCAGGCGTGATACCATTAACAGGAGTAGCTGTGATTCCATTAACAGGAGCAGGCGTGATACCATTAACAGGAGTAACTGTGATTCCATTAACAGGAGCAGGCATCATTCCATTAGCAGGAGCAGGTGTGATTCCATTATCAGAAACAGTTATGCCTCCATTAACAGGAGTAGCCATGATTCCATTAACTGGAACAGGTGTGATTCCATTATCAGAGGCAGGTGTGTCTCCATTAACAGAAGCAGGTATTCTTCTGTGAACAGGTTTGGGAGTGTCTCTATTAACAGGAGGAAGTATAATTCCTTGAACAGGTGCTGATCTGTTTTCATTATCAGGCGCTGGTATAGCCCCACTGTGGCGTAACTCCCGCTGTCTGAAACTTGAATGTTCACCAAGTGAAAATTCTGTGGAATTTGAAAATGAAAAAGCTATATCCAAGTTTTGGATTTACACACCCAATTTTATCACCGTGGCTAACTCAGTCTTATTGGAAACTGTGATGCTTTAAATAAGATTAAGTTCTCGAGACCAGTTAAAAAGTTGTAACAACACCAGATTAAGTCAGGGAAGGATCCAATTGACATTAACATGAAATATTGGTCAAAATTGATCCAATCTCTGCCAAACACAGGTGCAGAATTTACAAACAGCATCCTAGACTTTATTAACAGGGCATACAGTAGAAGAGGAAGGAGACAATACTAAACTTGTATCAAGAACTCTGTTGCTTTCTGATCTAGTGTATTGTGTCTAGGACTACACTTTGGCAAACATCTGAAGGAATTGGCGTGAGTGCAGAAAATGGTCATTAGAATGGTTCCAGAAATAAGGAACTTTGGCTGCATCAATAGATTTGAGAGGTTAGGGCCGTTCTCCTTGGAGAAGATGAGGTTGAGAGGAGTTTTCCAATTCATGAAAGGCCTAGACAGAGTAAATAGAGAGAAACTGTCCTGACTGTTTGAGGGAATTAGGAACCAAAGTGCAACAGTTTTACGATAATTGGCAAAAGAACTTTGTGATTTTGAGGGAAAATGTTCTCACCCAGCAAGTGGTTGGGATCTGGAATGCATGACCTGAGAGTGCGGTGGAGGTATTTAAGAGGGAATTAACTCCTTGTGTGAAAAAGGTAGGGCATGGAGAGTACCTGAAGAAGGCACAAGCTAATTCGCTCCTTTGCAGAGACAGCAGACATAGAACATAGAACATAGAACATAGAACATTACAGCGCAGTGCAGGCCCTTCGGCCCTTGATGTTGCGCCGACCTGTGAAACCAATCTGAAGCCCATCTAACCTAAACTATTCCATTATCATCCATATGTTTATCCAATGACCATTTAAATGCCCTTAAAGTTGGCGAGTCTACTACTTTTGCAGGCAGGGCATTCCACACCCTTACTACTCTCTGAGTAAAGAACCTACCTCTGACATCTGTCCTATATCTATCACCCCTCAACTTAAAGCTATGTCCCCTCGTGCTAGCCATCACCATCCGAGGAAAAAGGCTCCCACTGTCCACCCTATCTAATCCTCTGGTCATCTTGTAATGATGAGTCAAAAGGTTTCCTCTGGGCTGTAAGCATTCTGTCCTGTAAATAATAATCATTGGAGCTAATATTAATCAGATTATTTGAAGCAGTAGGAAAATTTAGCTGAAGATCAAAAGGTACAATTTCTTTTTCAAATGCTTATCCAGTGCTCTTTCTTTTCATTCGTTCATGGGATGAGGGTGCCACTAGCTGGGCCAGCATTTATTGCCCATCCCTAATTGCCCAGAGGGCAGTTAAAAGTCAACCACATTGCTGTGAGTGTGGAGTCACATGAAGGCCAGACTGGGTAAGGATAGTACTTTCCGTCTGTAAACGATATGAGTGAACCAAATGGGTTTTATTGAACAATCGAGAATGGATTAATGGTCATTAGGTTCTTAATTCCAGACGCTTTTTTTGGAAGTTCTTATTGGATATGCTTCTCCACTGTCTTAAACCTTCCAGATATAACATCTCACCGAATTAAAATGTTTCTCCTCTTCTTTGGTTCACACATCTATAACCTCTGATCATTGACCCGTCTGCCACTTGAAACAGTTGTCTCTAACCATTCCATAAAAACCCTTCAATATTTCGAGTGCCACTATTAAATCTCCCTTGAGCCTGCCAATCTCTTCTTCTCATAAGGGAATAATGTCAGCTCCTCCATGAAAAGGAAACAGTTAATGTTTCTTGTCTGGTATGAGTCTCCTTCAAAATTAAGATAGGGTTAGGGTTAGCATTGGTTCTGAAGAAGTCATATTGGACTCGAAATGTTAACTCTGTTTCTCTCTCTACAGATGCTGCCAGACCTGCTGAGTTTCTCCAGCATTTACTATTTATATTTCTAGTTTTATTTCAGATGTCCACCATCCATAGGATTTTGCTTTTAAATATCAGCTTCCCTTGTCTCTACCTCTAATTAAAGTCTCACCCCCTGCAAAATCAAGATGCTTCAAAGGTTCCATGGTGTAGGAGATCCTGAGGCACAAAAATTAGTGTGATACAATTCAATGAGATCAAGGGGATGTGATGAGCAGGAAAAATGTGTAGAATAGCAAGGTCAAAAATCACACAACACCAGGTTATAGTCCAACAGGTTTATTTGAAAACACAAGTTTTCAGAGCTCAGCTCCTTCCTCCAGAAGCTTGCGTTTCAAATAAACTTGTTGGACTATAACATGGTGTCATGTGACTTTTGACGTTGTCTATCCCCGTCTAACATTGGCACCTCCACATCATAGAATAGCAAGATTCACCTTGATGCTGATCTTTAGATAAATTAGAGGAATCATTCGCTCCTGAAGCTTCAAATGCCTGGTTACTGGAGCAGTTGTAACTTGCTACTGTGTTGTGGCAAGTTCCATTCGGTCCACATAATTCATTATTGTTCTTGTCAACACATTCATTAATGCCTGAAATAAATCAGAATTTAAAATGGAATTTTGCTGTTACAAAATCATACAAAATGCTTAGAGCACAGAAATGGATGATTTGGCCCAACATCTAACTCTGTCTAGCCCTATGAATATTTTAACCACATAAACATCTCTTTCTCCCTCATATACCTATCTAACGTCCCCTAAAGCATTTCTACATTCTTTGCTTTTGACTACTGCCTATGGTAGTGTGTTTCACATTCTGACCATGCTCTGTGTAAAGACATTTCTCCTGAATTGCCAATTGGATTTATTATTCATGATACATCCGAAAAAATCATTCAATGACCAAGCCACTTCTGGAGAAAAGAATTGCATATAACATATTAATATTAAATACCATATGCTTATGCCCCTTAGTTTGAGCTCTTCCGCAAGCAGAAGCATCCTCTCCATGTCTATCCTTTCATAATCTTAAAAACTTATGTCATTTTACAGTCTTCTTTGTTCCAGTGAAAAAGAACACAAGTAGGTTCCACCTTTATTGATGGGACCAACCTCTCATATTGTTTTCAGACTAGTAAGCCTTCTTTGCACGTTCTTCAATGTTGTTACCTCCTTTTTATAATACGGATGATATTTCCACAAGTTTTCACAGTATATCTGTTCAACCCACCCATTGCCCACCCATTACCTTAGCACCCCATTTGGAGCTACCTCTCTGAGCAATTAAGGAGTAAGGACTCAGGGACACGTGAAGTCACCGACAAGTGCCTTGTGGCACACCTCCCCCTTTGCTGGAGAGCAGGCTTTGAGCATCCACGACAAACCCACCTCCAACACTGGTCAGTCGTGGTACCAACCCCTTATGCACTTGTGGAGAGACACCAACAAAATATTGTACATTACCGAGGTGTGCCCCTCTCCAGGCAAAGTGGTGAGTGCATCACCTTAAAATCAGAAAATGAAGAGCGAGTTGAAATAAATCACTCATTCTCAGAATGCGAGTGTTCTGGGATTGTTGACACTTATTGTCCATCTCTAATGGCTCTTGAGAAAGTGGCGGTGAACATCCTCTTGAAGCACTGCAGCCCAAGCTGCAATATTCATGAGACACTTGACAAATGAATAGAATATTACAGAATTATGGCGTTGAAGGAGGCCATTTGGCCCATCATGTCTAGAATGAGCATTATGAATGAATACAATTCCTCTGTCTTTTCCCTGTACCTCCGAACATTGTGTCTATTCAAACAATCATCATGCATTCTTGAATGCCTCAACTGAATCTGCCCCCATGACATTTCCAGGAAGTGTATTCCAGACCCTAATTACTTGTGGAGTGAAAAAAGTTATTTTTTTCTCATATTGCATTTCTTATGCTTGCAAATCACTTTAGATCATTGCCGTCTCAATCTCTCCAATCCATCCACATAACCAAAGTTACTCATCCTCTGTGCTCTCTACAACGTGTTCTCAACCTTCCTGCAATGTGGTGCCCAGAACTGGTCACAATACTCAAACTGTAACGAGTGTCTTGTATAAATTCAGCATAACCTCCTCTCTCTTTATGACCCCTTTAATAAATCTTAGGATACTATATGCTTTATTTACTGCTCTCTCCACTTGTCCTTTAATCTTCAAAGATCTGTGGACATATACACCTAGGTCCCTTTGCTCTGCACTTCATTAATGTATCATATCCCCTGTTTTATATTGTCTGTCCACATCCTTTCTACCAACTGTTATCACCATTCATCTTCATCTCCCATCTATCTGCTCACTCCACCAACGTTTCTGTGTCCTTTTGGAGTTTGACACTTTCCTTCTCAGTTTAAAATTCTTCTAAGTTTCACAGCATCTGCAAACTTTGAAATTGTTTCCTGCACACCACCTGTAATTTATAAATCAGGAAAAGCAAGGGTCTGTATACTGAGCCCTGGAGAGACTTCATTACAAACCTTCCTCCAGTTCGAAAAATATCTATTGATCATTACTCTCTGCTTACAGAGTCATAGAATCATACAGCATGGAAACAGACCCTTCAACACAACTCATTCATGCTGACCAGGTTTCCCAAACTGAACTAGTCCCATTTGCCTGCATTTGACCCATATCCCTCTAAACCTTTCCTATCCATGTACCTGTCCAAATATCTTTAAATGTTATAATTGTATACACCTCTACCACTTCCTCTAGGTGTCTTGTTGCATACACACACTGCCCTCTGTGTGAAAACGTTGCTTGTCAGGACCCTTTAAAATCTTTCCCCTCTCACCCTAAATCTATGCCTGCTAGTTTTGGATTCCTGTATGCTGGGGAAAAGACCTTGGCTTTCATCTTATCTATGCCCCTTATGATTTTATAAACCTCTATAAGGTCACCCCTCAGGCTCCTACGCTCCAGGGAAAAACTCCCCAGCCAGTCCAGCCTCTTCTTATAATTCAAACCTTTCAGTCTCAGTAACATCCTTGTAAATCTTTTTTTGCCCCCTTTCCAGTTTAATAACATCCTTCCTACAGCAGGGCAACCAGAATTGTATGCGGTACTCCAAATGTGACCTTACCAATGTCTTGTACAGCTATAACATGACGTCCTGACTCCTGTACTCAGTGATGGAGGCAAGTGTGCCAAACGCCTTCTTCACCACCCTGTCTACCTGTGCCACCACTTTCAAGGAACTATGTACTTGCATCCCTTGGTCAGTTAATCTCGTATACACAGTACTATCGTTCCTTTTACTCCATGACCTTTAGCTTAGATGTGTGTTGTGAGGTACTGTGATGAGTGCCTTTTGAAAGTCCTTGTACAGCACATCAATAGCATTAACCTCATCAAACCTTTTGTTACCTCTTTAAAAGGCTCCAGCAAGCCAGTCAAACATTGACTTCCCCTTTTGAAATCCATGCCAACTCTTCCTAAACAACCCATCTGTGTCCAAGTGACTACCAATTCTATCCTGAAAAATTGTTCCTAGAAGTTTCACAGCTTCTGAAATTAAACTGACTGGTTGAGGCTTATCCTGCAGCTTTTTATTAAGGGTGCAATGTTTCCAAGCCTCTAGTGCTCTGGTACCTCCTCTGAATCTAGAAAAGACTGAAAAGCATGGCCCTTGCAACCTGTAATTTCCATTCTCGCTTCCTTCATTATTGTTAGATGCATCTCATCTAGTCTTGGTGCATTGTCAACTTTAAGTATATAGCCTGTCCAGCTGTTCCCCCTTATCAAATTTGAACCCTCCTAGTGATAAAGCTTCCTCCTCTATCACCATGGCTTGGGTAACATTTGCCTCCTTGGTGAAGACAACTGCAGAGTATTAATTTGATACTTCAGCCATTCTTTCTTGCCTTTAAGTGTAAATCACCTTTTTACTCCCTAATTAGTCCTACTCCTTCTTTTGTCACCTTTTCACTAAAGATGTACCTGCAGCAGACTTTGAAATTCTCCTTGACGTTGGCTGCCAGTCTTTACGCGTGATCCCTCTTTGCTTCTGTAATATGCTTTATCGCCTCCTCCTGAATGCTCTGTATTCCTCTTGGTTCACAATTGTATTTTCTACCTGATTCCTGTCATCCGCCAACATGCGCCTTTTGGGCTTTTCCCTAACGTGGCAATAACCTGGTCATCTCTCTCCCAAACACGACAGGATGTATAGGTGAGTGAAATGAACGTGTGAATAGTAAAGGCTGCCTTTATGGATTTGAGCACTGTTGTGGGTATTAATGGGACTGTACTTTACTTCTGACTGTGTCACACCAGAATTGGGATTGCCTTGTCCTGTGGCTAGGTGTCAACATGAAAATTTCTACCTCTAGGAAACTGGATCAAGCTGGTGAGTTTACATGTGAGATAAATCATTCAAACGATATGATTCTTACCGAAACAGTCTGCCTTCCGAGCAGAGTTCATTTCATTGGCAGGGGACTCAAATTCCTCATTACACACGCAGTGATTTCTGACAAATAGTTTGAGCTGTGCAACGTAACACTGTATGTCCCTGTCACAATCTCCATCTAAGGACGACTCGTCTATATCGCAATCACCATCTGCAAAAAAGGGAATCAACAAAATGTCCTCTTTCTCTTCAACCCATTGTAGACACACTCTGAGTGCTATCAGCTGGCCTTCCATGTCCCTTGCTATCTCTGCAGCTAATTTCTATAAGCTGTTGCTTTTAACCAAAAGGTCAGAGATTTTATAATTTCCAAGAACCCATGTCCAATAGTGCATCATTTCCAGTTGGACATTTTCCAAAACATAATTGTTGCTACATTGCCCCTGTGTTACATTTAGGTGTTTAAGACCTCAATTATAACCACTCTGTAATGTTGGTTTCTCTCTGTAATTTGCTTGCAGATTTGTCCCTTTATATGACCAGATCATCTTTTGTTTAGTGATGTTCAGTTGATGCGAAACATTGGATAATTTCCTCTGCTCTCTTTTCAAATGTGCCATGTGATCTTTTAGATTCACCATGCGGGCAGACTGAGTCTCAGTTTAGGATCGCATCCAGATGTCAGCACATTTGATAGCTTGGCACTTCCACAGTGCCAGTCTGGGCTATGAGCTCAAGTTCCTGCTGTAGGGCTTGAATCCATGATGCAAATTGTAAGAGTGCCAGCCGGTGGACCACTAATAAGTTTTATCCACAATGGGACAGAAATCTCTGTGCACTGGGGCATAAAGGACTTTCTATTTAATGTTCCAAAGCAACCCTGTGTTGACTTTGAACCTCAGAGCCAGATCAGGACTACATGTGCGTTTTGGACAAACGACATTTCCCTAATTTGGCAGTAGCCTGGTCATCTCACTCCCAAATACTCCAGGATGCATCGGTGAGTGAAATGTGTGTGTGAATAGTAAGGGCTATCTTTATGGATTTGAACACTGATGCAGGCTGCAGGGACTGTACTTTATTTCTGTCTGTGTCACACCAGAATCGGTATTGTCTTGCACTGTGGCTAGGTGCCAACATGAAAATTTCCATCTCTAGGAAATGTAATCAAGCTGCTGAATTTACACATGAAATAAATCATTCAAATGATATGATTCTTACCGAAACAGTCTGTCTTCCGATCAGAGACGGTGGATACAAATCTATCTTTACAGATGCAGTGATTTCTGACAAATAGCATGAACTGTGAAACGTAGGACTCCATGTTCTCACCACAATCTCCGTAAAGGGATGACTCATCGATATTGCAATCACCATCTGCAACAAAGCATATCAACAAAACGTCCCCTTTCTCTTCAATCCATTGTAGACATACTCTGAGTGCCATCAGCTGGCATGTCACAACAGGCTGGGTGCAAAGCCTTCCACATCCCTAGGTATCTCCACAGCTGTTGCTTTTCACCAATAAGTCAGAGACTTTTTAATTTGTGAACCAGTCACTCGATGCCTCTTGCAAGCAAGTGAAAGTATGGCCTGCTATGGGAAGGATATTATTAAATTGGGAAGTGTGCAATAAAAGATTTACAAGGATGTTAGCAAAAGTTGAGGTTTTGAGACATTTGGAGACTCTGGGACCTTTTTTGTCCCTGAAACATCGGAAGCTGAGGAGTGACCTTATAGAGGTTTATAAAATGAAGAGGGGCATAGATAGGGTGAATAGCCAAGGACTTTTCCCCAAGGTAGAGGAGCCCAAAACTAGAGGGCATAGGTTCAAGGTGAGAGTGGAAAGATTTAAAAGGGACCTGAGGGGCAACTTTTTCATGCAGATTGTGCTGCGTGTATGGAATGAGCTGCCAGAGGAAGTGGTGGATGCAGGTACAGTTAAAGCATTTCAAAGACACTTGGATAAGTACATGAATAGGAAAGATTCAGAGGGATATGGGCCAAATGCAGGCAAATGGGACTAGTTCAGTTTAGGATATCTGGCCAGCATGGATGAGTTGAGCCAAAGGGCCTGTTTCTGGGCTGTACGACTCTATGACTCTAAAAAGATCATTTCAGCAAACTGGAGCCATTGAAATGTTTCCCCAGTGTTGTCCTTATTCACTCCACCGATGTTTTTCTGATTGTCTATGTCTGTCTGCATCTATGTGTAGGAGAGTTACATGAGGTGAGTAGAGCTTTAAGAAGTAGAGTTATATGTTGACAGTTCATTTATTGCTTATTTGTAGCGAGATTCTTGGAATAAATTTTAATAGAAATTTGTAATAGATAGTAATTCTTGTGAAGTAGACAAACTAATGTTTACTATTTGCCTTTTTCTAAACTGCCATGAGAATTTGGGGATTCTTTGAGTATTCTGATTAAATTTTTAACTTTTGAGAGAATTTCAAGGATAGCAGAGCTTGTTTTCCAGCATGCTGTACAAGTGAGGCATCTGAGATCTACCTTAAAACCTCAACTTGAGGAAATGTTTGGCAACCTGACTGCAATCTCACCTCATGTGGAATGGTAACAAGTTGCTTTTGATAATTGCTGCTGTGCGGCGTGTTGGGAAGCTCTTGCTTCATTAACAGTGCTACCCAAACGCAAATTGCTTTTTGTACAGCACAGACTCGAGACCTACGCCCCAATATGGAGACAATGCTGGATTTTCAGAGGCCCTGAGGTATCAAACCATGCTTCCATCTGTCCTCCAACGGGACTGAAGAGGAAAATAAGGTGGATTGCGGAAGGCATACCATCCCCAGAGACATGATGTCCAGCAAAGGACCTTAAGGACCCAGAAGAGCCCGAGAGAAGGCAGGAGCTCCTCGGCCCTTGGCAGAAAACAAGGCCCACAAGATAGGATCAGCAATGGAGGGGAAGAGGCCTGCTTTACCTGCAGCCTTTAGGACTTTCTCTCCCTCTACTTTGAACTAATGCTCAGAAGGCAGTCCAGGCATTGGCATACACATGGGACTAAGTGAGGCCATATTCTACACCTATCACCAAGGGTGGGCAGGAGGAAGGAATCAAGGCTGGAGCTGGTAGTCTGAGGTAGGCCTCACTATCCAATTTTATGTAATTTCCTGAAACCTGCTTATTATTTTACATTTTTAACATTTATTGCATAGCCATTAACAGTGTTTCTCTCACCACAGATTCTGCTAGTCCTGCTGAGTTCCTGCAGCACTTTTCATTTTTATTTCAGCCCTGACTTGATGGGCCAAAATGACCTCCATGTATGCTACAACTTTTCTCTGATTCGATATTTGAATCTTCAATGCAATGTTACTCTTTCCCAAGCACCTCAACCTTTCCGAGATCAATCTCTCCCCTTGTGACGAAGCAGAACTCTCTCCCGCATGTGATGACCGCGTCGCACATAATGATGAGATTAACACCTATAACCTTATCGAGGGCGTGTAATGCTCATTCTCCTGGTTCTTCACTTGCATAGCCCTCAAACTCAAAGGAAGAGGGTGAGACAACTGTACAGAGGTTGGTATCTCATCTTCAAGTCACCCTTCATTTACACAGTACGTGGGCTCTGCTCAGCCGGCTCAGAGCCAGTCCCTGGACTGAGGAGACTCTCTGAATCTCCTGTTTATATCTGTCAGCCAGGGCTCCCTGATTGGCCCCAGTTCACAACCCCAATCAAGGATCTCATACTTAATGAGATCTACCTGGCCCTCGTTCCCATCAATGCAGAGGCAAAATTAGCCTAACATTTTCTAAATGGAAAAGTAGAAAATTATTTGTAACTTTCAACACAGTTTTGGAAGTTAAGGGTTATAGAATCAAGGCAAGTTGATGGAGGTAACATGTAGATTATCCAGGATCTAGTTGAATGGCAGAATGAGCATGGGGCCTTGAACTACAGGCTTCATGTTCGTTCTGCCATTCAACTAGATCATGGATAATCTGCATGTTTATTCCATCAACTTGCCTTGATTCTATAACCTTTAACTAACAAAGACTAGTGCTGCCAATTTTGAAATTATCGATTAGCCCTGAACCTCTACAGCTGTCAGAACTCCAGATTTGCAGTCACCCCCACATGTGGAAAGGTGCTTCCTGACATTATCCCTGAAAATTCTGAGGAAAGGTCACTGGACATGAAAGGTTAACTCTGATTTCTCTCCATGGATGCTGCCAGATCTGCTGAGCTTTTGCAGTAATGTCTGTTTTCGTTTCATTATCCCCTGAAAGGCCCGGCTCAAATTTTGTTTTTTTTTTCCTTTATTTTGCATTCTCTCTATTGTCTCTTCATTGAGGGGAATGACCACAGTCTAAAACCTATTTGTCAAACTATAACAGGGTTCATTCAGATCTCGGACTCAGTGTTGCCTCAAAATATTTTTTCCCTGCAAGAGTTAAAAATGCCTTTGTGCTCGCCCTTGCACAGTAACTCCCATTTGATGTGAGATGTCAAATTCCAATGGGTTCATGTTTCATTTTTTCTGTCAGCAAAGATCATATAGAATGGATGGAGTGCCTTTTGTATGAACTTATAGATTTCCTAAACAAATAAAATATACTCTTGCGAGAAAAAGGGATGTCAGATACTTCTGTGGTGTTTTGGTGTGAGTGTGGAAGTCTGCTAACCGATCAATGCTGAGTGTGCTTGATTGATTAAGCCTGGGTGTGGGCTCGGAGCAAAGTGGACAGACACCATAGAGGACTGTTAGAAGCGAGAGTTGGAATAGGCATGAGTAAAGGCATTTGATGATAACAGAGATATCTTTAAATACTTGCAAATAAACCTGTTGTTCATTGAGAAACTAAATCTCGTCTCTGGAATGTTCTGAAATATATGAAATATACAAGACCCTCAATTAGATCATTCTGCTACACTCAAAGGTATGAAAGCCTCATCTGAGCAACATATCCTTGTAATTTAACTGTGTCAATCTTTAACCCTTCATCCAGGGTTTCAATTTTTCAAGAATGGGAATTATTTTCTTAAGTGCAGAGAAAGAACATGCACAGACAGTGAATGCAATTGTATTGCATCTGTACCCTACTTTTAAGTACGTGTGAATTTGTTTACAGTATGCAAACATCGTTCCCAGACAACTCTGAAGGTGTTAAGTGTTTAGTAAGAATTTGCTGATTGCAATTTCCCTTGGTAATAAACAAATTTAGTAATGGGTTCTTACGGGATGGTGGTAATGTCCCTACCCGTGGAGCAGGAAGCCTGGGTTCAAGTCCCACCTGTTCCAGAGATGTCTAACAATATTTCTGAACAGGTTGATTAGAAAAATAACATTTATTGCTGAAGATCCTCTTGTAGCACAGTTCTTACTCCTAGACCAAGAGGCCCAGGTTCAAGTCTCACCTGCTCCAAATGTGTGCAATAACACCTCTGAACATGTTGAGTAGAAACATAGGTTAAATAAAAAAAAAGACAATAAAACATGATGTGTTCTTGAGGCACAGTAGTAGTGTCCCTACATCTAGACCAGGATCATGTTCCACTTGCTCCGGAGGTGTGTAATAACGTCTCTGAACAGGTTGGTTAGAAAAGTGTAAGACAAACTCAATAAGAAAAGGAAGTTCTGGAGTGGAACTCACCAACGCAATCTGGGTTCCTCATTAAGTTGGCTTCCTGTGGACAGGGTTGAGTTGTAACTAGCGACAAGACTGCAAGAGAACGAAGGTAAAGTGCTGTCAAAAATAGAAAGTGATTCATTGAAGATTTTGAAGAAGAATTTTATTCTTGACCTGAGCTTGAGGATGTGCGTTGTCTTTTAGTTAATGTTGAAATTTTAAAATTCTCACCTTTATTTCTGAATTCCAACTTGGCCTTGCCTTCATTGAATCATCCACTTTGGATAAACTACAAGTTACCATTGGCCAGAAACCGAATTGGATGAGCCATATAAATTCTGTGGCTACAATAGCAGGTCAGTGGCTAGGAATCCTGCAGCGAGTGGCTCACCTCCTAACCACCTGTCCCCACCTCACCAGCCATTTATAATTCTTAAGTCATGAATGTGACTGAGTACTGCCTACTTTCCTGGAAGAGATCAGCTCCAACAACATTAATGAATTAACTATATTGCTATAGATCTGGAGTCATGTTTACCTTGACTTGCTTCCATAAGGGACATTCATGAACCAGATGCTTTTTCTTGTGACAATGGGTAACATTAGGCTAACTTGTTCAAAAAGAAACAGATCTTCTGTTGAATTCCAATGTCACCATCGCCATTGTGGAACTTGAACCAAAACATTAGCTGAGGGTTCTGGATTACTAATCCATTGATATTCCCACTATGTTACTGCCTCCCCTCACAATTGGATTAAGTCTCTATGATCTGAAGTAGGGGATTCGATAAGGCTGGTGGAATCACTAATCAGGAAGGCTGTATATTATCTACTGAATTAACTTGTCAAATTAGCTGGGGTCCACATGAGCAATGTTCGGGGATAAACACAATGGAGTGGGATCCATAATTGGTTGCATTTGGTCTGTGCTAGGTGGTTAAATAACACAGACAGTGTATGATTTGTAGCGAGCCGTGGAGAGAGTGAGTCCTACAGCATAGAAACAGACCATTCGACCCACCATGTCTATGCCTACCAACAAACACCAGACTACCTTGATCCTATTTACCTGCACTTGGTCCATAGTACACGATACTCTGGCATTTTAAATGGTCATCCAGATGCTTCTTAAATGGTGCAAGAGTATAGCCTCCACCATTCTCTCAGACAGCACCATATTTCTACCACCCTCTGGGTGAAAATAATCTTTCTCAGAACCCTCTATACTACTTGCTCCCACCTTAAATTTATGCCGTCTGGTTTTAGACGCATCTGCCATCGGAAAGAAAGTATTTCGATGTATTCTCTCGATACCTCTCAATTTTTATTTACCTCAAACAGAGCACTGCCCCCCTGCCCCGCTCCAAGAAAAACAAACCCAGCATATACAGTCTCCCCTCATAACTGTGGCTTTTTATCCCAGGCAACATCCTGGTGAATCTGCTCTGCACCCTCTCCAGTGCAATCGCATCCTTGCAATAATGTGGCAGCCAGAACTGCACACAATATGCCATCTGTGGTCTAACCAATATTTTATAAAGTTGTAACAAGACCTCCTTGCTCCAATATTTTCAGTCTGGAGAAACCCACAGCAGTTTTTGTCAAAGTTCATCCTGAGCAGCTCCATGACACGGTTTACGGTCTGTTCCTCGGGACGCATGCTGAGACAAACAGCGACTGTGCCGGGAGGACCATCGACTCAGTGGAAGATGCTTTTTGGTCTGCCTGAAACTTGTACTCTTCCAGAGCAAGGAGGTGACCCTGACTGAGTGTTGCAGACTGGCACATTCTGAGGTCCAGGACTATGTACTGAGGGACGCACTAAAGCTTGGGGCAACTGCTGCCCAGGCACAATGGGGAAAGGCCATTGTATGAGGTCTTTCTGCTGAAGGTAAACGGGGGTCTGTTCAGTTATCGGATCCTCCCAGTGCCTCAAATATATGTAAATATAGACTTGTATAAGTAAGAGATGACTTTGGTTTGTTTGTTGGATAGAGTCAAACTCCAGTGTTTGTTTGTTTCCTTGATATGATGCTGTACAGAACTGAAATGCATTTTTGACTATGAATAAAGCATAGTTTTGAAATTAAAAGAAAAGTCTATGCCCTGGCTAATGAAGGTAAGCATTCTGTATGTCTTCTTCACCAGCCTGTTACCTGGGCTCACACTTTCAGGGATCTATGGACTTATACACCAAGCTCCCTTTGTTCCTGGGTACTCCCTAGGGATCTACCATTCATTGTCTATGTCCTTCCCTGATCAGATGCAAAATGCATCACCTTGCACTTATCGGGATTAAATCTTCGTTCCAACTCATGGTTGGGTGTGGCTTATATTGGAGCGTGCAGAAGGTGATGTTCCTATATACCTGTTGTCCATGTTATTTTTTGGATGAGTTGCTGCAGTGTAGACTGCTACTACTGTGCATCAGTGTTGGTAGGAATGACGGTTGAACGTGGTATATGGAGAAACAAATAGTCTACTTTTTTTCTGGATGATGTTCAGTTTTTATGAGCATTGTTGGAGCTGCACTCATCCAGGCAAGTTGGGAGTATTCCATCACACTCCTGACATGTGCCTTGTAGAAGCCCGAACATTGCCCAGATTCTGCTGAATGTAGGCATAGACAGCTTCAGTATCCAGCAAACACCTGGCTTGTGCCCTTATGATGACGATTAAAGTCAAATTTCTATCGAGAATAGGACAACATAGTTTTGCTGAAATTGCATGCAGACCATGCTCATCAGGACGTAGGTCAGTAGGGCGGCGACAAAAGCAAGAACAATGATCAAAGGCAGGATAGTTTCACAGTAATAAAACTAAAATAACTATTAACATGAAATCAGTGTTTCATGACAGGTGAAAAGACCAAAGATAGAAACAGGAATATGTTAATGATCTTTCTGGTATGATTTTGGAAAACTCAAACTGAAAATTCCGTGTCTTTCCTCCTTACTAATGACTTCCTTTCTTTTAACCTCTGCAATATCCTGACTTTCAGAGCTCGAACCTGGTGAATAATTAGCCTGGGTTATTTTATTGATTCAATTTCCTTTAGATTCTTGGAAATTCCAGTTAGGTTACAGCACGGGATACCGAACTTCCTAAGAAAACATGGCTAATCTCCCTAACATTTACCTCTAAATGCACTGCTCCCCTCTAGTCCCAGTGGAAGTAATCAACTTTCTGTGTAACCAGAGCAACACAAATTGAACAGTAACTGGACCCAAGCTCAGGAGTTCATTGCGTAAAAATCCTTTTTTGAGAAATTTTTTCATTAGATGCAGGCATCCCTGGCATGGCTACCATTTGTTGCCCACCCCTAACTGCCCTCAAACTGAGTGGCATGTTGGGGTCATTTCAGAGGGCAGTTAAGAAACAACCACATTGCTGTGGGTCTGGAATCACATGTAGGCCAGCTACAGATCAGCTGATTTCCTTTCTGAAGGGACGTTTGTGACCAAGATGGGCTTTTGCAACAATCGATGGTAGTTTTATGGTCACCTTGACTGAGACAAGCTTTACAACGCCAGAATGATTGATCTTAAATACAACTTCTGCCAGCTTCTGTCATCGGATTTGAATCCATATCTCCAGAGCATTAAGCCCCGCACCTCTGCCCTACTACTCCAGTGATATTACCAGTTATGTCAACATTTCCACATGCTTGTGGTGCCAGGGCCGGGTTATTTTGTTGCTCTAAATCAGTTTCCTCTGAGCGCCATAGAAACATCAAAGGAGGCCACTCAGCCCACCATGCTGGTGCTGGCTCATTGCAAGGATGACCCGGCCAGCCTCACACCGTTTCTCCATTACCTTGCAACTTTATTTTTCGCTTTGCCTGCTTTTTAATCCAATCTCTTTTGAAAGTCACTGTTGCCACCAGGCTTTCAGGCAGCGATTTCCAATGTCCCAACAACCTCTAAAGGAATTCCTCCTCAGGTTCTTTGCGCGTTCTTAAATCTGCATGTGCCCTCTGTTTTCCAAACTTCCTACCCTGGCGTGGGTGGAAGCGGCTCTGAATGAGGATGCCGCTGGCTCAAGGCAAGGACCTGTGACAGAGTCACTTATTGTAGGTGTTCGCTGTGCTGACCAGGGAAACTCTCACGTTCTTATGGCCTGCCATAGATTTCCTTTGCTCATTTCAGGGGAAGAGGGTACTACTGGCTGGGCCCAGCATTTATTTTCCATCCCTAGTTGCCCTGTAGGGGTGGTGGTGAGCTGCCTTCTTGAACCGCTGCAGGCTGTGTGGAATAGGGACAACCATTTTGCTGTTCGGGAGGGAGTTATAGACCCATAGAGTCAGAAGAGGCCCATTGGCCCATTGAGTCTACTCCGACCTATCAACTCTAATCCCATTTTCCAGCGCTTGGCTTGTAGCCTGGAATATTATGACATTTCAAGTGCTCATCCAAGTACTTTTTAAAGCACTCAACTACCCTCCCAGGCAGTGTATTCCTGACACCCACCAGCCCCCGGGTGAAAAACGTTTTACATAATGCACTCTAAACTTCCTGTCTTTTTGAAGTTTATGCCCCCCTGTTGTTGACCCTTCAACTAAGCTGCTTCTGATCCACCCTCTCCATGCCTCTCAATCAGATTCCCCCTGCACCCCCCCAATTACACACATGACTGAAGACACTACACTGAGGTAGGCAGTGACTGATGGTGAGGCAGGTACACTTAGACAGGAACATCGCATATTGTGATGTGATGTAACTATCTTAAAGAAACAGGCCTCTTTGACCACAATGTACCAACGAACAATCTGATTGGCTGCAATATAATGTTCTGTGGCCAGAAGGTTTTGAAGTGAGGCTCAAACCCAGAGATTCAGGACTGAAGGTAGGGACGCTACCCACTACACCTCTGAGTGCATCACCGTTTTGAACACCGCTAATAAATATCCCTTAATCCTTGCTGTATGGGGAAAAGTCCCAGTTTTAACTCACCGTTCACATTCACATCTGTGGGCCAACCGTATCATAAAGTCGCTGTTGTCAATATTGTGCTGAAAAGGAATTTTCAATCAATATATCATGCAGAATTCTATGAGAAGAAAGGGGACTAGATATGGAGGGAAGGAAAGGAAGAAGGCATTTGGCGAGCCCATAGGTTAAACTCATTGTAAATGTGTCTTCGCATCTGTAAATACATGTTCACTTTTATGAATGCCTGTCTACCCAGAACTGCAACATTGAGGTTACAGAGCCAAGCCATGCCCAGTATGACAGCGTTTTATCATCCAAGGTATGAAGTGAGCAGCTCCTCCACACCAGGCTATGAGACTTCAGAATGTCATTGCTATTTTGGCACCTAGGGTGGACCTTTCCAGTATGGAATACATTGCTTGTGCATCCCAGCTTGAATGGCCAAGTGTGTTTGAGGCCAGGATTTGGTGTTCCCTCCGTGGGACAATGTGTAAAGTTTACTCACAGTATTGTGTGGTTATCTGTTTAATGCTATTGCTTCCTGAAGGGCCTCCCAATTCACTCACCCATCATGGACAGAAATGATTATGGGGTGTCCACATTCCACTGTTTCCATTTGTAAACTCATTCACATGGAATTTGATGTTGTTCCAGGAATAAAGGGACAGGAAGAAGGTGTTCAGTAACTTTAGGATGTTCCATCATTTAAGTAGCTCATGTCTGTGACTCATTTGATAGCAATTTCACGTTTGACTCACATGGTTCTGTAATGAAGGCCCATCCCAAGGCCTGGATACATAAATCAAGGCTAACACATCAGTGCAGCACTGAGGGGGTGCAACGCCACCAGAGGTGCTATGTGTCAGACACCGAGGCTCCACCTGCCCTTTCTACATGGATGTAAACAATCCCATGGCTATATTTCAAGGGAGGACAGGGGAGCTCCAGCACTCTGTGTCCTGGCCAATTTTTATTTCTCAGTCAACATCATAGTAACAGGTTATCTGATTTATTGCATTGCTGTTTTGTGGGAGCTTGCTGCACGCAAATGTTTCCCACATTGTTGCAGCGACAGCGCTTCAAAAAACACTTCATTCTAAAGTGATGGTCATGAAATATATGAATGTAAGACTTTCTGTCTTAATTTATTTACCTGTCTTGCGTCCATAATGCTTAATAACTTTGCCTTACAAAAACCATTCAGTGGACTTTGTCTGGGGAAGAGAATTCCGGATATCCATTACTTGAGTCACCTCAGAACAGATTAGCTCAAATGTATGATTGTGAAAATATTTTAAGTACTACTCACGTGTTCTAGATTCTCTCATGAGAGGAAATATGTTCTTAAATCCTTGCATCAGATCACCTCAATAGATCACCCCTTAATCTGCTTTATTTATTTGTTTGTGCGTTAAGAATGTTGTTGAGGAACAAAAACAGAAGTTGCTGGAAAAGCTCAGCAGGTCTGGCAGCATCAGTGAAGGAAAAAACAGAGTTAACGTTTCCGGTCCGGTGACCCTTCCTCAGAACATCATGGATGCTGCCAGACCTGCTGAGCTTTTCCAGCAACTTTGTTTTTGTTCCTGATTTACAGCATCCGCAGTTCTTTCGGTTTTTATGGATGTTGTTGGTTAGGTCAGCATTTCTTGCCTGTCCCTAGTTGCCCTTGATAAGGTGGTGGTGAGCTGCCTTCTTGAACTGCTGCAGTCCACCTGCTGTGGGGACACCCACAGTGCCGTTTGGCAGTGGGTTCCAGGATTTTAACCCAGTAACACTGAAAGAACAGGAACATATTTCCAAATCAGGATGGTTTGGAGTGAACTTGCAGTTGTTGGTTTTCCCATGCATCTGTTGCCCTTCCTGTTCTAGATGGTAGTGGCTGTGGGTTTGGAATGTACTATTTAAGAAGTCTTGGTGAATTTCTGTAGTGCATGCTATAAATGCTACAAGCCGTCACTACTAAGCATTGATAGTGGAGGGGATGAAGGAATAAATGGATGAGGTGCCAATCAAGCAGGCTGGGTGGTATTGAGCTTCTTGAGTGTTGTTGGGGCTGCATTCATCCAGGCAAGTGAGGAGTATTCCATCACACTCCTGACTTGTGTCTTGTAGATGGCAGGCAGTCTTTGGGAGGCAGGAGGTGAGTTATTCGCTACATAATACCTCGCCTCTGACCTGCTCTTGCATTTAAAGCTCTAGAGTATACAACCCTAGACTTTGGACATAGCAAGAACTGTAGATGCTGGAGTCAGACATAACACAGTGTGGGGCTGGAGGAACACAGCAGGCCGGGCAGCGTCATGTCAACTCTCCCGATTTCCTGATGCTGCCTCCAGTTCCACACTTTGTTATCCTAGACTTTGGAACCTGTTTTCAAAATTTAACACTTCTAGGTCTAATTAGTTCATGTGCCGCCCCCCCAACCCCTCACTCCCCCTGCCCTGCACCCCAACTCTTTGAGACCCAGCTCTTTGAGATGCAGTGTCCTGAATTGAACCCAGTACTTTTATACTTAGGAATGCACTGGCGGTGTGTGAAGGGTTACTGATCAGTGACCTGAAAGGAAAGCATGTCTGATATTCCCCCTTTCCTCAAGAAATCAAAGAGCCACTCTCTTTGTCAAATTCACAAGGGTCACTAAAATGCCTCCTGCATTCCCTGACTGCCTTGTGTGGAAATGGCAATCCCACATAAAGATGTCCTTGAATGTTGTTGCTTCGCTCAGTATTTAACCTTCATCCTTTCCCCATTTGGAATTGAACCGCCCAATGTATTTTTCTCTCAGGCAAGCTCCTTAACAGTCATTCAAAACATGGAGGTGAATCTATTTTTAAACTATGTTGGTATCACAGGAACATCTGACTGGTGACAAAACAACAAGGAACAATCTCCCACATAATCAAAGGCTGTAATGGCTTGGGAGGGGCAGGTATTTCTTTATGCAGGTTCAGAGTTTGTTTAGGAAAACATATTTCAAACAACAATGAACGGAAACAGGAACTTCCCACCTTCCCTATAACTTTGTGAAATGCTTTGTTTGTGGATAGAACTATGGTCTGCTTATAGTTAGACAGCAAAATCTACGCATAGACTGAATGCCTAGCTAGCCAGCCCTCAGAACGTGCGCACTTGCTCCCTACGCTTAAAGGCAAAAAATTTCAAGAACAGAACAAACAAAAAGGTGCAGGAGGACCATTCTTCCCTTGAGCCTGCTCCATCATTCAATAAGATCATGACTGAACTTCTATCTCACTTCCTTCCACACTATCCTTTCCTGTTCAAACATTGATTCATCTCAGCCTTGAATCTACTGAATGACAGAACATCCACAGCTCTCTAGTGTAAAGTATTCTAACAATCTGTCAATGCTTTGAGCGAAGAGCTTTCTCCTTGGATCCTAAACCAGAAATGTTTTGTGGTGCAGCGCTAACCTTCCCTACCTCTGGGCCAGGTTCAAAGCCCACCTCAGGGCTTGATGACCATAGAAACTGTGTCACAACGTGACCAAACGGGTTGATTGCCTGTCTGTTAATTGGTCTGATGTGGCAGGCAGGAGAGTTTCCTGGTCAGTCTGAACCCTATGGTGGCTGAGTTGTGTAGCCTCCCCATGTTAGAAGATTCCAGATGCAGGTCCTTGCCCTGAGCAAGCCGTGAAGGACGATGAGAGAGAGAGAGAGAGACAGAGTGCGAGCAAGAGAGAGAGAGAGCGAGGGAGCGAGAGAGAGAGACACAGAGAGAGATCGCCAACCCCTTATTCTGAGACTGTGTCTTTCTTCACCCCAGGGAACTACTCCAGAAGGTGGATCCTACAATTAGTCTCTGGGTTGGATTCCCAGTTGATGCTGAGTTTACTCATCTCAGTCAAGAACGTAGCCAGTAGATCAGGCTAGAGAATGGACGGTGAGGGTTAATG
Source organism: Rhincodon typus (assembly GCF_021869965.1). Classification (NCBI taxonomy): domain Eukaryota; kingdom Metazoa; phylum Chordata; class Chondrichthyes; order Orectolobiformes; family Rhincodontidae; genus Rhincodon; species Rhincodon typus. The sequence goes on from NC_063369.1 coordinate 13,410,160, forward strand.
GTGTTACTACGATTGAGAGGAAAGTCAGCAGGTGTCCTTCTACTGAATGCAATCCTTTAGCTTTGTGCCGGAATGTATAATGAGGAGAGAGTAGGATTGTGTTTGCAATTACAACATGATTTGTGGGTCCCATCAGCACTCACTAGCTAAGCTCAAGTAAATGTAGGCTCTGGCATGAGGTCCATCTGGTGAAATATATCCAATCAAAGACATTTCCTTTTGTAAGTCAATGGAAGGAAATTTGGAAGGACAGAGATATAAGAGAAGATTATTCCTCAGGAGCTCAGTGACATTGTAGACTGGTGTCTTTTTCCGAGCCCCTGTGCCATCTGGCGGAAAGAATCAGTTCTGTAATTAACCAGAGACATTTAACATTAGATATTAAATCTATTAAGCATGGATTCTTTATTACTTCTTACTTTTTCTTTCTTATTCAGACTCCCTCCATTGGTACAGGGGTTTCTCCCATAATGCGTGTTCCAGCAACATGAAATGGCTATAAAGCGATTGACAAATAGGGGAACGCTATTTGTAAAATGCGAACTTGTGTTGGCTCTAACACAATTCCATCAAGTATGGATTGAATGTCACAAGCCTCAAATACAATATCACACAGACAACAACTGTCTTATTAGGAAAATATGTGAAGTCTCAGTTTGAAGAGTTTATGCTGAACGCATTAAATGCATCAACATTATTTAAAAATGCAGCTCATTTAAATAGAAGAATGAACTTCAATGCTAAATTGATGGAATAAGTAAAAAATTAAATATAGTTTAAAATAATGAGCGCTGTTAAAGAATGCACCTTAGTGTGCAGTATTTTTGCCTTGATACCTACTAATATGTAAGAATTTTTGAACTTGCTCATGTAAATCAGTTATACAAAAGTTATCTGTGTTACAACCTGCTCTTTTCCGGCACTATTTTGAATACAATGTTACTCTGTTTTATAATGCATTTTAATCCTATAATTAACTTCAATGCCAATGGGCTACACAGGAAAGAAAGGTCAGGTTCCACTACTTCACTTATCTGAAAATCTATCCAGAAGTCTGTGCCGATGGAATGTCAGGTCAGATCAGCATTTAAATGGAGGAGGGAATTTTAATAAAAGTTACCAACGTGTCAATTTCAGGGGTGTTTCATGGAGGGTTGCTGGCTGGGAGCTCTATCTCACACAATTTTGCACTACTCACCTCTTTTGGATTATGCTCGCACTATCATGCAGTACTGACCATTGCTGGGATTATCAGTGGCAGAACTCTATTTAAAGCCCAGCTGTCACTTCATCACAAATACGAGGTCAGATTCGTAAATGTATTGCCTCTTTGCAGCCTCACCTGTCTGATAAGCTGTCATTATAACTGCAGCTATAAGAATGAAGCTACACAGGTGAGGAAGAATTTTGGAAAATATATTTGTTATGTGTCCTTTGTGCCCCTAACCTTGCTTTTCCCATAGGCCCCGTTATTTCTATAGCGTGATTTTCCATAACGTGATGTAACGCAGGAACGCAACACCCGAACCCCTTATATGTGGTAAGCCTCAAGTGAACAAAATGCACGCTGCAATTTTCAATACACTGCACAAAAGTTGTCTCTTCTTTCCCAATATCATGGGAAACCGCGTGTTGGAAGATACAAATTGCAGTGGTCCACTCACCAAAAGATCCTTAGCCAGCACCTTCCAAACCCATAACCACTTCCATCTAGATGGACAAGGGCATCAGATACATGGGAACACCACCATCTCCAAGTTCCCTTCCAAGTCACTCACCATTCTGACTTGGAAATATATCGCCGTTCCTTCACTGTTGCTGGGTCAAAATCCTGGAATTCCCTCCCTAATAGCATTGTGGGTCAACCCACAGCAGGAGGACTGCAGCAGTTCAAGAAGGCAGCTCACCACCACCTTCTCAAGGGGCAGCTTATGCTGGCCAGCCAGCGACACCCACATCCCACAGAATGAATAGGGGAAAAAAAACTCTTTCCTGCAACCATATGAGCAGCCAATCTGGCTGACAAAAGAGGCTTCTGATCCAACGTTCTGGTTGCAGATTTGTGGACCTCACCCAGATGGAAATAAACTAGTGTGAAGTGGTTTGGGATCACTGTCTCAAATAGAGACAACTAACAACATACGTGTAGCAAAACAATGGGAGCAATGGCCATCAGCCTAAGTCATTCACTAATAATATCATTTGAACATTGTAAAAACATAGAATCATAGCATTTAGAAGGAGGCCATTTGGACCACAGAATCTGTGCCAGTTCTTGACAGGCCTATCCAATTTTTCTCTCTTCATTTATTCCATGGATGTGGGCTTTGTGGGCAGGGCTGGCATTTATTGCCAATCCATAATTGCCCTGGATAAGGTAATAGTGAGCCACCTTCATCATCTGCTACACTATGTGGGGTGCAGATAGACCCATGGTACTCTTAAGAGGGAGTACCAGAATTTAGACCCAGCAACAGAGAAGGAACAGTGATATATTTCAAAGTCAGGATGGAAGGGTTTTGAGGGGTACTTACAGCTGGTGGTGTTTCCCATATATCTGCTGCCCTTATCCTTGTAGATGGTAGAGTTCACAGGTTTGGAAGGTGCTGTAAGAGGAGTTGCTCCCATTCCCTTGCTGTTTTCCGATTGCTGAGAAAGTTTTTCCCAATCAAATGCTCATCCAATTCGAAAGTTACAGTTGTCCCTGTTTCTTGTACCTAGACTCCAAATCTTTTGCTGCATTAACAAATCAGTTTCCTCTTCTCTCTAATCTGAATTCTCTACATCCCGTAATGTTGCTGCTTCCTCACTTTCACTGCGTTGAACAGTAAATTTTAAGACACTGAATTGCTGTTTCAGTAAAGTACGAATAAGCTTCTAATTTTTGATTTCTGTATGAAGACCTTATAGATTGGACATTCTACTCCACAAGGTGCTTCACAGAGGGGAAAACCAGCAAAAAAAAACCCACTGATACTTGGGAATGAACGCACTGCTCGTACTAAAGTGACATTTTGAAGCATGCAAGACCAGTGCATGTCATTTGCCAGTTTTACTGTTTGTTTCGTCCTGGGTTAGTTGTAGAGGTGCAGCCTGTTCATTTTCATGTGGGTTGTTTGCAAATTTATAAACTGGGTTCAGTTTTAAGTGTCCCCCCAACCTTGGCCCAGTGACAATGGTGTGAGGGAGGAATTGTTGGTTAAAGTTAGGCTGGGGTCATTTCATTTGGTTTACTTTTGCTGAATTTCAAGTAGGCTCAGTCACCCCCATGTAGAAATCAAACGAACTGCGGGTGCTTTAGATCAGGAACAAAAACAAGGTTGCTGGAAAAGCTCAGCAGGTCTGTTCCTTCACCGGACCTGAAACGTCAACTCTAATGTTTTTCTTCACAAATGCTGCCACCAGACCTGAAACGTTAACTCTAATTTTTTTTCTTCACAGATGCTGCCAAACCTGCTGAGCTTTTCCAGCAACCTTGTTTTAGTCCCCCCATAGAGGCTGTTGAGGGTGAGTGAGGTGTACTCTGAATGCAAAGGCCTTGCAGCCTGGTGGCAATATGCTTCAAAATGACTCCTGTCTGAGACTTAGATCTCTTTGGATGGATTTCCCTCTCAGCCGCCCAGAGAACACACACATCCCCGGGCGAATCCAGGCCCAAAAGCCTACATTTTAAAATGGAATTGGTATTTTTCCCCAGTGATTGTTATGTAAATTGATTTTCCAACAGGAATTAAGGCAGAGCTATGAGAACACAAGCCAATGATTATGCCGAATGAGTTTTGGTTTGGGTGGGATTAATTGGGAACAGCCTGGTGTCACATTTTCACTGAGGTGACTTCTACGTCTCAGGAGTCACATTTGAGATGCTCTTCTGGAATGTAACCTGTTATAACCACCCCCAGAGAGAAGAGTGGAATAACTGTTGCTCTCCTGTTCTCCTCATACTTGAACAGGTCTAAATCGTGATGGTTGACAACGCACTGAGAGGTGCTGTTGCCGACTGACCAACCTTCACCAGAGAAGGGGGTCACCATTGGTGGGGTATTCAACATCAGGTGGCATTGCAATCCCCACATGCCTGATCGTGTAGGATCATGGGGATAGTCACTCTGGGAGGGGGTGGGCTACAAGATTCCCAGGCTGATTCTGCACCCCAAAGAACATAATTCAACTCAGATCTGGGCTTAACTTGAAGGGTGATCAAGTGTCCCATTCAGTGCCTTAAATCACCAAGGTCCTTTTAATGTAGAAACATAGAAACCAGGAATCTCCACCCCTTCAGCTCTGCTCCACCATTCACTATAGTCATGGCTGATCACCCAACTCAATATTCCCATTCTCCCCCTTCCAATTTGATGCCTTTTACCCTAAGAACTGTATCTAACTCCTTCTTGAAACAGTCCTAAGAAAAATACTCAAAGCAGTTTGAAACTAGTTATCCTCTTCCCACTCCATGATCACTTTGAACAAAGAACAGTACAACACAGGAACAGGCCCTTTGGCCCACTAAGACTGTGCCAAAACATGATGCCTTTCTAAACTAAAAATGTTTTGCCTCTACACTGTCTGTTTCCCTCTATTCCCTGCCTATTCATGTATCTGTCAAGGTGCCTCTTAAATGTTGCTATTGTATCCGCTTCCACCACCTTCTCTGGCAGTACGTTCCAGGCACTTACCACCTTCTGTGTAAAAAAATCTGCCTCTCACATCTCCTTTAAACTTACTCTGTTTTACCTTAAACCTATATCCCTTAGTAATTGACACTTCTACCCTGGGAAACAGGCTCCAACTATCCATTCTATCCATGCTGCTCACAATTTTGTAAACTTCTATCAGGTCTTGTCTTATCGTTCGACGTTCAAGTGAAAAGAAATCAAGTTTGTCCAATCCCTCCTCATAGCTTATACCCTCCAAACCATGCAACATCCCAGTAAACCATGTCCATACTCTCTCCAAAGCCTCTGCATCCTTCCATATTGTGGGGACCAGAACTGTACGCAGTATGTCAAATGTGGTCTATCTAAAGTTAGACAACATGACTTGCTAATTTTTATACTCTATGCCTCAAACAATGAAGGAAAGTATGCCATTTTGACCACCTTATTCATTTTATTGGCACTTTCAGGGAATTGTGGATCTGTATGCCTAGACATATGTATGTTAATGTTACTAAGGGTTCTGCCATTTACTGTATTCTTCCCATCTGCATTAGATCTCCAAAAATGCATCATTTTGCATTTGTCAGGATTGAACTCCATCTGCCATTTCTCTGCCCAAGTCTCTAGCCCAATTATATCCTGAAGTATCCTCTGGCAATCCTCCTCATTTTTGACAGCTCCCAATATTTGTGTCATTTACAAACTTACTGTTCAGACCACCTACATTCTTCTCCAAATAATTTATAGATATTCCAAACACCAGGGGTCCCAGCACTGATCCCTGCTGAACGCTAGTAGTCACAGATCTCCAACCTGAAAAACACTGCCCCACTGCTACTCTCCATTCTTCGATGACAAAGCCAGTTCTGTATCCATCTTACCAGCTCACTGTGGATCCCACCTTTTGTATCGACCTGCCATTAGGGACCTTGTCAAAGGCCTTGCTAACATGCATATTGACACCATCTACCACTTGACCCTCGTCAATCGTCTTTATCACTTCCTCAAAATACTCAGTCAAGTTTGTGAGACATGACATTCACCGCATAAAATGTTATTTGAACTCGTCTAACACTTGACGCAGAAAGGTCTTGCGATGCTGTTGACAGTGTTCCACACTCTGGACGAGAAGGATCAGGTTCTAGCCTGAGGTATGTCATAACAAGTGTGAAGAGATTGATTAAAAACATATGAACTGCACTAAAAGTCATGCCTGCTCAGGGACAGCAGATAAGAAATGCAAATGCATCAACAGCAGGGAAGGTGTGCGCTGTATCTCAAACATATATCTTAAACATGACAATGGGTTGCCAAAGGAATGAGTTATTTTGGAAAGGACCATGACTTCTGTTAGCTGACTGACAATGATATGCATTTACACAGCGCCTTTCACAACTTCAGGACACCTCAGAGGTTGCTAATCTTTGGAATGCAGGAGGACTGCGAATGTTTAGTTATTAAATCTGTTAAGATCGTTCGATTTTTTGTTTTATCCATAAGGCATGTGCCGACAGTACGGGAAAGGGGATCAGCTATGATCTCATTGAATGGTGGAGCAGGCTGATAGGGCCGACTGGCCAACTCCTGCTCCTAGTTCTTCTGTTCTGGCATCCAGTGAAGTGCAGTCATTATTTGTAACGTGGGAAGTTCCTGCAGCCTCAGTTTGTTAACCACCAGCAAATCTGTTTTAACGATCCTGAGTGAAGCTAAAACTGGGCCAGAATGCGAGGGGTGTTTCCTTGACTCTTCTTCAAAAGAGTGTCATGGAATCCTCTGACATTCATCAGGCAGACCAGAGCCTGGGTTAAATATCTCTGCGATAGTGCTGCGCTCCCAACGTCCTGCTCTGGAGTGACAGCTCAGGCTGTGTGCTCAGATCGCTGCAGTGAAATTCAAACCCAAACCCTTTTGTGCTCAGCGGCAAGAATGCTATCAACTTAGCCATAGCTGACACAACAACAGGCAGAGAGATGGTTACATGTGACAAATAGTTCAGCAAATGAAGTCTCTCATTTACAGAGTGCCTTTTGCAACCTGAGCACTTCCCAGAGCAGTTTGTAACCTTGTATTCATTGTTGTAATGCAAGAAATGCAGCAGTCAATTTGCACAGAAAACATTGAAATGAAATTATTTTTTGTGGTTAATTAACAGATAGAAAATATGTTAGTATAGAGGAGAGTGAGGAGACAGTGTATAACTGCAGAAAGCATCTTTCTCTTTATTACATTTTCTGATATACCACATTTCGGCTTAGTAAACAAGGAATACTCACTCAATCCCAGACCATACCATCCCCGTTCCATACTTTTCTCATGTATAAAGCTCTTGCAGAATCGATCCCAGTTTCTTAATACGATATAGCCCCAAAATAAAACCTGCGTCTGCTTACAACTTCTTCATTTACAGACAGCTTGGTCCGATATCAGGAAGCATGAATAATAGCCAGGGTGGGACAGTTCTTAAAACTACGTAGCATTAATAGAGACCAGACTTTTCAGGAACTGTTACGTTTTTTATTTACAGGAATAATGCACAGTTCAAATCAATGGCTTACATAAAAGATAAACCTGGCGTCAATAACCTGCAAAGCTTTGGTCAAATACTTGGAGCTTGCTCTGTTCTCTAAGCCCTGACATACTGAGGGCTACAGATTATTCTTGAAAGAGTTATCCTACAGTAGAGACTTTTTTAAAAATAACAATGGAAAGGAATGGAAGGTTTGACATATAAAAATACACTGGAAAGGCTCGGACTTTTTCCACTGCAGTGAAGGAGGTTGAGGGGTGATCTTATAGAAGTTTATAAAATCATGAGGGGTTTCGGTAAGGTGAATGACGAGAGTCTTTTCCCTAGGGTGGGGAAGTTCAAACCTAGTGGGCATATTTTTAAAGAAAGGTTTAAAAAGGACACAAGGGACAACTTTTTTATACAGATAGTGGTTTGTGTGTGCAGTGAGCTGCCAGAGCAAGTGTTGGATGCAGGTACAGTTATAACATTTAAAAGATATTTGGATGAGTATATGAATAGGAAAGATTTGGAGAGATATGGGCCAAACACAGGCTGGTTTATTATGGGAGCATGGTTAGTGTGAACTGGTTGGACCAAAGAGTCTGTTTCCATGCTGTATGACACTGCGACTCTAAACAAGGCAAGCACCTTATTTAATCTAAGTAGAGAATAGGCTTGCCAACCTTTATCAATCAAGGTGAAACAAAGTCCTTGCATTTATACAGCACCTGTTGTGATCCCACAAGTGCTTTACAGCCAATGAACCACCTTTGCAGTGAAGTCAATGTTGTAAAGGAGCATACACTGACCCCCCCACCCCTGAAAAGCACACAGTGACTCCTACAAACAGCAACGAGATCATGTCCAAACCAACCGCTTTCTTTTCACTAACTGGTGGAAGAAATATTGGCCAGAGGAGAACTTCACAATTCCTTGCAAAATAACGGCTGGGAAGCTTCCACATCCACGGTACAGGGCCCAGTGAGGCCTCGGTTTATATCCCACCAGTAAGGGGAGAAAACATTTCTGCTTTCTGAAGGTTTGAGAACCGGAGCATGAGTATTAGGTCTGGAATGCATTGCCTGAGATTGTAATGGAGGCAGGCTCAATGGGAGACTTCACAGTGAAAAAACAAACAGTATAATTGTCTGAAGAGAATATATTCGCAGAGGGTGAGGGTGAAGGAATGGAGATAGGCGAGGTGTTGCTGCTGAGAGCAGGCTCCACCATCGGACAGGGTCCACTTTCTACAGGTTGATATATGCAGAAGGGAGGTCCCAACTCAACACCCAAAGGAAGGCAAGACTTAGTGCCAGCCAAGCCAATCTGAAGCATGTGGTCATCCAGGTGGCAGTGCCCTGGTCTCCATGACTCTCTGTACCAGTGGGCATGAAGCAAGGCTGTTTTTTTTCCTGGACATGTCTACTGTACAAACAATGAAGTCAGCTATTAGTCCTGGAGTTGTCTTCATTTTCCAGACCACCTATGCAATGCTGCATCTTCATCTATCCATTGAGGCAACCGAAATGTTTTTCCTTCTTCATTGATTTTGCAGCTGTGACAATGATACTGGGTTTCAATCTGGAAGTTCCTGAAGAATGTATTCTTGATGCCAAATGCCTTAAAGCCTGTCTTGTTGAGATAACTGAAAAATAGTGGTGTATGAGGTAAAAATTCCAGGGAGAATAGGCAGGGTGAGCTTTTAAAGTATAGCCACGTTTCAACTTATGAATAAGATAAAACAAAGTACTGTGGTTATTGAAAATCCGATTTTTCTGAAGAAGGGTCGTCAGGCTCAAAACATTAAATCTCGTTTTCTCTCCGCAGATGCTGCTAGACCTGCTGAGTTTCTCCAGTAATTTCTGTTAATATTTATGAATACTGATATAGGGAGACATGGTAATGGTGGTAATGTTACTAGATTCCAGAAACCCACAATCATCCTCCTGGCATGTTAGTTCAAATCCTGCCACACTTACTGGAGTTTAAACCTAACGAGAATATCCGGAATTAAAAGCTAGCCTCAGTGACAACAGCTTTAATGTTATATTCAAAAGAAACATCTGGCTCATTAATGTCCTTCAGGGAAGGAAATCTGCCACCCTTACGTGGTCTGGCCTACATGTGACTCCAGACCCACAGCAATGTGGTTCACTCTTAATAGCCCTCTGAAATGACCCCAGCAAACCACACAGTTCAAGGGCAATTCGGGGGATGGGCGATAAATGCTGGGCCTTGCCAGTGACACCCACATCCCATGAAAGAATTTTTAAAACAAAAACCGCATTTGCTAACATCTATGCAAATCAGGCCTGCTAATGTGGAAGATATGTCCTGACAAGCAATGACAAGGTGTAATAAATCAGTCACGGGTCTGCAGTCTTCAGAGAACAGGCCTATTTTGTGTTAGTGGGAGGCAGAGTGGCACTGGAGGCAGCCCAGAGAACGTTCACCAGGTTGATCTCAGGTATGGAGGGATTTTCTACGAGGAGAAGTTGAGTAGATTGGGGCTGTACTGATTGGAGTTTAGAAGAATGAGAGGAGACCTTGTTGAAACATCCAAAATTCTTTCAGGGGCTTGACAGAGTAAATATGGAGAGGTTGTTTCCCCTTGTCGGAGAACCATTAAGTCAGAGGTGAGGAGGAATTTCTTCTCTCAGAGGATTGTGAATCTATAGAATTCATTTTCACAGAGGGGTGTGGAGGCTGGGTCATTAAATGTATTATTAGACAGATTTTTAGTCAGTTACAGAATTAAGGATTATGGGGAAAAGGCAGGAAAGTGGGAGTTGAGGATTATCAGATTGGCCATAGTCTTATTGAATGGTGGAGCAGACTCAATGGGCTGAATGGTCTAATTCTGCCCCTACATTTGCTGGAAAGACCAGAACCAATATCCACAGTTTCGTAATTAGCATTTAAACAAATGTCATTGAAGAGTTAATACACACTGGTGTAGTGGCATTATATGTTTAGACTTGGCACAGGAAATGGCACATTTTGGCAGCCTTTACTGAAGTCAATATAAGCAATGATGACGACATGTCTGTAACTTGCTGAAGAGTCCCTGATACACGAGTGTACACTTGCGCATATGTCTCAACAGCACTTTTCTGAATGGTTTGTGGCTTTTTACAGATGCATTATCCATAATCCAGCCATACGAAAACTGAACATTTTGCTCTTGGGAGATTTGGATGTAAGCTCAGGAGTGACAAGCCCATTCTTTGGCTGATCCCAGAGGAAGGAGCAAGTGAGAGTTCATTCATGGGCAATGTGGCTGTCACTGCTTAGGCCAGCATTTATTGCTCATTCCTAATTGCCCTTGCACTGGGAGGCTTTAAGGCCACCTCAGAGAGGAAATGTAAGTCAACCACGTTGCTGTGCGTGTGGACCACATGTCGAACAGACCAGATGAGGAAAACTGATTTCTTTTCCGAAAGGGCAGTAGTGAACCAAATGGATTTTTGCGATTATGGTTACAGGCTTTCTTTTGTATTGAATTTAAATTTCACCATCTGCCGTAATGGGATTTGAACACACTTCCCCAGAATGCGAGAGTTCTGAATTACCAGTCCAGTAACTTTACCATGATGCCACTACTTCCTGTATATCTCATTGACATGCTCTCAGAAAAAAGAATAACTCAGCCATTTCGGTGTTGCCTAGTCCTCAAAAATGCACTGAAGACAAAAGGATGGTTGACAATATCATATGAAGCCTCCACGCAAGTCACATGTTTTACATCAAAGGCCAATTTCTAGCTGATGGATGAGAGGCTCCTCTTTGTTAGTGGGTAAATACACTACAAGTGTCCATTGCTGAGCATTAAGTGCATGGTCAATGAGGAATAAGGCCACTTTGCCAGGTGACTGAGTATGCCTGGTAAAACATGACATAGCTTACACTCTGTAAGAGTGCCAGGACCCTGGAGCAACCTTACGATGGAGCTGCATTTAAATGGCGCAGGGGGAAGAGTTAAACCACTCTAGAATGAGACAAAGTCCTGAGAGCACATGGATTTTTTGCATTCAGAGGATGAGGGCATCACTGGCTAAGCTAGCACTTAAATCCATGCCAGAGGGCAGTTAAGAGTCAATCACATTGCTGTGGGTCTGGAGTCACATGTAGGCCAGACCGGGTAAGGGTGGCAGTTTCCTTCCCTAAAGGACATCAGTGAATCAGAGATAGTAGGAACTGCCGATGGTGGAGAATCTGAGATAACAAGGTGTAGAGCTGGATGAATACAGCAGGCCAAGCAGCATCAGAGGAGCAGGAAGGCTGACGTTTCGGGTTTGGACCCTTCTTCAGAATCAGATGGGTTTTTCTCACAATTGACAATGGATTTATGGTTATCATTAGACTCTTAGTTTCAGATCTTTATTGAATTCAAATTCCACCATCTGCCATAGTGGGATTCAAACCCTGGTCCCCAGACCATTACTTGGATCTCAGGATTAACAGTCCAGCGATAATATCACTTGGACATTGCCTCCCCTTATGAACACAACTTGAGGATAGATCAGTCCTCACCTAATCTAACTACACAACAGAGCCTGGTATACAAATGCTTACCATGTCCAGCAGTATTTTGCATTAATGTGTAATAAATTGTGCTACTTGAAGTCCTAGCCTGAAGACAGTTCTTGACTTTGCCATCCCCTTTGACCAATTTATTTCAAACCCAAGCTCATAGTGCAGCATCTAACCACATGGTCAAAGACACTTGATCAATGGGCCTACTCACCATTGACATGGTCATCGGCACACTTGCAGACCCAGAATCCGTGAAGGCAGGTTTCTTCCTGATCATGCACAGCTTGTTGAGCCAGGTCCGGTATCCATCTATCACCTTTAGCCATAAGTCACAGAGAAAGGATGTGTTTCAGTTCAGGAGTATTTGTTTTATGCTCAAGGAACCATTCAGAGAGAAGCCATACCCCTGTCCCGCTTATAATCCACTTCAGACTCTCCACTTGTGACTTTTGCAGACTCGATGCTTCCTGCCCCTTTATTCATCCCCTGCCCTGCCCATGGGATGTTGATGAGTTTTGGGATTCAGTTATTCCCTTTCTTTGTCTGCCTCTGCAGTAATGAGGGGCTCATTCAGATTCCATTCAGCAAGCTTTCCTGCAAAGTTTGCTAAGCCGTCTCTTTCACCCAGAGGGTTGTTAATCTATGGAATTCCTTGCCCAGTGAAGTAGTTGACGCTACTTCAGTAAACGTTGTTAAAAAAAGGTAGATTTTTTTTGAACAATAAAGGAATTAAGGGATACGGTGAGAACGCGGGTAAGTGGATCTGAGTCCACGAAAAGATCAGCCATGATCTTATTGAATGGCGGAGCAGGCTCGAAGGGCCAGACGGCCTACTCCTGCTCCTAGTTCCTTTGTTCTTATGTTCTTACTACCTGAAATTGCCTCTAAATGAAGATTGTAGCATTTCAAGAAAATGAACAAGAGCAGTTTGTCCATTGGATGAGGGTACAAAACGTACCTGCAGTGAGGTAGAGAGGGATTGCAGAGGGAAGGAAGGGAATCTGAGGGAAAAGATGGAAAAGAAGAGTGGGAAAGGGTGAGAGGAGGGGAGAGGAGAGGTGGAGATAGAAGAGAGGGGAGTCAGGAGGAAAGGATAAAGTGGAGATGGGCAAGAGAGGAAAGGGAAGGGGCTTGGGAGAGAGCAAAAAGGAGGAGAGCAGTGTGGGTAGTGAAGGACAGGAGGAGTAAGAGAGGACAGTTGAGGAGTAGAAGGGTGAAAGGACAATGAATAAAGTGATAGGAGGAAGAGGGAGGAGTGGAGAAATAGTGATTGAAGATGAGAGGGTAGGGTTGAGGTGAAGAGAAGGAGCAGGAGAAACGAGATGGGAGAGGGGGAGAAGAAGAGGGCAGGGATTGAAATAGAAGATGGGAGCTGGGGTGGGGGAGAGAAGGAAGAGGTGAGAAGAGATGGTGGGGTGGAAGATGGAAGGAGATATACAAATTCAGTCCATATACTGGATTTAGTGCAGGTTAAAATTGGATGGAGTAAGAAACCACTGCTTTTGCCAATTTATTTTGCCTTTTAGTTCTAAACTATCAGTGGTAATACACTCCAGGTGATATGTCTACAAAAGCCTCTGTTGTCACAAAATCCACGCAGCAGCTTCTACAGTTATTTTACCTTTAAAGGAGACATCACACCAGGTTCAACCAATCAAGCATTGTGAGCATAGATCAGTCAACATTCACATATAATTAAACACAGGATGATTAAATCATTGAACACAACATGATGAATCCCCTCGGTGTCGGACGAGTGATAGGATAACCAAATGTCCTGGATTGGTTGGGACAATTTTGCTTTTCCGCTAAAATCAACAGGCAAATAGTGGGCTCAAAAAGCCAACTCTGCTTCTCTCCACTAGATGCCGCTAGACCTGTTGAGTTTCCTGGTTTTGTTTCATATTCTGGGAGATTTCATCACATGACATCCTACCTTCAGCGGTCCCTCCCCCACCCACCAACACTTGGCATTGGTTCTCCAACCTGTCATTCATCAAGAACACCCCCCCACCCCCCACCTCCCCATGGCTTTTCAATGGGTCCTGATTCTAACTTTTGGAAATCTGGTCACCTTGGTGAGTGAGGTTACAGTTGATCACCCTCCCCAACATTGTCTTGGGCTGGAATGGACCTATCGAGGGCACGTGCAGATTGAACAGTGTGGAAAGCAAGTCCCTACCTGTCGGTTTAATAAGCAGAGGACGATGAAGATAAAGACTCCTTGTAGACTGTTGACGATGGTGAATAAATAGGCCGTCACCAATTTGGAAGCCTGAAAGTGGAACAGGCCAAGAATCCAGGTGCAACCCAGGACAAACACTTGTGCAAAGGCTTTAAGTGTTAGAATTCTATAAAGAGTAGAAGATGCAAAGAACTCAGAACGCACTGTTTTAACGGGTGATCTTAATATTGTTCATTGCAACTATGGAATTTTATTTACAGATTTCTAAATATGCACCCAAACGTCTACACCATCCTCCCAGCTTGGCTTTTCTTTACGTTTCACAGAGTCCATGCCCATGCTTGAGCAACCAAGCACAATGATCGGATCAGGGACCGGATTCACGGAAATAAACACAGAGCAATCGAACACTGCATTGAGCTCAAGAACCGTACAGCCTGTACTATGCAACATAGTGTCATGCCTTAATTATTTTATGCCTGCTGTTAGCCTTATGAATCTGTGATATGTCTCTCAATTTTAATCACTCTTGTGATTAATACTCTGTTATTGCAGGGAACAGGAGGATAATGCTGGCCATTTGTAATACCATCCAGGCCTCCTAATATGACCAGCGTAGAGTAGGTCATGGGGTTTCAACTGTGACTGTGGGGTGAGTTACTTTGATTTGTTCCTGGAACATGGGTATTGCTAAAAATTATTGCCCATCCCCAAGTGCCCTGGAACTCAGTGGCTTGCTTGAGCATTTCAAAGGGCAGTTAAAAAAAAAGTCAACCGTGTGTACCAGTTAGAAGATGCACTGCAGAAACTAGGGAGGTAATGGCTTAGCGGTATTATCACTGGACTATTAATCCAGAGAGCCAGGCAATGTTCTGGGGACGAGGATTTGAATCCTGCCATGGCAGATGGTGGAATTTGAATTCAATAAGCAATTCGTAATTGAGGGTCAAATGATGACCTCAAGACCATTGTCGATTGTTGGAAAAACTCATCTGGTTCAATAATGTCCTTCAGGGAAGGAAACTGCCATCCTTACCCGGTCTGGCCTACATGTGACTCCAGACCCACAGTAATGTCGTTGACTCTTAACTAAATGGGCAGCTAGGGATGGGCAATAAAAGCTGGCCTAGCAGAGATATCTACATCCCATGAATGAACTAAAAAAATCTCACCAAGCCTTTTTCTCCTCCCAAACTCATGGCCACTACTATCGAGTAGGACAAGAGCAGCAGATAAATGGAAAAGTAACCACCTGCAAATTTCTCTCCAAGCCACTTACCATCCTGACTTTCAAATATATCACCATTCTTTCAGCGTTGCTGAGTCAAAATCCTGGAGTTTTAACATTCAACATTTCAAACTCCTCGATCTGATCACTTTCTGATCTACAGAACAGTGTATATTTTGTATGTTTGGATTTCCCTTCAAACAATGTGGAGATGACCTTTTAAGCGTGTAAGAGTTTCTTTACAGATTTTTATGCAATGCTTTAAAGTTTCTACACATTATAGGAGTACACGAATTAGCCCATCTAGCCTTCCTATCTTTTCACATCGGTTTACTTGCCTCTGAGTCCTCACCCCTGATCTGATCAAATATATGCCAGCAGACTTAGCAGACTCACATAAGCAAATATCGAACATTTTTATTTACTCATTCATCAGTTATTGGCATCACTGGCTGGGACACTTATTGACGCTAGTTGCCCTGGAGAAGTTGGTGGTTGAAAGAACTCCACAGAGGTCGGTATCTCGGCCCTAGTCACCCTTTATTTACATGCAGGGAGTCCCTGATCCTGAGCCAGCTCTCAGAGTGAACAGAACCCCTGACCCTCCTGTTTATATCTGTCAGCCAGGGCTTCCTGATTGGACCAGGTTAACAGCCCCAATCAGGGAACTCAGACTGTATGAGGTCCACATCATTGCAATCCCTACAGTGGTCCGCTGCCTTCTTGAACTGCGGCAGCCCATTTGCTCAAGATAGATCTGAAATACTGACAGGAATGGAGTTTCAGGACATTGACCCAGCAACACTGAAGCTACACTGATATAATTCCAAGTCAGGACAGTGAGTGGCTTGGAGGGGAATGTGCAGATGGTAACATGTGCATGTATCTGCTGCCTTTATCCTTCTAGATGATAGGGAACATGGGTCTGGTAGGGACTGTCTAAGGAGCCTGAGATAGTAGGAACTGCAGATGCTGGAGAATCCGAGACAACAAGGTGCAGGGCTGGGTGAACACAGCAGGTCTGCTCCTATGATGCTGCTTGGCCTGCTGTGTTCACCCAGCCCTGCACCTTGTTGTCTAAGGAGCCTGGGTGAGTTGCACACTGCATTGAACAAAAAGACTAGACCTCCTACCCTCCTGACTTAATCTTTTTAGCTTTGCTGTCATCCTTGTGAATCTGTGCCTCCTTGAAGGTTAATCTGGTCTTCCTGATTGTGTTCCACAGAAATCATCATAGAATCCCTACAGTGTGGAAACAGGCCCTTCGGCCCAACAAGTCTACGCCAACCCTTGGAGCATCCCACCCAGTCCCATCCCCCTATAACCCACCTAATCTACACATCCCTGAACACTATGGGCAATTTAGCATGGCCAAGCCACCTAATCTGCACGTCTTTGGACTGTGGGAGGAAACCAGAGCACCCGGAGGAAACCCACTGAATACAATGGATGCAGCATTCCAGAGGGAGCCTGACCCAAAGTTCTGTGTGACGGGAGCGCAGCTTGTAGCAATGTAGACCTCAGCTGGAGTCTTGGGTAAAGTTGTGAACACCACATAGGAGAGATATGAATGCACTGGAGAGCGTGCAGAAGTGACTTGCAAGAATATTTCCAGGAATGAGGAACTTCAGTGATGACGATAGATTGAAGAAGTTGGGACTGTTCTTCTTGGAGAGAAGAAGGTTGAGAGGAAATCTGAATGAGGTTTTCAAAATCATGAGCGGGTCGCACAGAATGGACCAGGAGGAGCTGTTCCTGCATGTCAAAGAAACAACAACGAGAGGGGCACAGATCTAAAGTGATGTGCAAAAGAAGCAAGTGCCATGTGAGGAAAAGAAACCTTTTTCACTCAGTGGGTAGTTAGGGTCAGGAACGCACTGCCTGGAAATGTGGTGGAGGCAGGTTCAGTTGAGGCATTCAAGAGGGACAATGGATGGTTACTTGGATAAAAACGGTGTGCGAAGGGTATAGGGGAGATTGGCACTCGGTAACGATGCACGTTTGAAGAGCCTGTCCAGGTACGACGGGCTGAATGGCTTCCTACTGTGCCGTAACAATTTGGTGACTCGGTGAAATATTGTTTGTCTGACTGTTGGTTCAACATGGAGGCAGGTTGGAGGATGATGCTGATGACAGTTCAATAGCTTGTTCCTACCCACTTACAGACACCCTTGCAAAACGCCCAAGGAGAGATAAAACGAAAGAAAGCGGCCAAAATTCCAGGCACTGTACATCGAAAATAACGTTGCTTCCTCTTAGCTCCGGAGTAACGCTTGAGTTTGGAATCTGGGGTTTTCACTTGCCTCATGTCTTTAATTTTTGTGACTTCTGCATTCAGGCGAGTGAGTTGTACCTTCAGTATCCACAAGGTCACAGCAAACAGCATCGTATTAAACTGTGGGGAGAACAGGTCTGTCAAAATTATTTACAACAATGAAACATCTTAAGCCTTTATGCCAACCAGCAGTGCTCAGGAAGTATTGCGGTAGAATTTCCCTTTATTCAGCTTTCTTACTGTCATTTGTAAATCCCAGTTTTCTAATTTACTATTCTCACCTTCCCCATAAGCTAATTGAGCTTATCCGAAACTCTGCTGCCTGCAACTGAACTTATATCAAGTCCAGTTCACCCTCCTGTGCCCAGTGCAAAAGACCAAGGGAGCACTAATGAAAGAAAAGATGGAGATGCTAAATAGGTTTGAACAGTAGGAAACAGACCTGCTCCGCTGGGAGCCATAGAGACATGGTGGGGGGTGTTGGGGGATGTGTGGAAGGGTATCATCAAAATGGGAGATAGCATTCTTTACAGTTAGAATCCCTAAAGTGAGAAAAGAGGCCATTTGGTCCACAAACCCTCCAAACAGCATCTCACACAGACCCAGTCGCTTACCCTGTCCACGTACATCCACATTTTTATCATGGCTAACCTACCTAACCTGCTCATCCCTGGACACTGTGGGCAATTTAGCATGGCCAATCCACCCTAACCTAAAGGAGGAAACCGGAGCACCTGGAGGAAACCCACACAAGCACGGGGAGAATGTGCAAACTCCACACAGTTGCCCAAGAATGGAATTGAGCCCAGGTCCTTGGCACTGTGAGGCACCACTGAGCCACTGTGCCACCCGGTTATAGCGAGTATTTTGGAATGCTTCCCTGGGTGAAGGGTGCAAGATGTTGTTGAGGTGGGTGTCTGTGAAAGATTAAAGTTAAACTTCAGGAGAAAATGATGCTGCACCCCGAGGCACAGACAAGTGGGCAATATGGAAGTCTGTGCCACTGCTCCACTTGTAAATGCCACCCTCCCAACCCTCCACTAACTCTAGAACACATGGAGACATTGGCTTCAGTCCAACAGTGTGCCAATAAAAAAGGCCAAGAAATTTTACCACACTAATTTTTTCCCTCCCTTCACTGTAAGATAGGAGAACAATTTTGAACCATGGCTCTGTTGATGAAGCTATGCTGCCTTTCCTTAAAAGTCCATAAGACTGTAAGATGTAGGAGCAGAAGTAGGCCATTCCCCCATCCTGTCTGCTCTGCCACTCAATGACATGATGGCTAATCTGATAATCCTCAACCCCGTAATAACAACACTTCCTTAACTTGGGAACACAAGGATAGAGGCACCTATTCATCCCCTCTGATCTACTGGGAATCTCCTACTACTGGCCATTTGCAATTGCTGGATGGATCTATCTACCTGTTTGGCCATTGTTATGAACTTACCTTCTTTGGCCTTCAAGTCCCTAGTGGGACTCAAAGCAGGCTTAGAGGCAGGGACACTATCCACTGTCCCACAAGACCTCCTTGAGGTTGTTGTAAAGTTAGTTGAAAGGACAAGTATAAAATGCACATTTGGGAGGGGGGAAACACTCAAATATTCTCCAATACTGAGATAATGTCATAGTTACCAGAACTATCACGTAGACTGGGCCAATGAAAGTCCAGATGAATCCACGCTCAGTTGTCAGCCAGCAACTGGAATAGAAGAGAGACAGCAAACTGAAACAGTCAGGGACATCAGTGGGACTCTCTTCATCTTCCTACCTCACTCCTTCCTCATATGTTTGTCCACAAACTTTATTCTTTGAACATCTCATAAAGTCTCTCTATGCTATGATGCATTGCTGCTTCAGACTACGTTAAAAAGCCCCAGAAATATAAATCAGACTGAGTCATCTAAGCTTTCCATTATGTTACGGATAGCAACCTATAAATGGATCTCTACTCTATTCCTGACTGACCATCCAGAGGTACGTGTCTGTGATAAGTTCACAAGCAATGTGACCAGTATGTTTACCTTCATTCATCAGATCTGAGCCAGGCCAGAATTTATTGACAATCCAGAATTACCCCAGAAAATGTGGTCTAATGATAATGCTCCAACTGCATTTCCCTCTGTCCATAACACCCATCTTTTTTTGACTGTATCAGTATATGTATGTGTGTCTAAGGGAGGGCTTATAAAGGCCTTAGAGTTTTATCTAGTAAAGATATATACCAAGGGTTCATAACTGTAACTTGTAACATAAAACATAGAACATAGGAGTAAGAGTAGGCTATTAGGTCATTTGAATCTGCTTTGGCCATTCAGTATGATCCTAGCATACCACCCAACTCAGACCCCTGTTCCTTCTTTCTCCTCGTACCCTTTGATCCCTTTAGCTTTATACCAAACTCCTTCTTGAAACCATTCAATTTTTTTGGCCTGAACTACTTTCTGTGATAAAGAATTCCACAGGCTCACCACTCTCTAGGTGAAGACATTTCTCCTCATCTCAGTCCTAAACAGGCTACTCTATATCCTCAGACTGTGACCCCTGGTTCTGGTCTCTCCAGTCATCAGGAACATCCTTGCTGGGTTTATCCTGTCTGCTCCTGTTAGAATGTTATAGGTTTAGAGTGAGATTTCCACCCCACCCCCTCTAAATTTCATCGTAACCAATCCAGCATCTTCTCATGCGTCAGTCCTGCCATCCCAGGAATCAGTCTGGTAGACCTTTGTTGCCCTCCCTCCAGGGCTAGAACAGCCTTCCACAGATGCGGAGACCAAAACTGCTCACAATACACCAGGTGTGGTCTCACCAAGGTCCTGTATAATTGCAGCAACACATCCCCTGTTCCTGCACTCGAACCCTCTCGCTATGAAGGCCAACATACCATTTGCCTTCTTTGCCACCTGCTGCACCTGCATGCTTACCTTCAGCAACTGGTGCACAAGGCCACCCAGATCCCACTGCACACTCCCCTCTCCCAATCTACAGCCATTCCGGTAGTAATCTGCCTTCCTATTTTTATAGCTTACGTCTATCTATTAGTATTAAAACGTGTGTTAAGTATAGTGACCTGGTCAGTGCTTTCTGTCAACCCGGGTCTGAACTCCGGTAAATTGGGGAATTCTACATACTTTTAACATTTGTGACGATTTTGGGAATAGCAGGAATCTGCTGTTCTTTTCCTGTCTGCCTGTTTTGCACATTCAGGTGTTACTTACTAGTGGTGTGTCCCATAACCAGTGGGATACACTACTGCGGAAACGACGATGATTATGGCCGGCATTCCATATCCAAAGGGGTACATGAACCACGGCAGCACGTTGCGGGCGCAGGAGTTGCTGATTTTCTGGAGGTTCCTGACCATGAGGTGAAGGTGAATTCCTTCCACACACATCCAAGCAAAGGCAGCCAGGAAAAAGTAGTGCAAACATGCCGCGACGATGGTGCACACAACCTGGAACAAAGGGCACAGGTTGAATCTCATCCTCACACAACGTCTATCCTTACCTGTCTCTATATGTTCACATTTTCTGCATGCGAAACAATTCTGAGGGTGTGGGAGGCATTGGCATGTATTGCCCACCCCTGGTTGCCCTTCAGAAGGTGAAGTTGAGCCACGTTGAGCAGCTGCATTATGTGCAGTGAAAGGGAACCCACATTGCTCTTAGACAGAGGGTCGCAAATTTTGAGAATAATAGAATGGGCTAATTGTAAAAACTGTGTCTCTTTGTTTTTTCTGTATTCCTAATGATGGGCTGAACTGTGTGTGTGTGTGTGAGCTTGCGTGTGTCAGTGTATGTGTGTGTGTGTGCGCGTGTGAGGGTGTGTGTGTGTATGAGAGGCGGTATGTGGGTGTGTGTGTGCGTATGTGTGAGGGTGTGTGTGCGTGTGTGTGCATGTGTGAGGGTGTGTGTGTGTGCGTGCATGTGTGTGCGTGCGTGTGAGGGTGTGTGTGTGTGAGTGTGAGGCGGTTTGTGTGTGTGTCTGTCTGTATGTGTGCGCACGTGTGTGTGAGTTATATTTTCATTAATATGCTGATGGTCTGTGGCTATTACCTGTAGCTATTTGTAATAAATATTGATTCTTCTTCACTTCAGAGGTCTGGTCTGTGCTTTCTATCAAGTTTGGTCTAAAAGACAGGGAAATTGGGGAATTCTATGTCCTATTTAAAACCTTTATGACGACTCTGGGAATAACAGGGCTTGATTTCCAGCGTGCTACCCTGGTGAGGTGCAGCATTATACACATCACATTGGGGTGGGCTGTGTGTGACTTGGGGGGAATCCTGGGGAATGTCCGAGCAGTGTTTCCATGCCCACTATCATTGTCCTTCCAGTCGGTGAGTTTGGTAGATGCTGTCAACAAAAGTGTTGGAAGGTCGCTGCAAGGCATTACTGTGATGGTACACACTGCAGCCACGTTCCTCTGGTGGTAGAGGGAGTCAACATTTGACGTGGGGAATAGGATGCCAACTGAACAGACTACTTTGTCCTGGTGGTGCCAAGCTTCTTGAGTTTTGTTGGAACTGCACCTATCCAGGTGGAGGTGGAAGACAGTCTTTGAGAAGTTAGGAGGTGTGCCAAACACGAGGCAACAGCATATGTAAATAAGGGCCCTGTAACTGCATTCCTTTAGTGATATGAACCAGCCGAGCTTGTGTACTTAAAGTCTGGAGTGAAGGGATCACTCAGTCGAAGGCAAGACCGCTGCTGACTGAGCTAAACAAGAACGCATTCACAATATAAGTAGAATAAGTTGGAAGTGAAGTTGTATTGATAGATATTTGGCAAATTGCAAACTTTGGTATCAATGGCAGTTGTTGCCCACCCTGAACTGACCCTACACCACATCAGAGGGCAGTCTTGTTGGCCTGGAGTCACATATGGGCCAGTCCAAGTATGGACAGCAGATTTCCTTCCTGAGAGGACATTAGCGAACCTGATGGGTTTTATGACAATTGCTGAATGCTTCACCATGGTCGTTACTGAAATTAGTTTTTCATCTTCAAATTTTGAGTGTTATTAATTTGAATTCGGGTTCCATCAGGTGCCATGGTGGAATTTGAAACCTTGTTGTCAATGCATTAGCTTTTTGCTTAAGGTGTCTCGGTTCCAGTAGAGGATGCCCTCATTGACCTGGGCTCAATCCCCTTTTGGCATTCTTTGTAAAGGAAGCCTACTATCCCACGTCCAGTCAGCATTGAATAAAGTGGACATTGTTAAAAGGGTTTTGGAGGGCGGTGGGTGCTGGAGGTAGGGGTACAGGGATGTGCTTGCTAACCTGAGAGTTGCTCACCTTGTTGTCAGTTCTGTGAATGCCCACCAGGAAGAGTAGCTCAGCCAGAAACATGGTGATGCACAGGTTGATGTGGATGGTGTTGTTGTGGTTGGTAACTTGGGTGCAGAACCGAAAGGTGACGATAGTGAAGCCCAGGCAGATCAGTGACAGGCTGATTCCAACCTGTGTTATGACACTGAGGTTCCAACTGAAGTGATTATCCTCCTAAATGAGCAGAATGCAAATTGCAACCACTTTCCAGAATACAACTAAAACAAAAAAACTTTTCTTTCTCTTTCCTCCTCTGGTGATGGCACTACTTCCTTGTTGCAATACAGACACACGACTTTTCGTGCCTTCTCTAAATGACCATGTAATGCCTTGTCCCCTCCCCATAACCCCGTGATTAGCAGGCCATTAGATAATGGCATTTCCTTTGCTGCCAGTCTGAACTCTATCCTCAGGACTGCACCTTCCAGGTCATTGAGAAATCGACTTGACAGTGTAGTAGGGTGTTGACTTCCCAATGGGGATCATTGCTGGGGTGTAGGTGTAGCTCAAGGCAGCCAATTATGGTCCACCCCTATTGGCCCTTGAGAAGGTGGTGGTGAGCCATAGTTTGTGAGCTAATGCTGACCTTACAGCATGGGTAACCCTGCAGTGCTATCAGGGAGGGAGTTGCACCTATGGCCAATATGTGTACCAGTTGGGAACATGAACATGACAGAATCCCTACACTGTGGAAACAGGCCCTTCGGCCCAACAAGCCCACACCGACCCTCAGAGAATCCCACCCAGACTCGTCCCCCTATAACCCACCTAACCTAGATATCCCCAAACACTAAGGGCAATTTAGCATGGCCAATCCACCTAGCCTTCACATCTTTGGACTGTGGGAGGAAACCGGAGCCCCTGGAGGAAACCCACACAGACACAGGGAGAATGTGCAAACTTCACACAGACAGTCGCCCGAGGGTGGGATTGAACCCGGGTCCCTGGCGCTGTGAGGCAGCAGTGCTAACCACTAAGCCACCGTGCCACCATAGTGTAACCATGGTCTTGGTGTTCTTGTCTTCTGCGTAGTAGAGAGTGGAGGTTTGGCAAGAGTTGGTGTCTACACTCCACGTGAGCTTTCTGTTCACCTCCCATCGAGGGGCAAAGGCCCCTCATCCCGGATGGAGGGGGTAAAAGAGCTGTTGCTTGGGAAGTGGAAAAATGGGGAAAGAAAAGGTGGGACGTGGTGACGCTACGGAACAAATCTGAGCTCCATGAGCTGTCGTGCGGGGCTTGGATCCAGGAACCCTGCACTTACAGCTCAGAGACTGATCAGGAAAGAGTCAGGTGTCATTCCAGATCCATGTTGAGATTCCTAGCTTTAACCAATATCGGAGGGCAGGGTGTCCTAAATGGTCTCAGTGTCCTGAGGCTAGACACAAATTAGAATCCCAATCAACCAGTGTTTCCATGCCTAGGGACATGTGTATTAAATCACAGCTGTGTCCAGCTCGGATACCCCACTCCTCCCTCCCCGGATTGAGATTCCTTGTTGACACTTGGGCTCCTGATCAATAATGGCTGACAGAGTGAGATACTGAAATCCAGGGACAACAGCCCAAACATCCAGCGCAGGATCAAGGAATGTGGAACAGAATTAATAAGTTGGTTCTTTTCCGAATTATTGCTGGCAATTTCAGCTTCCCCTTCCCTTTGGGAGACCAATGCAATCGAGCGCAATGTTACAAACTGTCTTGTTCCCTCTTGCCATCGAAGGGAACAGTGTAAGAGTGAGGGGTGGATTGCGAATGGTGTTCAGGTGGTTTTCCCACTCAGCAGTTAGGGTAACCCTAAACACCCACACCTTGTCATAGATTTCTAGAGTCATACAGCACAGAAACAGACCCTTTGGTCCAACTCATCTATACTGACCATTAAGCTTTAAGCAAAAGACAGTTCTTTAGAGTCATAGAGATGTATAGCATGGAAACAGATCTTTCCATCCAACTCGTCCATGCCAACCAGATATCTTAAATTAATTTAGTCCCATTTGCCAGTATTTGGTCCTTATCCCTCTGAACCCTTCCTATTCATATACCCACCCAGATGCCTTTTAAATGTTGTAATTGTACCAGCCTCCTCTGGCAGCTCATTCCATACATGCACCACCCTCTGCATGAAAATGTTGCCTCTTAGGTCCCTTTTAAATCTTTCCCCACTCACTGTAAACCTATGCCCTCTAGTTTTGGACTCCCCTACCCTGGGTTAAAAAAAAACCTTGGCTATTCACCCTATCTACATCCCTCATGATTTTATAAACCTCTGTAAGATGACGCCTCAGCCTCCGACACTCCAGGGAAAATAGCACCAGCCTATCCAACCTTTCCCTGTAGCTCAAACCCTCTGAACCGTTTGTAAATTTTTTCAGAACACCTTTGAGTTTAACAATATCTTTCCAATAGCGGGAAGAGCAGGATTGAACACAGTATTCCAAAGGTGGCCTAAACAATGTCATTTCCCGAGAGCTCGATCTTCAGTCACTTTGTACCTCAACAGCCGCCATGAGAACAGCGAAGCTGGACAAATGGTGGCAGCCACAAGCTGTGTGGGTCTCGTTCGAAGTGATCACGACACACCCCTCAGGTGACCAGTGACCTCTGCCCTTCATGTGGTTCCAGTAAACGCATGCTGGCCGTCCTTCAGCTCTCTGCGCGAGACAGAAGTTCACAACAAGAACTGGCATGAATTTGTATAGCGCCTCTCATGCGGACAAACATTCCCCAAGGACATCATCGATTGAGATCCAACCCTGAGCCATACATGGAGAGATTGGAAAAGCCTGGCCAAAGAGGTGCTTTTTTTAAAGGTAACTTTAGAAAGGAGAGGGGGAGAGGTTGAGAGAGGGCATCTCAGAGTTCAAAGTCGAGACAGAAGGGCTGGACATTAAGAGGGGGGCTTGAGGTAACATTGTTTTCACCGAGAGAGTGCCAGGGGTCTGGAATGCACTGCTTGGGAGGGTAGTAGAGGCAGGAAAAAAAAACAAGGACCAAAAACAAAGTTGCTGGAAAAGCTCAGCAGGTTTGATAAGGTTCCACATGGTAGGCTCATTTGGAAAATTAGGAGGCATGGGATTCAGGGAAATTTGGCTTTCTGGATACAAAACTGGCTGTCCAATAGAAGACAGAGCGGGTAGCAGATGGAAAGTATTCAGCCTGGAGCTCAGTGACCAGTGGTGATCCGTAGGGATCTGTTCTGGGATCTCTGCTCTTTGTGATCTTTATAATTGACTTGGATGAGGAAGTGGAAGGCTGGGTTAGTAAGTTTACCGATGACACAAAGGTTGGTGGAGTTGTGGACAGCGTGGAGGGCTGTTGTACGTTGCAACAGGACATTGACAGGATGCAGAGCTGTGCAAAGAAGTGGCAGATGGAATTCAACCCAAAAGTGTGAAGCGATTCATTTTGGAAGGTCAAATTTGAATGCAGAATACAGGGTATAATGGCAGGATTCTTGGCAGTGTGGAGGAAGACAGGGATCTTGGCGTCCATATCCATAGATCCATCAAAGTTGCTACCCAAGTTGATAGGGTTGTAAAGAAGGCGTACGGTGTGTTGGCTTTCGTCGGCAGGGGAATTGAGTTTAAGAGCCATGAGGTTATGCTGCAGCTCTATAAAACTCTGGTTCAACCACACTTGGAATATTTTGTTCAGTTGTGGTCACCTCATTATAGGAAGGATGTAGAAGCTTTAGAGAGGGTGCAGAGGAGATTTACCAGTATGCTGCCTGGCATGGAGGGCAGGTCTTATGAGGAAAGGTTGAGGGAGCTAGGGCTTTTTTCATTGGAGCGAAGAAGGATGAGAGGTGACTTGATAGAGGTGTACAAGATGGTGAGAGGTATAGATAGAGTGGATACCCAGAGATTTTTTCCCAGGGCGGAAATGATTATTACAAGGGGGCATAATTTTAAGGTGATTGATGGAAGGTATAGGGGAGATGTCAGAGGTAGATTCTTTACACAGAGAGTGGTGGGTGCGTGTAATGCACTGCCAGCAGTGGTAGTAGAGTCAGATACTTTAGAGGCATTTAAGCGACTCTTGGATAGGCACATGGGGGATAGTAAAATGTAGGGTATGCAGGGTAGATTGATCTTAGTAGGATAATAGGTTGGCACAACATCATGGGCTGAAGGGCCTGTACTGTGCTGTACTGTTCTATGTTCTATGCTCTATGTCTGGCAGTATCAGTGAAGGAAAAAACAGAGTTAATGTTTCGGGTCCGGTGATCCTTCCTCAGAAGCAGGAAACCTCTGTCACAAAGTTGAGTGGAGTATTCTTGAATTGGAAGGCAGGAAGTTAGTAAAAATGTTCATGGGGAAAAGAGTGCTGTGGTCTCTTTAAGAGCTTATGCTTTGTCTGTGCTTGGAAGTTTACAAATGAAGGTGCACAGAAAGTTCCCGAAGGGAAACATTTTGTATTGAACAGCCAAGCAGCAGTTTTACCAAGACACCAAGTTTGAACTTGGCCAATTAATTTAAACAAAGCACCCAGATACAGAAAGCCTGTCGAATTTAAATCTGATGGTGTTGACAACCTGAAACTAATCACATTATAAGAATTTGATGATGTAATTATGGGTGTATAAGACTAGGGCATTTGGAAAATCAGAGAGAGCCAATTGCTCAACTGAAAGAGAGAGACAATTGCCACCAGGTCTCAGAGAAAGCCCATCTAATTAATCAAAGGTACCATGGTATTTTAGCTCAAAGTCATCACTGAAGAAATTACAGAGAGAATCAGCAGAAGAAAGGCGTTCGTGAAGAGACTGGAGACGACAGAATATTCCAGATGACAGTCTGTGCGAACTTGGAGATGTCAAGTTATAATTTATCGCTCCTTATTAATTGGGTTTATATTCCAGTAGAATTTAGACCAGTGAGGGAGTAGTTAGTAGTCTAAGGGGAAATTGTTGGTTTGTTAGTAATTTTGTTAATTTGTTCATTGTTGGGTTAAGTAAAATAAATTGTTTCTTGTTATTTGTAAAGTGGAGATCATGGATTTTCTTTCTTTTGACCACTCTATTAATAGATTAATAGGGGAAAGGCGAGCTTCTCTGGGTGTTTTGAGTGTAATTATTAGAAGGCAAGTTCTATTCCCATCATAGCAAATTGAGGCTTGTGTTTTGGTTTAACTATCAGAGGGGTTTGGTCATTCTCTCATTGTTAACACCTCACAACCTTTTAAAAGTACATGGTCGAGCACTTGAAGTGTCATAATATTCAAGGCTACAGGCCTAGTGTGGGAAATGGGATCATTGGTGCAGATTTGATGGGTCGAATGGCCTCTTCAGTGCTGTATAACTCTATCACTCTATGACTTTGTGACATGTAAGTGGTGGTGCGAAGGAAATGGATTGAGAGAGGGGAAATGACTTAACAGGTCCGATTTGGAGGAGGCAGCTGGAATTGTCATTGGACTAGTTGATTGTCCTGGGGACCTGGGTTCAAATCCCATCATGGCAGTGCTGGAATTTGAATTAAGTAAAAAATAAATTTGGAATTAAAAGCTAGCTTGATGGCAAATATGCAGACACTGTCAATCGTCATTAAAACCCATCTGGCTCACTAATGTCTGTTAGGGAAGGAAATCTTCCATCCTTACCCGGTCTGGCCTACATCTGTCTGTAAACCTACAACCTACAAGTGGATGTCTGCCCTCTGGGAACTTGAGTAAAAACTGAGGGTCCAGTCAGTAATATGCTACATTCCATGAACAAATTTAAAAGAAAGCACAGATTTTGAAGGATTATAAACACAGGGAGTGGACAAAGGCATGGACAGATTGGAAAACAAGGATGAGAATTTTAAAACAGAGGTGTTGCTGGATTGTTAGGGGTACAATATGGACCAGTGAGCACATGGATAATGGAGCGAGTTAGGATATGGGCAGCAGATATGTGAGCGAGTTCCAATTGCGTTAGTAAACCATCATGGCACTCGTTATCTTTAATCCCTTTGGCACGAGGCAGGGTTTATTCTGCACTCAGGGCCTAGTCAGTAGTTGCAATGCCTCAGACCTTTTTGTGTTTCAGAGTGATGTTGACTCCCATGCTGAGTTTGTGAGATCTGTGGTTTCCGAATGTGGCCGACACCACTCCCGAGATCAACTGGTAAGGCCTTGACCTTTCGTTCTCGATGAAATCCCCGCTCTGGAGGAAGTTCAGTTGGTCGTATGAGATGAAAGCAATGGCGATAGACCCTGTCCAGATATTTGTCAGAAAATACAGTGCAAGTTAGCTCTGCTCCTATACCGGCAAGAATAACACGCAACCGCTTCCTGCCGACGACAGAATACAAGTCACAGCCCAATGGGTAGCATTCTCGGAAGGGTATGAAAGATATCAGGCGATACGGAAGGCCAGCTAAAAGGTGGAGCAAGATTGATGGGCTGAGTGGCCTACTCCTGCTCCAAATTCCTACGTTCCCATTAGAAGGCTGCGGTTTCAAGTCCTACTCCAGAGACTTGAATGTAAGATCCACTGAGGAAGTGCTGCACTGTCAGGGGATGCCACCTTTTTAATAAGACGGTAACCGGACGTTCGGTTCTTTGGAGATGAAAGATCCCACAGTCCAGCTTTGAAGAAGAAGAGGGCAATCTACTTTTCCTGGTGTCTTGACTAATGTTTATCGCTGTGTTGCTAAAGTAGATGATCTGGTTATTGTCAGATTCCAGTTGGTCACACACAATCTGGCTGCCGCGTTTCCTACATTACAATAACCCATGACTGCTCTGTGACACTGGGACATCGTAAGGTCACAAACGGCGCTATATCAATGCAAGATTTTTAACCTTGAAATGTTGGCAAAGGCTGATGCCCAAGTCTACCAAAACGGGCAAATAGATAACATTGAAGCAAAGCCCAAAAGAAATGAAAGCTCACCTCCAGCTCCTCCCTGGGTCACCGTCCGTGAATAAGCATCCATTATGTTTTCATTCGCGTGGAGGGTTATTTTGTCAGGTATATTTGAATGATCCTTCGTTTGGATGACGCGAACATCAAGATCTACAAGTTAAATAAAAAAAAACCCTATCGTTCAGGTCAGTTGTAAATGTGATAAACTCTTCTACTTGTGTCTGTGGGTGACATGTCCCACTATCGGGTCGTCTCCTGGCTGCTCTGACACTTTTTTAATAACAGAGAGGTCATATTGTGTACTCCTGCTGGCCTTGCTTTCACAACCTGGTAATTCATTCATGGTGGCTCGGTGGTTGGCACTGCTGCCTCGCAGCGCCAGGTTCGATTCCAGCTTCAGGCGACTGCCTGTGTGGAGTTTGCAGGTTTTCTCCCCGTGTCTGCGTGGGTTTCCTCCCACAGTCCAAAGATGTGCAGGTTGGGGTGGATTGGCCGTGCTAAATTGCCCCATAGTGTCCAGGAATGTGTAGTCCAGGTGGATTAGTCATGGGAAATGTGGGGTTACAGGGCTAGGTGGGTGGGGGGTGGGTGGGGGGAGGTGGTGAGTGTGGGTGGCTTACACCTTGGAAGGTCAGTGTGGACTCAAATGGTCCACACTATAGGGATTCTATGAGTTGAAGCTTGTTGACTGGGGGCCTCTGTAACCTTCCCTTTAAGACTGGCCTGGCAGACTTTGTGGTACTGGCTACAACATGGTAGTCAAGCTGCTTAAAACTGATACTCCATCTCATTGTTTGTTGAGAAGATGTTTGTAATAGAAGATTCTCTGAGAGTTTATTGCATCTTTAGTCTCATTCCCCTAAACAAATCCTTGCCTCCATTCATGACTCAGTTTTCATGGGATCTTGCTATCCCCATCCCTGGTGGGACTCAGAGCAGTTTCCCTCTTGGTTTTCTGGTGGCCCAGGGAGCATGATCCAGAAATGGGACCTGCCAACAGGCCAGAGCACCAGCCCAAAAGCCCAGAGCTCTCTTAGCACAGCACTAGGAGCAACAGTTTATAAGGAATCAGTCCCTAGGGCAGTGGCTGCTCTTGGAGAGAACCTCAAGCGAAGCACAGACCATGGAAACACTGTGAAACATTGGACTGATTTACAGAAAATGAAATGAAAACTTGAATTTTTATCACTTTTTTAACGTCCTCAGCTCATTCCAAAGCACTTTACGGTCAATGACGTATTTATAGTCATAGAGTCAGACAGCACGGAAACAGACCCTTCGGTCCAACCAGTCCATGCTGACCATAATCCCAAACTAAACTAGTCCCACCTGCCTGCACTTGGCCCATACTCCTCCAAACATTTCCTATTCACGTACATATCTAAATGTCTTTTAAACATTGTAACTGTACCTACATTCACCATTTTCGCAGGAGGTTCATTTCCACCCATGATCCACCCTCTGTGTAAAAAAATTGCCCCTCATGTCTTTTTTAAATCTCTCTCCTGTCGCCTTAAATATATCCCCCCTAGTCTTGAAATCGCCCATCCCAGGGAAAAGACACCTGCCATTAACTCTATCCATGCCCCTCATGATTTTATAAACCTCTATAAGGTCACTCCTCAACCTCCTATGCTCCAGTGAAAAACGTTCCAGCCTATCCAGCGTCTCCAACTCCTTATAACTTGTAGTGTGGCTACAAGAGCAGGTCAGAGGTGGGGAATTCTGTAGCGAGTAACTCACCTGCTAACTCCTCAAAGCCTGTCCACCATCTACAAGGCACAAGTCAGGAGTGTGATGGAATACTCCCCACTTGCCTGAATGGGTGCAGCCCCAACAACACTAAAGAAGCTTGACACTATCCAGTACAAAGCAGCCCGCTTGATTGGCACCACATCCACAAGCATCTACTCCCTCCACCACCGACGCTCAGGAGCAGCAGTGTGTACTATCTACAAGGTGCACTGATGAAATTCACCAGAAATCCTTTGCATTTTCCAGACTCTCAAACACTTCCATCTAGAAGGACAAGGGCAGCAGATATATGGGAACACCACCCCCTGCACGTTCCCCTCTAAGCCACTCACCATCCTGACTTGGAAATATATCGCCGTTCCTTCACAGTTGCTGGGTTAAAATTGTAGAATTCCCTCCCTAAGGGCATTGTGGGTCAACGCACAGCAGGAGGACATCAGTGGTTCAAGAAGGCAGCTCACCACCACCTTCTCAAGGGGCAACTAGGGACGGGCAAGAAATGCTGGGCCCAGCCAGCAATGCCCACGTCCCACAAATGAGTAGAAAAAAACATTCCCTGCCCAACAACATCCTGGTAAATCTCTTCTGAACCCTCTCCAGCTTAATAATATCCTTCCTATAATATGGTGACCAGAATTTGTAGTAAAATAGCACTGAAATTGTGTTTTAATATAGCAAAACGTGTCAGCCAATTTGTATATAGCAAGCTCCCACAAGCAGCCAGTTAATAGGACAGGTGATAGCCCAATAGTATTATTGCCAGGCTATTATTCCAGTGACCCAGGTAATGTTCTGGGGACGAGGGTTCAAATCTGTCCGTGGAAGATAGTGGAATTTGAATTGAATAAAATAATCTTCAATTTAGTTAAATAAGCAAGAGTCTAATGAAAGCACAGCTGATTGTTGGAAAACCCTTTCTGGTTCAGTAAGGAAGGAAATTGCCATCCTTACCTGATCTGGCCTACATGTGACTCCAGACCCACAGCAATGTGGTTGACTCATAACTGCCCTCCGAGTAAGTAGGGGCAGGCAATAAACATTGGCCCACGTGCCATGAATGAAGAAAAAAAGAGTGAAAACCCTCACTGTTTTAGAGATAAAAACAGAAATTGCTGGAAAAGCTCAGCAGGTCTGGCAGCATCTGTGGACAGTTAACGTTTTGGGTCCAGAGACCCTTCCTCAGAACTGGTTGTGGTTAGGAAAGGTTGAAGGTCAGTTGTGGGGAGTTGGGAAGAGTAAATGATAGGTGGAGATGAGCCCAGAGAGAGAACGAGAAACAGTTGGGCAGACAAAGGACTGGATCATGGTCAGCCTGGGAGAACGTATAACTGCTAATGGGGACCATTAATGGTTGGCAATGGGTTCTTAATGGTACCACCCTTGTGATGACAAGGCCTGGTGTGTGGTTGTTAGGGTAAAGGCAGGGAAGAAAGTGTTCAAGCCCTAAAAGGCTGGATAGGCTGGGACCTTTCTGCCTGGAGCGCAGGAGATTGAGGGGTGACCTTATACAGGTTTAAAAAACCTTGCGGGGCATAGGTAAGGTGAGTAGCAAAGGTCTTTTCCCTAGGATGCGGGAGTTCAAAACTAGGGGTCCTATTTTTAAGGTGAGAGTAGAAAGATTTAAAATGGACCTGAGAGACAACTTTCTCACACAGAAGGTGGTTCGTATGTAGAACGAGCTGCCAGAAGAAGTGGCAGATGTAGAATAAAGGTACAACATTTAAAAGATGGTTGGGTAGGTAGATGGATAGGAAAGGTTTGGAGGGTTATAGGCCAATTGCAAGCAAGGGGGACTAGTTTAGTTTGGGAAACTCGGATCTTCGCTGTTCTCTACGACAGAGGATCATTGGTACTCAGACATTGAGCATGTTCAGGACAGATGATGTTAGATTTTTCAGGACTGAGGGAATCAGGGGACGTGGGTATACTGTAGGAAGATGGCACTGAGGTGGAGCAAGAGCCATGCTCTTGTTCAATGGTGGAACAGACTTGAAGGGTCAAGCCGATATCTCTTATATAAGGCACCAGAGAGAATTTGCCAGCCCTCCCTCAAGTAAGAGATTAAAAAACAGGAGCAGGGATAGAGCATTCGACCCAACAAGCCTGCTCTACCATTCAATACAATCATAGCTGGTGTACTGCCTCAATTGCACTTTCCCACCCACTCCCCACATGTGTGCTTTCATGATCCTGCATCTTATACACTGAATTATTACCAGAACTACCTCTTCTACACTTCAAAACAAAAACAGCCATGAAGATATTTGCAAAGTTTCGACTGTACCTAAATATGGCGTTGCTATGTTCTTGGCCTTTTGGCCAGGTAAGGCCAAAGCTGCATTTAGGGTGAAACTTTCCATGGCATTCAAGAACACTGAGGTTGACTGTAGTTGATTTTCATTGTCCACTTTCTCCAGCATGGAACTGTCATTGATGAATTTGTTTCCAAAGCTCATGACGTTCTGTGGATGAGATGTAATTATTGTTTTATAACACCAGTTTTCTCCCCCTGCTCCTTTCATGAAAACCTCAGTGTAAACATTGACTGCCCTGCTCAATAAGTTTTCCTTGAGATCCATTCCATTTGAGCCTGTTCTTGGTGAGGATGGATACAATCTTCTGTGCTATGATGTGGGGCAGAAGGAGGCCATTCAGTCCTTCATGTCCGCACATAGCCTCTTAGCTTTCAGAAATTCTTTATAAGCCTCCTTCAGTTAATCAATGCTCTTTTACGATGCAGGGTTAATTCTTGACCCATACATTGGCAGACTCTGGGGAAATCAGCAACAATTTGGCGATCGAGACCAACTTAACAATTCCATCACCAAACAAGTTGAGAAAGCCATTATGGACCATTGCCAAACCTCTTCAGCGATGTCCCCTCAGCTTTAATGACCAATGGGACAATGCTTGGAAGAACTGAGATATATCCAGTGGATACTTTGGGGAGGATTCTGCAGGACAACTGAAATGATCAAACCTTCCTCCAAAAGGCTACGGTTGCTGCCTTTACAACAGAAAGGACTGAAGGGAGGACCTAACTACAGCTTATAAACTTATAAGGCGGTCTAGCTAAAGTGTCTAGGAAGGGCCTGTTACTCTTGCTCCAGGGTCCATTATCCGGGGAATTGATTTGGGGCAAGATGTAAGAGTTTAAAGGGAGAATCAATGGGAATTGTTTTCTGCTGGAGGGTGGTAGTGACCTGGAATCTGTTGCCTGACCCATACAGTCATAGAGTTGTACAGCTTGGAAACAGACCCTTAGGTCCAACTTGTCCATGCCGACCAGATATCCTTAATTAATATAGTCCCATTTGCCAGCATTAGGCTCATATCCCTCTAAACCCTTCTTGTCCACGTACCCATCCAGATGTCTTTTAAGTATTGTAATTGTACCAGCCTCCACCACCTCCTCTGGCAGCTCATTCCATGCATGCACCACCCTCTGTGTGAAAATGTTACCCCTTAGGTCCGTTTCAAATTTTTCCCCTCTTACTTTAAACCTATGTCCTCTTGTTTTAGAGTCCCCTACCCTGAGGAAAAGACCTTGACTATTCACCCTATCCCTGCCCTTCATGATTTTATAAACCTCTATAAGGTCACCCCTCAGCCTCCAACACTCCAGGGAAAATAGCCCCAGCCTATTCAGCCTCTCCCTATAGCTCAAACACTCCAACCCTGGCTACATCCTTGTAAATCTCTTCTGCACCTTTAACAACATATTTCCTATAGCAGGGAGACCAGAACTGAACGGAGTATTCCAAATGTGGCCTCCTACTTTTCTAAACTCCAGATGATATAGACCAAGTTTATTGAATCTTTCATCATGGGACAATCGCTCCATCCTAAAAACTGGTCTGGTGAACCTGCACTCCTTCTATGGTAATTCTACCTGTCCTTAGGGAAGGAGACCAAAGCTGTGTACAATACACACATGGACTTAATAAGGCCCCATACAATTGCAGCTAGACATCTTTACTCCCATATTCGAGTCATCTTGTAATAAAGACTAACTCGCCTGAATGCTGGTTTTGGTGACTCATGGTCAAGGACATCCAATTTGACCATCAACATTTCCCAGCCTCTCACCATTTGAGAAATATCTGCTATTTCATTTGACATCCATCAAATGCAAGACAAGGTGTGAAGTTGGCATGTTCTTCGTTAACACTAAGGTAACGATGCTTTATAAACTTACTCTTAATGTGATAGGGCTGTGTGCTGATCTGGGGATCTCGTCTTGGCACATACTTTCTGCAAACGTGAGCGTCGGCTTGATGAGAGAGCAAAGTTGATCAACTGTAGTCTTCATGACAAAGAAACAGAAAGGAAGGTCAGTAAAGATATTGTTAGGCTTAGTTCTGATCAGAGCAAATGGAACCTCCCCTACAGTCAGATCAAATCTCACTCCAGAGATGTCTGCCCATAGTGCAGATCCTAATCGAGGAAGAACAGGCATCCCAGCCTATGCCTATTCCCCAATTTCCTAATTGAAATCATGAAAAGAAAATGGTCTCATCATCTCTCCACTCCTAGTTCTTTAAGGAAACCGTCTTTCTTTTCTCCCGTCCTTGTATCCAAGAGTTGGACCATGAACATCCATTGGGGGATTGACACCAGGCTTATGGACAAGTGGTCTGCCAGTGTCCCCCCTTGCTAGGACACCACTCCCCCCCACCCCCGCCACGCTTACTGCCTGCCAAAAAGGAGATTGGATGGATTTCCAGGCTGTCAATCAACATTCTTGGCCACATTATGGCTGCTCCTTAAAACCCAGCGTGGCAGTCAGACTTGGACTTTCTGCCTTGAGGTACAAGCTCTGTCAAGTGCTCCTCCTGTCTGGAAACTAATTATTGCTTATTCCAGAAAGAACACATTTAATCCCGAAGACCATCATACTTTGTGCTAGGGCAAAAATTTTGTCACAAAGGCGCTTTCTCTTGACCACGCCCATGGAGATCTCAGGGAAGATCTTGTTACAACGCTGTCATTTTAAAAAAGGTTATTTTGTCCTAGGTTTTTTTTTGAAGTGAGGTAAAGGCAGAAGTGCCGAAGAGTCTAGGGAGCTAGAAAGCTAAAATAGTTTAACAATAGAAAGTTAGCGGCCGGTTCTCCCAGTTTCAGGGTTTTCTATTTTGTAGCTGTAGCAGTCACAAGATGTTTTGAGTATCAAAAGGGTTGCAAGTTTCAGTAAATGATTCCTAACTGACATTCTCTGAAATCTCTCTGGACGTTGATCCCTCCTGCCTGTAAAAATCTGTGTTTGAATTTACCTTTTTGCCCAGGGGTGTGTTTGTGGGATGATACAATATTAGGCCAGCTGAGATAATGCAGTTTGGAGCTGGAGGAACACAGCTGGCCAGGCAGCATCAGAGGAGCAGGAAAGTTGACATTTCAGGTCGGGTCAACTGAATTGCTGTATCAGGTTGGTTAAGTTTTCCAATAGCTAAGTTATTCTAAATTCCACTTTCTTTTGTTCGTGTTTCAACTATTTTGTTTTGGTTAAAGCTGAATAGTTTGACCAGTTGCATCACTCCTGGAATGCCCACTTCACATCTACCTTTAAAATAAAAAAAACAGGGTGTCTTCAAATATTTTGAGGGGGTCTGGCCTGATCCATAACAATCTCCATCGCCCCTGTACTCAGTGCGGTGACAAACAGCTGGACTCCCTCAGGGGGATAAAGTCTATCCCAAATAAACAGAGAAAATTCTGGAGAAACTTAGCAGGCCCGGCTGCATCTGTGCAGAGAGAAACAGAGTTAATCTTTCGAGGGCTGAGTGGATGTGGGGTTTGGGGGCCCTTAAAGAGTTAGGAATGGGTGAGATCACGGTGAGAATCGAAAGCGGAAAAGAGACTATTAAAATTGAGATGCAGGCCACTTTTAAAGTTTGCGTTGCTCATTGCATATTCTACAAAGATTTATTCATTGAATCATCCACGAGAGAAAGGGCCATTCAGCCCATTGTGTCACTGTGTAAGCACATTGAAAGATTTTCCAATTAGTCCCACTCTTGCCTGCTCTTTTACCATAACTCTGAAAATGTACCATTTATTCAATTTTCTGTTGTAAGCTATGATTGAACTTGCTTCCACTGCCCTTTCTGATCAAAGCCATAAGATATAGGAGCAGGAACAGGTCATTTAGCCCATTGAGTCTGCTCTGCCATTCAATGAGATTGTAGTGATTGTAACAAGGTAGGCTGGGTGAATCTCATAGAATACGAGTTCCCTGGTTGGGGCTGTTAACCTGATCTAATCAGGAGCTCTGGCTGACAAATATAAGCAGGAGTATTAGGGGTTCTGCTCACTCTAGGAGCCAGTTCTGTGCTAGCTGGGTCAGTGTCATGTACAATGTAAATAAAGGGTAACTTGGTGATGGGATACTGTCCTCTGTGGATTTATTCCAAAGATCATCACTGATAATCCTCAACTCCACTTTCCTGCCTTTCTCCCATAACTCTTGATTCCTTCATGATTTAAAAATCTATCTCAGCCTTGAGTATAATTAATGACCCAACATTGATGGCCCTTTGGGGTCAGGAATTTCACAGATTCACTCCCCTCTGAGAGAAGAAATTTCTCCTCATCACTGTGTAAGTCGTTACTCTGAGATTTTGCCCTTTGATTTTACCAAGGCTTTGACGTTGAAATGGATGTCGATGCAGAGACAAGATACAACTGGATTTTCTTTTGGAGACTTAAGGAATCAAAGGCAAAGTGAGAAGATGTACTAAAACAGTCTAAAACCTAAAGAGAAGCAGATTTACTTAAGAGGAAAATCAGGGGGGCAAAAAGGGGACATGAGACCGCTTAGGTAAATAGAATTAAGGAGAATCCAAAGCGATTCTATAAATACATCAATGGCAAAAGAGTTTCTAAGGAGAGAATAGGGCCCCTTAAAAATCACATGGCTATCTATGTGTGGACCAACAGGAGATGGGTAAGATATGAAACAAACATTTTGCATCAGTATTTACTGTGGAGAAGGACATGAAAGCTACAGAACTTGGAGAAATAAATAGTGATGTCTTGAAAAGAGTTCATATTACAGAAGAGGTCTTAAAACACATAAAGGTAGATAAATCCCGAGGATCTAATCAGGTGTTTCCCAGAACTTTTTGGGAAGAGATTGTTGGGCCCTTTGCTGAGATATTTAGCCACTAATGAGGTGCTGGGGGACGGGAGGTTGGCTAATGTGGTGCAATTATTTAAGAAAGGTGGTAAGGAAAAGCCAAGGAACCACAGACTGGTGAGCCTTACATCAGGGGTGGTTAAGCAATTGGAGGCGATTTTGAGGGATAGGATTTACATGCATTTGGAAAAGCAAGGGCTGATTAGGGATAACCAGTGAATTCAAAGCCTTGTGACACAAGCGCATGGAAGGATGTGACAGTACCTGTGATCCTGCTTGATGCTGGGAGTAACACTTATCGATAATGGATTGGTCTTTCAGGAGAACAGCTAGACATTGCAAAAACGGACCTGTGAGGAGGACAATGGCCAATTAGCAAGCATTTAGAAACTCAATTTTTCAAATCATTATGTTGACTGCTGCCGAATCTGTAATGGAAGTTCAATTTGGTCGCGCAGGGGTTGACTTGACATTTCTTGATCTCAGGCCAGGCCCTGCCACTGACACCCTCCATCCCACCTGAGATCTTGGATTTTCTTGGTCCCATTTTGTGTCCGAGTAAACCATCTGCGACTAACTGAAGAACCTCGCTACCTCTTGGCCACAGTGACACATTTATTAAATGCCAGTGATGCCTGGTGCACAGGTCTGTCTTACCGAGCAAGAGAAGCTAAAACCCAACTTTCTGGATTAAGAGCCAATAGATTTGTGTGCGCGCGTGTGTGTGTGTGTGTGTGTGTGTGTGTGTGTATGTATGTGTGTCCATCGTCAGGGTGGGGAAACAGAGGGAGCAGTTAATAAGAGAGCTCAGTGCGTTGTAACTGTTGGGTCAGGATGAGATGCCCTACTCCTGCTGGCCCTCAAGTCAGATAAATTTTTAAAGCTTCACAGAATCCTCAAAGTGCGGGAGGAGGCCATTTGGCTTCGAGTCCACACTGACCCTTCGTAGAGCATCCGATCCAGCCACCCCATGGTATCCACTAACGCCACATCTACCATGGCCAATCCACCCTACCCCGCACACCTTTGGACTCTGGGAGGAAACCTCGGCACCCGGAGGAAACCCACGCAGACACGGGGAGAATGTGCAAACTCCACACAGACAGTCACCCGAGGGTGGGATCAAACCTGGGTCTGTGGCACTGTGAGGCAGCAGTGCTGACCACTGAGCCACTGTGACAGCCATAATTGTCACGGCACAGAAAGAGACCATTCCACCCATTGTGCCTGTGCTAATTCCATTGCCTAGAGCCAATCTCCTGTCTTTACCCCATATCCCTGTACACCAATTCCATCCAAATAACCCGCCAATGCCCCTCCTGAATGCCTTAGTTGAATTTGCCTCCATCACATTTCCAGGTAGTACATTCCAGAACCTAAACTACCGACTGAGTGCAAATGTTTCATTTCTCACATCGCTCTTGCTGCGTTTGTGCATCATTTTAAATTGATGCCCTCTCATTCTGTTTTTCTTTTAGCTCCTCCCTGTCTACTCTGTCCAGCCTATGTTGGCTCCAACCTGCAGATGTGCTTTAAGGGAGGCCTGTTAGACCCGATGTCGGCCTGGCTTTCCTGTGTGCTAAAATTGCCTCAGGGCATACCGGACTGGTAGTGGAGGCCTCAGAATGGGTAATCAGCCTCTTACTTATGGGCGCAAAGGACCAAAGGCCTGTTTCACATGTGAGTGCCAATGTCTGACCTCATCAATATGGCAGGTGGCACATGTCTGCCTTAAAATGAGCAAACGCTCCCTGCCTAACATATGGAGGGCTTTTAGCAGGGCATTATTTTCCCCATTTGTTTATAGAATGTAGGCACCATTGGCTAGGCCAGCATTTATTGCCCATCCCCAATTGCCAGAGGCCAGTTAAAACTCAATCACGTTGCTGTGGGTCTGGGACCACACATAGGCCAGACTGGGTAGGAATTTCCTTCCCTAGAGGACTTAGCAAACCAGGGGAGACAAGTGGTATTATTGCTGGACTGTTTATTTGGAGACCCAGGTAATGTTCCACGGACCTGGGTTCAAATCTTCGCCACAGCAGATAGTGGAATTTGAGCCCAATTAAAAAACAAATCTGCAATTAAGAGTCTAATGATGACCATGAATTAATTGTCGATTGTCACAAAAACCCATCTGGTCCTTTAGGGAAGGAAACTGCCATCCTTACCTGGCCTGGCCTACATGTGACTCCAGACCCACAGCAATGTGGTTGAGTCTTAACTGCCCTCTGGGCAATTAGGGATGGGCAATAAATGTTGGCCTGGTCAATGATGCCCTCATCCCATGAATGAATTAAAATAAAAAATGAATCTTTATGACAATTGACGTGATCGGCCTTAATATTCCAGATTTTTATTGAACTAGAATTTCACCATCTGCCGCAGATGGGATTTGAACCAACATCCCCCGAACACGTCCCTGATACCTTGGAAATGATCCCCGCTTGGAAGAACTTCTGTGCTCGGAACTGAAATCAGAATTGTGTTTTACTTTAGGGAGTTGCAGTATCAATAATCAGGGATTGTGGCATTGAAGAGGATGAAGAGGAAGAAGACACAATCAAGAAGATTTTTGTCTGGAGACTGAAGGAGTTGTGGACAGGTGAGAAGCTGGGCTGATCTATTAAAGTGGGTGACCATTTTTAGTCTCACAAAAGTTCTTCCACTCTAAACATTAACACTATTCGCAATTGCATTTTCTGTCGACTAATTTTGGATTTTCTTACTCTGAGTGACTTTGTTAACGTTTTGTGACATAAATCCTGGCTGAGGAATACAAATGTAGCTTCCGTTTAAATTCTGGCAGACAATGTCAGGTTGGCAGGGATCTTGGAGGCACTCATTGATATCTGCAATGGAGAAGAGAGACCATTCATTACTCTTAGCTGGGCCCTGACACATCTGTAGGCTGCTTAACCCTATCCTGGCCCAGAGGGGGCAGAGGCAGTCAGACCCTCTGATTGGCGTTGGGTTTACTTGTTTCATGGAATTGATTAGGCTCTTACAGCACAAACACATAACCGGAGCAAGATCTCTGCTCTGCTTGAATACAATGTTAACACACAAGAAAAATGATATGATTTAAAACCTCTCTGAGGATCATTTGAACAGTTGTCAGTGATGTAGAAGAGGGAATGTCGAATTATTTCTCCCACAATCATCCCTTCTGATTGTCTCTTCACGGACATAGAATGAGCAGTATAGAAACAGGCCACTTGGCCCATCACTCTGCATTGCCATAGCTGACCAAGAGACTGTCCCACTTTTACTGCCTGCCCAATATCTATTGGAAAGATTTGTAGATGGTGATTAACCTGTTTGGCTGTGTTTTGAGTGAATGTCCTTGGCCAAGAGTTTAAACTGAGAATCTTTAGATCAGGGGTAGGGCACTATCCACTGTTCCATGAGATATCCACCACCTGAGTAATACCTGGACTGAAATGATTGAATTCATAGAATCCCTACAGTGTGGGAACAGACCATTCAGCCCTTTGAGTCCATACTGGCTGAAGAGCATCCCACCAAGGCCCATCCCATCCCTGTAACCCTGCATTTCCCATGGCTAACCAACTTAGCCTGCATATCCCTGCGCACTATGGGGCAATTTAGCGTGGCCAATCCATCCTAACCTGCACATCGTTGGACTGTGGGAGGAAACCAGAGCACCCAGAGGAAAGACACGCAGACACAAAGAGAACATGAAAACTCCACACTGACAGTAGCCTGAGGGTGGAATCAGACTGAAGTCCCAGGCCCTGCAAGGCAGCAGTGCTAACCACTGAGCCAACATGTCACCCCCTGAATTATAAGGACATTTTACACTTAATATAGAAGCTAAACTGGTGCACTAATTGAGGTGATTGCAATCATTATAGATTAGA
Organism: Rhincodon typus; assembly: GCF_021869965.1. NCBI lineage: Eukaryota > Metazoa > Chordata > Chondrichthyes > Orectolobiformes > Rhincodontidae > Rhincodon > Rhincodon typus. The sequence goes on from NC_063369.1 coordinate 13,452,508, forward strand.
TAAAGTATTTTCCGTGGTTAGACAAGTGCAAATAAAGTGTCAGACTTTTAACCTTTGAACGACCTGCTCGGGCAAGATTAGGAAATATTTCTTCAAAGGGCAGATTGGAATTCTTGGCCCTCCCAAAACAGGGTTAAAGTGGAGCAGAGGGTGGAGGTCATGGCACATTTCTGAGCGGGGATTGGTCCATCTTTGCTAGGCAAGTATCTTGAGAATGAACGATTTTATTGCATGAATGAATGAGGGATTTTTATTGTCAATGTGTATTTTACGGTGAGAAATACAATAAACTACAGTGAAAAACTTTCATTCGTCACCACAACATGGCGCCATTTTGATAGTTTAAGAATAAGAGAAAAATGAAAATATTTAGCTTAAAGAGAGGCCCATTTATGTATGGCTCAGAACAAGAACCACCTCACCAGACCCAACAAATGTTGACGTTGCTGATTCTCAGGTGCCATCTTTCACCGCTGGCCTGATTCACCTCAATGTTTGATTAGAATTGGCATCTGGATCAGCCTGAGGGCACTTCAGTGACTTAATAAAACCGAACACTTGAGTGGGGTCAGCTGAAATATTCTTAGGCTGTCCCGTCCCCCAGAACCCGCACAAGAAAAGAGGAAACTGAACCAGGATCTGACCAGCCTCCTCACCTTCACACCCAGCTCCATAACCTGTAAACTTGGTCTGGCCAGATACTCGGGAAAATCCTTTGTCGCACAGGCAGTAGAATCCACCAGCTGTATTGTGACACATTGCATTGCTACCGCATACTGTTTGAATGTTGCGACACTCATCATAATCTGGAAGACAATATCGGCACACATAAAATTCTTCTGCATCAATAGAGTTGGCTGAAAGTGCTTGGCAATGGGAGAAGGGATGATAGACTTTACTTCCAGCTATAACATGCCAGCAATGACACTCTGAATTCAACACAGGCAGCTAAATTCTATGATGCTGTCCTTTTAACTCTATGATTTCAACTTGCCAGCCCTTAAAGTTTGGAAAAGTGTGTGGTTAGGAATAGATGTGGGTAAAAACTGCAATAATCTAAAGCTCTGGTTAGACTTCATGTTATATTTAGTGGGAACCACAGCTCTTTCTTTCATGGGATGCCAGGTGTTGTTGGCAAAAGCATCTTTTATTGCCTGTTCCTGGTTTCCTTTGAACTGAGTGGCTTGCTCAGCCATTTCAGAGCACAGTTGGGCAGTAAGTCTGGAGTCCCATGTAACAAGACCAGATAAGGATGGCAGATTTTCCTTCCTAAAGGCGTTTAGCGAACAAAGTTGGTTGATGTGACAATCAATGATACTTCCACAGTCCCCATTGCCAGACCACCATTGCGCCAATTCCTGGGTCTCCCAGGGTTAACATTCGTCCCCGCAAACCTCTCTCCCCACCCCACAAAGATGAACTTTGCTGAGTTAGCTAGTCATACCGGTCAGTGGGGTATGCACCGTGAGGTCAGTGAGAGGAAGTCAACCAGGGTTTTACATTCCTCAAGTGCTTTGGAGAGCCACTGGATGGTGAAAGAATGCTGTGACATTATGGCCCCAACACAATGGACAATTGGGTCAATAAGATGAAGAGTGGCAGATGGAGTTTAATTTGGATAAATGCGAGGTATTGCATTTTGGTAAAACAAACAAATGCAAGATTTATATAATTAAAAGTAGGGCTTTGGACAATTTTATAGAACAGAGAAACCTAAAGGTCCAGGTATATAATTCTTTGAAGTTTGCATTATATATGGATAGGGTGGTTCAGAAGGTATTCATCATGTTTAGCACACTTGCCATCATTGCTCAGACCATTGAGTATAGGATTTGGGACGTTATGTTGAGGTTGTACAGGAATTTGGTGAGGCCTCTTCTGGAGTACTGTGTCCAGTTCTGGTCGCCCTGCTATAGGAAGGATATTATTAAACTGGAGAGGGCTCAGAAGAGATTTACCAGGATGTTGCCAGGAATGGGGGCTTTGTGTTAAAAGGAGAGCCTAGATAGGCTGGGAATTTTTTCACTGGAATGTTGAGAGGTGACCTTAAAGAAGTTTATAAAGTCATGAGGGATATAGATAACGTGAAATGTAGGTCTCTTTTCCCTAGGGTGAGGGATTTCTAAACCAGGGGACACATTTTTAAGGTGAGAAGAGAAAGATTTAACAAGGACATGAGAGGCAATTTGTTTTACACAGAGAGTGGTTTGTGTATGCAATGAACTTCCAGAGGAAGCGGTGGTTGTGGGTGCACTTACAATGTTTAAAGGATATTTAAATAAGTACATGAATAGGAAAGGTTTGGAGGGATATGGGCCAAACACAAGCAAGTGGGACTAGTTTAGTTTGGTATTATGTTCGGCATGGACTGGTTGGACCGAAGGGTCTGTTTCTGTGTATGACTCTATGACTAGACAGTTCTCTGACCATGACAAAGGTGAAGGAGGAGGATAAGATAGGGGAGGACAATAGGTCACATTCGAATTGCTCAAAGTTAGCAAGTGTGTGGTTTTGTATTTACCTAAACAAGAGGCCGCTGCTGCATTCCGGAACTTTCTGTCTCCAGTTGAGTAGTATCCATTCTCACAGGTGCAGTAGAAGCTGCTGGGAGTGTTGTGACAGATAGCATTGGACCCACATGGTTTTGTCTGACATTTATCCTCATCTGCAACAGACAGGAACATAACTCACCATGAGCTGTGGCCATCTCTGTCGGCAGTCCGAGCACTTCCAGTGCGGTGGGGGCAAATGTGTCAATCTGGTGGGCTCGAAGATACACAATGTGCCTTATCTAGAGTATAAGGCTTCTTCAGCAACCTACTCCCCTCATTCTCCACCATCTGCATGGACAAATGTGGAGGACTTCTGCCAGCTCTGAGTTCCTCTCTAAGTCACAGGCATTCCTGACGTGATTATATTTCACCAGTATCTCAGGATAAAGATTCCAATCCTTTTGGACTGAGAGGTGGAGGAGTATCTCAGCTGACTGTGAATATTTGGAAATCTCTACCCTAGAAAGCCATGAGCGCTCAGTTGTTGAATATAGGATCATAGAAACATAGGAACAGGAGTAGTCCATTCAACCCATTGAGCCATTCAACTAAATTGTGGCTTATCTTCTACGTAAACAACACCTTACAGCAAAATCGCCAATCCTTTAATGTCATTAAGGTCATCTCCAGATGACCTATCAATTTCCGCTGAATGACTGAGCTTCCAAAGCCCTCTTGAGTAGAGAATTCCAAAGATTCTGGGTGAAGAATTCCTCCTTATCTTAAAATAAGGAACATTTAAAACCAAGTCCCCTGGCCCTACACTTTCCAACCAGCAGAACTGTCCTATTTGAGTATATCCAAGACTGGGATCAATAAGCTGTTTTTGTGAGCTGAGGCCGTCAGGAAATTTCGGAGATTGGCTGGGAAAGTGGAGTTTGACGTAGAACTCCAGCAGCTCATTCTCTTCCAGACAATGTGGCAGCTCTCGCTCCACATGGACTTCAAACGTTCAAGAAGAAGGTGCTCCCCAAGGACCGCTTGGGACAGGCAGTCAACTCTTGAGATGAATAATTAAAAAGACCAAGAAAGTGACAGGTTTGAACGCTGGCTTCAGCTGTGCTGGTGGGTGGGGGAAGGGACATGAAAGAATAAACTGAAGCAGATGGTTCCTTTAGATTGATGGATGTAGAATGAGGCAGCAATAAATTCTGGGTTAAATTTAGGAGCAAACACTACTCTTTTACACCAAGTGTGTGATACTGTGGATTGCGCTATCAGAGTCGATGGTGTGGATTTTACGAGGGGGACAAATTGTACTCCCAATTGCGGGTTAAAAGTTGCTCAGTGCCTTATTAATGTGGACAGGCTGAGATAGTGGATATTTTTAAATCAACCTGTCATTACACACCTCTGGAGGAGCTGGGGCTTCAACCCCAGAGGTAAGGACACTACCAGCACACCTCAAGAATCCAATCCCACCCACCCCCACCGCCACTGCAGTGATAAAACTACTAGAACTTATTAGGATCAGAGTGGAAATTCTGCCCCTCAGGGACAGGAAGCTCCGCCCTGGAGATCTGCCCGGTCTAGCCGATTGGCTGGCAGCTCTGGCAGTCCCAGCAGCGCCAAAAAGCAGTTAGTGGGATTGCAAGCGGCCCCGTGGGAGGAGTGAAGGTTGATGGGCGATCTGAGATAAGTCTGTAGATTTCAGACACGGAGGAGTGGGAGGGTGCGACAAGTTGGTAGGGTGGTCGGGGAAGAGGGACAAAGTCGGTACAGCAATTGCAGAGGCACCCCTACCCGCTGATAGGCACAGGGTTTGCTCCAAGTTGGTAAATACCCGTTTTGCACGCCAGCTATTTGTCATACCCACTCAGACCGAAGCAAAAATTGGCAGAGGCAAAGTGAAGCTCTTGAGTGATTGAAAGAGGCAGCACGATTTAAGAAGAGATTCTTTAAATAAACTGGGTGCCCTGTGGCACAGATAGGTAGTGACCCTATCTCTCAGCCAGAAGCTCCAGGTTTGAGCCCCATTCCTGGACTTACTGGTCAAGGAATGTATCTATCAAAGTGTGTATGGCAGTGTTCCTAAATACAGGGCTGTTAACCTGGTCCAATCAGGGAGCCTTGGCTGACAGATATAGACAGGACTGTTAAGGATTCTGTTCACTCTAGGAACTAACTCTGTGCTAGCTGGGTCAGTGTCATGTACACTTGTAAATAAAGGGTGATTTGGTGATGGGATACTGGCCTTTGTGTAGTTATTTCAGCCCCACGCTCATGGCCACTGTAGGCTAGACCTAACCTTGGACAGAAAACCAAAGGAGAAGAAATTTCAATGTGAGAAATGTGGAAACAGCATGAGCTCATGATAACGAGAGCATTAAAAGGTCAGCACAGACACCGAGTGGCTGGGCCAAATGGCCTATCCACAAGAGGATAGATGGGCAGGTAGAGGGATGGAGAGCCAAATAGATGAGCCACTTGATAAATGAATGGAAGACTAAGCAGAGGAGTGGTTGTCCGAAGAAGGAGATGGATAGATGTGGAGGTGGATGAAGGGAAAGCACCATTCCCGAATTCCTACAGTGTGAAAGCAGGACATTCATCCAACACCGACCCACATCCCACCCACACCCACCCCTTCCCTGAAGCCCTGCATTGCCCATGGCTAACCACATAGCCTGCACATCTCTGGACACTATGAGCAATTTAACGTGGCCAATCCACCCTAACCTGCAAATCTTTGGACTGTGGGAGGAAACCGGAGCACCCGGAAGAAACTCACACAGAAACAGGGAGAATGTGCAAACTCTACACAGACAATCGCCCGAGGGTGGAATTGAACCCAAGTCCCTCGTACTGTGAGGCAGCAGTGCTAACCCCTGAGTCACTGTGCCAACATCTTAACATGTCCTTGTGAAGGCAATCAAAACCCTTACTGTTTTTTAAAAGCTTGTTGTAACTTCTGCGTGCATTGTGGCGGCTTTTTCTCTAAGTATTAAAGTTTAGAAACTAGGAGTGGAAGTAGGTCATTCGGCCCTTTGAGCCTATGTGCTGTATGTTCGTGGTTAATCCTATGTCTCAGTGCCCTTTTCCCAATTTCTCCCCACAACTATTGATGCCTTTAAAATCTAAAAATAAATTTAAGTTGTAACCAAGTACGCATACAATTTCTTTAGAATTAAGTATATTTAAACTTACCGGTGCATGTTGTACCCGTGGAACATTTCTCACTGCTGACGCTGCAGAGATAAATCACTGGGGGTAGGGGGATTGGGAGAACACAGTCTCATGAAATTTTACATTATTAAACATGATCATGTTTGTGAGAACAAGTACAGTTTATCAGCACTACCCCACCCCCCCCTTGATAAATAATTCACATTTGCAAGAATACCAGTTCAACGTGACATGTTGCACATGGACAGGACAAACAAGGCAAGGGAATACATGATGAATGGTAGGACCCTGGGAAGTACTGAGGATCAGAGGGACCTTGGTTAGCATGTCCACCATTCCTTAGGGTATCAGGGCAGGTAGATAAAGTGGTTAAGAAGCATATGGGATATTTGCCTTTATTAGCTAAGGCGTAGAATTTAAGAGCAGGGAGGTTGTGTTGGAACTGTACAAACCATTGGTTAGGCCACAGCTGAAGTATTGTGTGCAGTTCTGGAATTCACATTATAGGAGGGATGTGACAGCCCTGGAGAGGGTGCAGAGGGAGATTTATCAGGATTTTGTCTGGGCTGACCAGTTTCATTTATGAAGCGAGATTGGACAGATTGGGGTTGTTTTTCTTAGAGCAGAGGAGATTGAGAGGGGACATGATTGAGATTTATAAAATTATGAGGGGCATTGATAAGGTAAAGTCAGAAGTCACACCGACACCAGGTTATAGTCCAACAGGTTTATTTGAAATCTCAAGCTTTTGGAGCACAACGCCTTCACCAGGTGAAGTGAGAGGGAGCACACAGACACAGAATTTATGTGCAGAGAGAGATCAAGGGCAGAGAGATCAAAAGATCGTACAAATGGTGTGAGTGGAGTATCGTATAATAAATCTCTGCAGGAGATCCAAAAAGTCAGACAGTGTGAGGAAAGTGTCAACAGTTGAGTAACAAGTGAAGGGATTACCTATAATCTGATTAAATGAGTTTTAGGTTATATATTACTTTGGTTAGACCTTCGTCATGTGACTCTTATACCTATCGTATTATTCCACCCATCTGGTTTGTCCCCAGCACCACCTTATTTTTAATTTTTTGCAATTATCTCTCTGTCTCACTTAATCGGTTTATAGGTCATCCCATCGCTGGTTATTCAGCTGTTGACAATTTCCTCACACCATCTGACTCTTCGGATCACCTGCAGTGAGTTATTATTTAACACTCCACTCACATCATTTCGATCTCTCTGCCTGGAAATTCTGTGTTTGTGTGCTTCCCTTTCACTTCGCGCGACAAAGGAGCAGTGCTCTGAAAGAAGAGATAATAAGGTGAACTGGATGAACACAGCAGGTGAAGCAGCATCAGAGGAGCAGGAAGCTTGTGATTTCAAATAAACCTGTTGGACTGTAACCTGATGTCGTGTGACTTCTGACTTTATCCACTTGGCTCCAACACTGGCATCTGTTCATCATGGATAGGGTTAACAGGAAGGAGCTTTTCCCATTGAAGGAGGGATCAGTGAACAAGGGGCATAGATTTAAGGTAAGGGAAGAAGATTTAGAGGAGATATGAAGAAGTATTTTCTATGCAGAATGTGTGGGAATCTGGGAGTCACTGCCTGTAAGGGTGCTAGAGACAGAAACCCTCATAACATTGAAGAAGTACTTAGATGTGCCCTTGCGATACCAAGGCTATGGGCCAAGTGCTAGAAAACAGGATTAGAATAATCAGCGCAGATCTGATTTCTGTGCTGTAGACCCAATGACTCTATGACCTATGCAAAGAATACCATCTTCCTTGATTAAAACTCATTTTCCTACCTGATAGGTGCAAACCCAGTCAGTATCTGTGGGGCTCTGTGTTCTGTGGGTGTCCCCTGAGTTAGAGGACAGTAGGTTTGAATCTCATTCCAGAGACTTAAATACGAAGCCCCCACCCTACCCAGTGAGGTGCTGGGGGAGTGTCACGCTGTTGGAGGTGCTATCGTTTGGATAAGACATTAATCCTTGCCCAGCCCAGACTCGTTGCTATGCCAGTACCCATACAAAATTCCAGTAGCTGTGGCAGTCGATGGGTTTCAGAAGGGAGAGGGTTGGGCTGTTATTTCCCAAAGTAATTGCTGCAGTCTACACACAGATTGGGCTGTGAGACTGATACCTTCAGCCTCTGTAGACTGAGCACTGTAGAACATAGCACATTACCCGACAAAGTATATTTGGAATTCGGCTTGTGGAGCTAACCCACTCCAATCTAATAATTAGCAATCATGGCGGAAAGTATTAGAAAATACAGCACAAAAGTAGGCCATTCGGCCCGACAGATCCATGCTGGTGTTCATGCAGCACTGACAGTGTTGGCAGTGCTGTCTTTTGAATGATCCATTAAAGGTGAGGAGCTATAACTTATCTCAATCCCATGTCACTAAATCAAAGGCAAGTAAGTGCGGTGGGGGTGGGTGGTCGCGGTTGGGTGGAGGGGTAGGTGGGATAGGTTGGCAAGGTCTGCCCAGTGCCCTGGTTAATAGTCATCCCTCGATCCACATCATGGAAAACAGCAGATTATGGGTCATTACAGGTATCGGTTTGTGGGATCTTACTGTGCACTGGTTGGCTGCCGGGTTTCCTACATTGCAACAGTGACTGCACTTCAAAAAGCTGCTACGCAGCCCTTGGAGGCACTTGCTGGTTGTGAAAAGCACTATATAAATGCAGGAGCCCTTTTTTGTTACTGCACACACGTTTCCTCCCACATCTCCCCCCAACCTACGCTCCTCACTGGCCAGAGGCTGGTTCAGACATTGCAGCAATCCCCAAAGGAATATCAAATTGAACTTGCGGATGTTTATGAAGGAAATTGAGAACAGCTGCATCTTATCTGTAAGCCTTGTGTCTTCACATTTGACCTTGTGACCTGAGGAACTGTAGGCAGAATGGAGCTGGGTTTCCCCGAAGGTACATGTTAACACATATAGCATCAAAGACACGGTCTCTCTCTCTCACACACACACACACACACACACACACACACACACACACACACACATACACACACACAGACATGCACACCACTCACACATGCACGCAAAAGTGTGTACACACGCTCATGCGTGCACACACACACCACACACACGCATGCACACTACTCATACACACACAAACACAAACACACACACACATCCACACCACACACACATACACTCATGCACACGCACACGTGTGCACACACACGCACACACACCACACATACACACAGACACACGCGCGCACGCGCACACAGACACACCAGCACAGACACACGCGCACACACACACATACACCACACATGCACAGACACACGCACACACA